>NC_139229.1:79162822-79557739 GCF_977018435.1 Lepisma saccharinum | reverse complement strand
GGTTAGCACATTACGCTACGGAGCCAAGGGTCCCGGGTTCGAATCCCGGCGTGTCCATTCATCAATATCATCATATAATCACTCAGCAAATTAGCCAAAAGTGGCACAAAAGCGAAGTAAAATAAAGCAAGTCAATCAGCCCAGTCTTGGGGAAGGGGTGCTCTTTTGCGAGTATCCCGTTAACTTAATCTAATCACTATCTTCGCGATTAGCCAAATATTGCAATAAATGGGATGATAAATTATTTTGTGTGGAAGAGCGAAATGCTGGTAATAATAATATATTTAAGAATAGTTTGAGGAAATTATCTATTTAGGGTTGGAGAGATTGCTAGCAGTTGCCACGTCTCAAGATTGTTGATATCCTGAAAGGTATTCTGACACGTTGCACACAGTCTTAGTACGGATTGCCTGCGTTCAAGGATATTCAAAACTAGTCAAGGCAACCCCAGCAGCTGACAAATTGCTGGAGGAGAATGAGACATGGGAGTTTACGAAACATTCCTGCCATCCAAAAAAGTGGATGAATTGCTGGGATAGCCGTTTAAGGTTCAGTGTTGCCAAGCCACTGTTGGAAAACTTATTCTTCCGCAAGAGATTTTTGTGTTACAGCTAGAGTTATGTGTTCTTTTAAACGGACATTAATGAAAACATTAAAAATATATTTATATTTCAATATTTGGAACCTTCCTCGATATACAGTGTAACGAATATCTAGAATCGCAGAACCTTTAAAACTCAACTTCCATAGCGAGCTTTCTCAATCGCTATGACGTCAGTTTTCTCAGTCGGGTTAATGGAGACTCAAACCACTGAGCTGTCCCCATTGGGAATCGAACTCTGAACATCACGATTGTGAAAACACTACACTATCTGGAAGTCCATGAGCATGTAAAAGTGTATGCTGCAGTGGATGTTTCATCCTTGGAAGTTATGCAGCCTTGTATATCCTAGTGTTATTCAGGTTGTCTACTTTACAGGAAAGTGAGTTCCGGTTAATCCGCAAGTCTTCTCACAGTACTGGACGGTGCGAGGATTGGCTTTCTTTTGCGCAACACACGAAGACAGACAAACGAGGATGAAAAGCAGGCTGAAACAAAAAATGGAGGGAAGAATCATAAAAACTGTGAACATCCTCAGACAGATTGTTCCATTAATTCGCTCTGATCGTCTGCACATGTTCGTGGTTGGCTGTTCAGGCATAATTGCCTCCGGCGAGAGTTGCTACTGTTACGCCATCTGACTTTGACTGATGCTATGAAGTCTCCGAGTTCGAGTATGTACAACGTTTCCGAAGAGGTTGTCGCACGCCTAACGAAAAGTGGCGGGTGGAGACAAGCCGACTCGTTCCGAAATGAATCTTACGCAGCGTCGGGTCTTTTTTTTCTGCTTTCGTTGTGCACCTCGGATTACCAACACATGCAGTAGTACCAACCGCAAGAGAAAGTTAATAGTTTTTGCCTAGGAAATCGGAGTGGTAAAGTCGTTGCCTTGTAATCAAGCGAAATAACGACTACCCGGTGGAGGTACATACTGGTTCCGATCCAACGTTAAACTATAGGTCCAGTCCCATTCTGTGCATAAAATGGACTTAAAAATAAACTCAAACTCAAGAAGAACGAGTTGCTAAGCTACTGTATTTACGTATGACCACCCTTGGCCTAGTCCTCACATAAAAATAGTCAAGCTTGAAGATCTGCCCCAATGTGGATTACAAATAATTCGTTTGGAAGATGAGATATCGCAAATATTGACTTCTGATTTTTACCTTGATTGTTACATACGCTGCTGATCTTCTACACATTGTCCGAAAAGTCGCCGTATTTCCACAATATATTATATAGTCTAGATGTAACATGTATTTATTATAACATGTATTTATCTATTTACATTATAACATACTTGCGACCGAACCAAATCAACAACAAGTTACCATGACAACAACAATATAAAAAGTGTAAATTATGAGCCCATGTCTGCATACTTAAACTTTGTAATAACATTAAACATCTAAAGTCATGAACACCCTAAGGCTTGTAATCAGCAGGTGAGTTAGTTCACTACCAACTGTTCTGTGAGTATAAAGCGAATGTAAAGTTGAAAATTCAAAAATACCGCCCAGTTTTCAATGTAGTTGCAACAAGATACATGCAAGTAGGGGTGCGGCGACTCATGGACACCCTGTACATATTCGGCCATAGTTTAGCGACGCCTCAAGCCTATTTTGTATTATAAACGTCTACAAAGCAAAGAATCCATACAAGTTTTAGCATATGAGGCAAATACGTATACCTGTCTCAATATCTGTAAGAGGCACAGAAATAAGCAAAGCAAAGACGCCCATCCTGTGTTATGGATGTGAACAACTTGGTACCGAAGCCTCGACTTGAAACAATGATGAGAGTTAGCATCACTTCCCCCTTCCTCTCCCGGACTATTTACCTCCCACCCTTAGACGCTGTTTTTTTCCTCCCGCGGCAAAGCTGGCATGTGCACAAGTGTTTAAATAAATTTCGAGCTGATAAGAACTCATCTTGGCCGGAGACCAAACGAGATCGGAATGAGAGATGGCCAGGGATGCTGAAGAGATCAGTGTGCTCGCTTGGCGACAAGGAACGCGCGGGATGCTCGATTCCCCCTATGAGACAGGGATGGGTAATTACAGGATACTGGAAGGTTTTTTGATGTTGATTTAGTTCATTTTATTTTCCCTTTCTGCCATTTTTGGCTAATCGTGAAGATGATATTGGTGAAAGAACATCAGGCTGGGATTCGAACCCGAAGCACCTGGCCTGGCGTCGTAAAGCGCTATTCTAACCACTCCACCACGGAGGTCGGATATTGGAAGATACGTTCACAGAAAAAAATACACGTGTACATGTATGCTATTTGGAAAAGTTGTCTTTATAGACAAAAATATTTCTAGTCAAACAATCTCTGATAAGAAGTATAACCCTCTGCCCACAAATGCATTGAATGTGCTGGTAACATTGCAACTGATGTCATGCCTGGATTTGATTGGCTGTTATGCTCAGAGCCGCCAGGAGAAAACGAGCACGGTTTGTCTTGAGGCATCGGTCACGGGGGTAAGGGCAGTGTAGCTCTGACTGTAAACGTGTATGGTAAGTGTGGCGATATGATGGGGAATTTACGTAGTGTGGTTCCTTTAAAATTCTATAGTTTATTTGTTCATTTCTTTACCCTATATTAGGTTTTTGTTATTCTAACTTCTAATTAAATTAATATTAGTTTGGGTATTGAGGAACCAATTCTTAGAATTCTCGGTCGTATGGCCGCATTCACTATACACGCATTGACCCCTAATTACTTGTCAATTTAAGTTGTAGAATATAAATTTCAGTTGCATATCATACAGTTGTGTGATTATGGATATATAAAGAAAGGGAATTTATTTACTTTTTGATTGTTACAATTCTATAAAAGTACTTTGCACTGTTAAAATAAAAAGGAAAAGATCTAAGTTTCTGGTTTTGAATTCGTAACTAATTTCCTAGAATAATGGACTCTGATAACAGCTTGCTTTCACTGTGCCTCTGTATGGTAGATCCTGCTTTATGCAGTTGAGGTTGAGCGTGTTGAATATGAGTAAATGGGCTTTTTTTACAGCTTAGTTGCAGAAGCAGAGTCGCTTTATGCTGACACTTTGCCGTAAAGATTCCCAATCTAGATCACTCTGGGAAACGAACCCGTCGTCGCCTTGTAATCAGGGGGTCCCGGGTTCGATACCCGATGGGGGCACATTGCACTGTGGTCCAGAACCAACTTCTGTAGGTCCAGTCCTATTAACCTATCTGTGTTTAAAGTGGACTTAATACAACAAATGAATAAAACAATGTATTATCACATTTACTTACACTTTTTTTACAATGTTATTAATCTAATCACCTCCACCGGGAATCGAACCAGGGACACCTGGTTACAAGGCAACTGCGCCATAGGAAGACATCATTTTGTAGAACGATGTAATTTTCTGCTGTGAACGGTTCTAAAAAATATGTCTGCTTCATCAGTCCCCCCGTAACATAGGCCACAGTCATTCAAATGAGAAAGGCATTTCGAGAAAGGAACAAATATCTCGGCAAGGGACAAACCTCGTCTGATTACAACCAGAACGGCATTCGGTGCAGGATTTCGAAGAAGCAGAACACAAAGAAGGCATTTTTCCCTCGAGAGTCAGCCGACTGAGGCTCCTCCGCGAATTTCTAAGGTGAGGTTGTTCTGGGCAAAGGAACGGGTGTTGGAGAGAGGGATGAAATGAAAGAGTCAGTCTGTGGCGAACAAGTGACTATCGAACGCATACCGCGCCGGTACGATCCCATCGAACAGAAGACATTATTCATTTTTTTCGGTCCAGCGAAACGCGACGCTCCTAGCGAGCGCAAATGAAGGATTATATTTAGCGAGGGAGGATCAAGACACTGGCGGTCTCTTCAGACCGTTTCCTCCCTCAAGGATTTTCATATGGAAGGGTGAAAATGATACACAAACCTTGCCTTTTTTTACTGAGCTCCCTTGTGTACTGTCGAGAAGTGGAAACACTTGCCATTTCATAAAGACCCAGCAACCCAATCTACACCCTTCCTCAAATGGATACCACACGGCTAATTCGACAACCCACATGGAACAGAACATATCTCTGGTACAGAAAGGGGGATGGGGTGAGGAGCAAAGGGGAGGGAACAGTGGTAGATATAGCATTTAAATTCCAACCTCCTTATTGGTACGGAATAGGGATGGACGATATCGGAAATTTGATTTCGCGATATATCGTCAAGAAAAAATCGTCACAGAAGATACGATATTTTTCCGTATCGTGATTTCGGTGATGTAACGTCTCACTACGCCAAACTTCTTAACGATATATCGCAGACACGATATATATCGCCAACATATCAGGACGATATATCGCCGACACGATATATATCGCCAAAATATCGTGACGATATATCGTCTAGTTGGTATCGCCTGGACGATAGTTTTTCAATATCGCGATATATCGTCTGGAACAAAAAGCCGTCACGTCCAGCGATCGTTACCGAGGTTTTGTCGTGATATCTTCTGACACAGAAGGCGAATTTTTAACTTGAATCGAGGACACATTTCCACTTACTCGACCTTTCCGATTTCAGGGGTCCAGGGTCCGAATCCCGGCCTGGGTGTGGGCGTTCTTTGCGAGTGTCCCTTCATCAATTTCGTCATATCATCGATTAGCCAAAAGTGGCAGAAAAGCGACGCTACATAACGAAAATCAAAATAGGCCTTTACCCAAAAAAAAACGCCATTACTCACGTATAACCTCATTCCCTGCGAGCCAACTGGAAAATAGCCTCCTTACTCGATTTGCAACTGACTTTGCCACCTAACTCGTGCACTGTACTCTTTACTGGTTTCTTCACTGAATACAGGGGCAAAGAAGGCGGAAGTTATTTCTATCCCTCGTGATTCCTTTTGGAAACAAGCTGGTCTAGTAAGTAGCGTATCTGTGCTAATATGTATGGTAGAGGTTTATCCAGAAATTTCTATTGGTTGAGGGTGGGGGTGGGGGGGAATATTGGGGAAAATGGAGAGGTGTTGGCAATTTGAGTATAAATCACTTCTCTTCTGTCATGTATTTAATCGGTTGCTTATCGTTGCAATTGACTTACAGATTTAGAAAAGTGACACGAAATACTAAGTACTAACTAAGTAGAGAAATCAGTAGAAACTAGCGCCTTTACTATTAGTGTAGGCTACATGATGAAAACACTAATCGCCTATTCTCTGTGCGCTGTAAGAATGGAGTCAATTTAAACAAATACTCATGGCTTGCGAGAAATCCTATTGGTTATTAGAGTGGCGGCTGTGCAGGAATCTGCTGTGTGGAAATACAGGGTGTTCATAATATAGTGTACGACCTGTGGCAGACCTTTGCGGGAATAACATATCTAAACATGTTGAAACCAACAGAGCGCATGTAGATGTCTGCTGACCATATTATATAAAACTTGTAAAAATATAATTTCTACATTATTTCTTGTACTTCTATTTCTATTACACTCCGAAGTTGTATATTTCATTTGTGGACACCCGGTATTGTAAATGTGATAAATAAAGTTGTGGGACCTTATACTACTATGAGCTGTAGAGCAAAATGGAGCTAACACCAGAACGTGTAGACAAAGCAACCCTTTTTTACAAAAGTTTACATTAACTTCATTTTTACAACGGATAGAGAATACGTACGGTAGATGAAGGTCGTTATCTAGTTATGAAGCAGCAGGGCTACCAAGTACAAAATTTAGTAATGTAGCCAGCCAGTAGTGGGCATTGCTGCTAGCTAGACCACAACCATTCGATTTTGAGCCATGGACCTGGCTGGGCAGGTGACGGATTGAAACGTCACCGAAGCGACACACACCGCATCGACGACTCACTCGGCGCTCTGCAAATTTGCATGGACGGAATATCCGCCAGCCAAATTGCTCGAATTATCCCCCGAATGTAAACCACGGCCTCGCCGAAAGCGGAGACGAGGCATTTTTGTTTCCTCTGTTAATTTCTGCCGGTCAATTTGTCGTGCAGACTCTGTTATGTGTTCCGAAGGTTTAACTCTTCCACAATCCGCACTCATTAATGTGGCCATGTTAGCCTCAATTATGGCAATAATTTGTTTCTCTATTCGTTCATCTAAAGCTGAGTGGCTCTAGCAATAAGTGACACAGAGGAAGCCAATCACCCATTAGATCTTCAGAACCGAATAAACAATATTCTGTTTGTACAATCACGGATACTTGTCTTGACGATTGTATCAATCCCATACCAAATTTAGAACTATCCAGGATTGTACGTCGCATAGTAGTTTTAGCTTTCCCCGACTAAGACTTTCTTACTGTACTTGCTATTTTCTTCTCTTTTGACGTGCTTCTGTATCCATTAGGTTTATCCTTTGTAAGACTGTGTTTTGTTGTTATATGTGCTGAATGCCCATTTACGGCACCATCTTCTAACCTGGATAATGCCTCCCCGATGCCGTAGTGGTAGCGTCGTCGCCTTGTAATCGTCCTGGGTTCGATACCAAGTGGAGGCACATAGTAGTTCGGATCCCACTTTAAACTGTAGGTCCGGTCCCGATTAACCTTACTGTGTATAAAGTGGACTTAAAACACCAAATCAATCAATCTAACGTGGATAAAGATATTTTAGTCCTGAGAGATATATATTGATTGATTTATAGTAAGGGCTTGTCCCTGTATAATGTGAAGGGTACAATAGCCTAAGTCCTGACGCACCCAAAAGTTTTATATCAATCAATCAATCAAGGTACCAGACAAAGTACACTAAAAAAATAGTAATAAAATAAAATAAAAGGGATTTTCAATGGATTACAACTTTCAGTAACAACTCGAATGTACATTTAACTCTCCTCAGAGTAACTGAAGCGTTCTTTCTGTGTTTTCTTAATTTTGTTGCAGTAGTTCGTGCTGTAGCTGTTAAACAAGTCTGGGAACTTTTTGTTCGCACCTCCCGTTTGCATTCTAAGTGCTCGACCCGAGCACGCATGAGCTGACTTCATTCATTAACTCTTGTAAGATTCCTAAGAGAGAGAGAAGAAAAGTGGAGTCGATTTAGGGAAACGCACTCGCCTTTCCACAGCAGAAAAATGTTTCACCGTCTCTGTATATTAGCCTAAACGAGCCGGCGGCTGGAGGGGAGGGGGACCGTTAAAGGAATGAAGAGTGTTTGTAGGAAATTGTAGACACGGCAGCTCGAGTGGTCTCTCGTCACCCACTAATTGACAAATGATCTGTTTTCTCTTGCAGCATCAACTGCCAAGAGTAAATACCATTAGTCTTTCCACGTCGCGCCTGAACGGTGGCGGCCTCAGGCGAAGATGAAGCGCTTCTCTAGAGCCCGGCGCAGCTGTCCTGAAAGGTATGTGTTTCTCTTTTTTTCTTCCCTCTATGAATCTTTATTTTAATTTCTACGAGCATATATGATCGTCAAACCGGTGATCGTGAGATACCAGTGGCCTGTGCAACTGAAATTTTGTTAGCGTCGCGTCTTCAGGGCGATTGCACCCTCTCCTACAAATGATGTTCTTGGCTCAAAGGGAAATTTCCCTGTCGCATTCCACCCAAAAATCCCTTTCCGACCTTAAAATTCTCTCTCTCTCTCTCTCTCTCTCTCTCTCTCTCACACACACACACACACACACACACACACACACACACACACACACACACACAAATACGGTAACAGTAACAAGTGTCTTTCTCCGTGGCCATGCGGTCAAAGGCGCTGGGTTTGAGTCCGCCTGGATTCAGTCTCTGGGTTTTCGGCCTGTGTATAGGAGCGGTGGCAACCCACCATCGTGAGGAAATTGGGGAGCTACGAGTGAGTAGCGTAACTCAGTCACGGAAATCTCCTAAAACGGCTGGGGGTTCGACGTCACCCCATTACCGGTTGAAGAACTTCACACCCCTAGATAGGCTTGTTTGAGGGAGACTGGCAGTCGGAAGATAGGCCAAGGGCCTTACAGGACTGTCGAGCCACGGGGTAACAGTAACAAGTTACTTTTGGAAACAAAATATGGGTAACTGTAAACGATATCTTTGTTTAATAGAATTTTTTTAAAGTCGACTTTATGAACAAATAAGGTAATGGGGACTGCACCGGGCATTGACCCGGGACCCCTTGATTACAAGGCGATGACGTTACCACTACGCCATCGGGATGGCAAAAGGTAACTTTGGATGTAAAGTAAGCACAGTAACAGAAACTGTAAAGGGTTGAAACCAAATTAATGGTATCATGGAAGATAAATGACAATACATGTAAGGCATTACTTTTAGAAGCAAAATAAGGGTAACTGTAAAGCGTTACTTTTGTAAGCGAAATAACGGTAACTGCAAGGCGTTACTATTAGAAGCAAAGTAACGATAACTTTTAGGCGTTACTTTGGAAGCAAAGTAACGGCAACTGTAAGGCGTTAATTTTAGAAGCAAAGTAACTTTATGTAACGTGTTACTTCTTTAAGGAGCTTACCCAACTCTGCCTAAAGAGGTAGAAAAGCAATGTAAAATTAGCAAACAAAAAGAAGCATAAGCAATACATTTCCCAGTGATTAATGGGGAGAAATTATTAAGTCGATCGTTAACGACAGAATGGACCTATTTGTTCCTCAATTGCCCACACGGACCCACCCTCAGCGCCACCTCTGGGAAGAACTTCACCCTTGCCTCAGCAATACGCCCCATCCCATTAACCCGAAGAGCGTGAAATGCATAAAAAAGAAGAAGAGAAGGAAAAGCGGCGCCCATAGAGGACACAGGAAGCGCCCTGGCGGCGTCAGAGGTCGGTTTCCTCCCCGGAGGATCACATTCAACCTCTTCTTTAGGGTGGCTCGGCGCATAAAACTGTCTGCTCCGGTTCCACAAACATACACATATACCTCGGACAGACAGGAAGAAACCGCAGAGGAGATACTTGAAGGGGTAAAAAAACGGTGTAGACATATTCGTTTGGACTCGGACTATTAAACACCGCCGACGGAAGAACGACCTAACGAACGAGGAATGTGTTACCGCAAAACTGGAGGAAAGAACATAAAAAAGCGCAAAGGGGAGAAGGATAATAAAGTACAATGTTTGTACAACAAGCGTAGAAGCTGTCGCAGAAAGGATAATTATTCTGTCAGCAGACTTCATATACATGACGCAAGGAAGATTTTTCACAGAAAAGTGTTGACATGAGAAGCAATAATTTGTTCGGAGATATCCCTTGCACTGGGTTTTTGTGCAAGGCTTAAAATGTAAAATAAATATTCATCTAAGAACTTAATATGCAAAGTGTTTCTGCTTGTGCTGTTCAAAGGTTGCTCTGTTTGGATGAAGTTAGAATTTGACTTATTTTCGGAATTTCCACTGCTTTTTCTTGTCTGTACATTCGATGAGAGAATACTGCCTGCTTGCAGACAACTCCCGTTTTGTGACGCTTTTTGCCCTTCTGCGCAGGACTGTACAGCGCATTCCTTTGTCTAGCGGGACAGGGAATGCTCCTCCCACTCGCTAGTTCTGCGCAGACGCAGAAACCTACAGCGCATCCCACTGCGCATTTTCTGTCTCGCGTAGCAATCTCACACTCGAGTTAAAACGATGTTTAATCTAGTCAGTCGTATTTGGATAAAGGAACACTTATTATCGTTTCCGCATTTTGTTTAAGAAACCATAATATTCATACGGTTTTCTTCTCTTGGTGCAAATGTCGGTCATTACCAAAGAAAACATAAAATTAAGAAGCTTCACGCACATTTTCGACACTGTATGACGAAACAAAGTTTCAAGAAAAGTCGATATCTTACATTTAGATCGTGCTGCCATCTCGGAGTATTCTCGAAAACGAGTCTGCGCAAGAAGTGACGGGAGAGCTCGACCAATGAATTCGTGAGAGGGAAAGTGAGTGCAGCCATCAGCCGCTTGCAGCAGCGCTCACTGCTTTACTCCGCCAACTCGCTTTCTCCCCTTCTCTTCCGTTATGCGCGGCCTTGCTCCACAGATACGAGTAGTTAGTTTAGTTAGTTCTAACCAAAATTCCTAGAGAATTATCGAAAGGTTGTAAAAGGCAGGGGGTGAAAATTAGCTGTAGAGAACGTATTCAAACCACGCGATAATTGCTGCAGTTCCCCCAATCCTCAACCAGCTTTCCCAGGAATTTCCTGTAAGTTGCTGGGTGGCCAAAAACACGCTCGTCGCTCCATTTCGCTCGAAACCGCTGGGCCATTAGATGCCAAGTGGGTCTTACCAACAACGCGCGCCTGTAAGCACTTTATCTTGGGACAAACTTGCCAACAACATACAAGAACCAACTGAAAGGGTTGGAGAAGGGGGAGAAAAAATGGATGCAAGAAGTCTTGTTCACCCTCCCACATAGCAGCTCCTAGATTTAACCAGGAAAGGGTTGGTAATCGAGCACGTCTTCAGCCATTTGCACCATTTGGTTCAACTGTCAGCAAGTGTATGTTTCATTCCCAACTCGTTTCAGGACGTACCACTGAAATTGTCAGTCTCTTCCTCCGCCTTGCCTTTTATCTCTCATTAGCTTTTCTCTTCTCTTCCGTCCTTACATGGGCCAAAGACCCTTTATTTGTTTTTACTCTACACCTTTCTCAAATAGTACACATTGAAGTAGGCGACCTCCGTGGCGTAGTGGTTAGTACAACGCGCTCCGACACAAGGGGCCCCGGGTTCGAATCCCGGCTTCGAGAATCGATTTCATAATATTATCACTCATCGTCGCGATTAGCCAAAAGAGGCAGAAAAGCGACGATAAATTTCTGAACAGCACACTTTCATGGAGACTCGTGTTTGATTTAAACAAAATGCATTATCAGATTTCTCATATATTTTATACCCGCTTCACCTTCCCCCCTCAATTATAGGTGAGCGGATACCAATGTAGAGGGTTTTTTTTCTCCTAAAAACAACTTTGTGCATAGATAGGCTAATCGTGACTGAATATACAATTTAAAGTGGTATCCGAACTACTGTGTCCCTCCACCGGGTATCGAACCTGTAATCACCTTGGTTAAAAGGCGTTACTATTACGTCATCGGGAAGACCGTTTCTTCTATACTCTGTCTCAGTTATCTCTGGAGGAAGCGAACGAAAACAAGTCTCTGTTCAAGTAGTGACGCGAGACGGCTCCAACAATGAACACGTGAAAGGGAACGGGATTGCGTGGAGGGTGACTGCAGTTACCAGTCTTTCGCAGCAGCGTGTACTGCTTCGCTGTGCCCACTCGATTCCCCACCCTTCCTCTGTCGTTTCTGGGGATAGGGAATAAGAATTCTTGTTGCAAACACAATTTTCCTGATGCTTTCGTAGCGATTTCAAACCTGAGGAGTCACAAGGCAGGTTTGCCCAAACTCAGTCCATTTCGCCAAAGGAGTTCAACCGTTCGGGAAACCAGATCTCGTTTTCTCACGTAAACTTCCAACTTGCGGCAACAATTTCGGAAAGGGCGCGGAAGGGTCCCTTCCCATTGTGGCTTTCGTATGAAAATGGCGAGACCGCAGCGCGAGTTCCTTATGAAGTCATCCATCTGTAACAAGACGGCGTGAAAGGCAAGAGTCGGGAAGCTTTTCTTATTTTGACAAATGCCTCCCCGAATGTTTTCTGCGAGGGGGGCTGTTACAGAGGCGGGACGAGGTTGAATGGGGAGGGAAAAGCCACGACATGCAACCCCATAAATCCTATTTTTGCACGCCAGTAGGATTTCCTCCCCCACCCCTTCTTTACCTGCAGATCGTGGACAGCTCGGGATCACATTTGCCGGCCCCCGTGGCAGAGTGGTTAGCACATCGCGCTACGACGACAGGGATCCCGGGTTCGAATCCTGGCCTGGGCATGGATTTTTGTGAGTGCCCATTCATCAATTTCATCATATCATCACTCATCCTCATCTTCTGAAAAGTGGCACAAGAAGCGAAGTAAAATAAAGCAAATCAATCAATCAATCTCGGGATCACACTCTTGTCACTTCTCCACGAAGAGAGTTAACTCGAGAGTTCAAAGAATACTTTCTTTTCCACCTCTGGAATCTCCGCCACCGTGGATCTTTAAAGTGTGAAGTTCAGCTATTTATTTATTTATGCAATTGAACGTAACAGGTGCATTACCCAATTATGGCGTTCATTATACAATAATTAGGAACATTATAATACAAATCAATGTAATATAGTCTACATTATATTCCGAAACACTCCAAAAGTATAAAATTGACAGATTAAATAGAAAGGCAGTAGATACAATCAGTGACGGCCATTAGAGGGTTAAGGGGCTTGCCATCCCAACCCTCCAGTTTTGGCACACGTCGGATATGGGTGTTCTTTGTGAACTGCAAAAGTAATGAAGTAAAGATAAGATGATAATGGTGACTGATAGTGAGACACGGGGCAAGACTAAAAGGTCGAAACATCTTGATATATTTTATTGTCTTGATATGCACAAATGACGTGTTTTGTCATAATCTGTTATTGAAACTTGGTGAAAGTGCAGGATCGGCCAGGATTCGAACCTAGGTCTCTGAAACATGGCGTTCATTGGGATACTAGGCACTGTCGACGTAGCTGTTTTTCAAAGTCAACGGATTCTTTTATACAGTATTTCTGATTGCGTTTTTTTCCACACACGTGAGATAGCGTAAGCGTCCTATGACGACACGGATCCTGAGTCCGACACTTGGGCAAGGTGTGGATAGGTACTTATTTTATCCTTATTTTTCTTACAAATAAAGAGAAATATTGAAAAAGATATATCAAGGAATTTGCAATTGAGATATACGGGATCTTTTTAAAAATACAAGACTTATATCAGGCACGGAACAAATGTCAAGAATCGAATTCTGATACAGCCTCCGATTTTTATTCAATAAATTATGTATTTTTAATACAGTTTCTAGCTTCTATCTGCCAAAAAACCTTAGTCTATTCGAGAAATGGGTGCTTTTAGATAGAAAATTAAGCTGTTTTAGCAGTGTATCCAAATCTGTTTATGGATCTAAGCGGCTCACCTGAAGGGCAATACTTCAACAAGTGCTGAAGGCACTCCGCCATTAAAAACTCCAAACTGGATGCATAAAAGACCGAACATTGACAAACATGGGCATTCGCCTGCATTGAATCGGGCAGGGTATCGTCACAAAGGCCTAAATAGAGAGGAAATAGCTCCAGCAGGGGGGAAAGGAGGTTTAAAGAGTAGCCTATTTAATCTTTAAGTTGCGTCCTAAAGGAATTTAATGGTGTTGTTGCACACCCCCCGAGGGAGGGTGCCCTCCTCCCCGGGGGGGGGGACAAAACACTCGCCGACCGACCGTTTCGAAGCAATCGCCGTCCCTTTCTTTTTATTCGCACGCCTTCCGAAAACTGACCCCCCCCCCGAACCACTTAACCCCCTCCGTCAGGTTTCAATTCAGCTCCATTCACGGTGTAATAGAAAGAGTATGGGAAGAAAAGCGAGAGAGGAGAAGAAAGCTTCTTTTCCTGGTTACAGTAGCGGTCTTTGAAAAAACTTGGGGCAGTGTCAATAGGATCCCACATGCTGAGATGTCACCCAGAGGATGTCCCCCCTCGCTTTTAGAATTTGGAAGCAAACTCTGTAATTTGGATAAAAGGGGGTCCGCACCGGGGCGGCCCCATCGTTGGGATAATGATATGGATGCTGCGACGGGGGACGTCTTCGAATGTTTGTCCCGATGTCGCCGGAGAGGAAACAGACGGCGTGCACAAAGAGATCACTTACTTCGCTCGCTTATGTGGAAAGAAGGTTCGACTGCAACTGGAGATACTTGTTGGGGCTTGGAACTCTCCTGGTGCACCCTGGTGTGACGGCAGTTACTTTGTGTTGCTTCTGTTTTCCGACACAGTGTTCTCGAACGTTCGCCTTGTTTTGTTATCTTCTACGAAGGGAATGCGCACAACTAAGTCGCACTGGACCTACGGTACCATGGTCGAGTTCGTAATTGCCCTTCTTTGAATACACTGCTATGATATTCCAAATTCGAAAAAATATAGTATTTTAGAATTCCTTGTAGGGTATTGGCCGACTCTTGAGCTACCGCGGCCACTGAATACTTTATAAAAGCTTCTAAATAGATGTAGGCCTACTTTGTTTTCAGAAGTCGCAATACTGTAGCGGTTTTTCTCGAAAGGAGAGGCGCTTTCCAAAACGACTTTGCTGGCCCATGTCAGTATTTCTACAGTTCTATATTTTACAAACGGACAGTCTACAGTTCTACGTGGCAGAAACAACACACAAGCAGGCAATATTGAAAAAGATTAGTGATTATTTATTGGGTTAGAACCAGTAGCGACACCAGAACATGTTCATTGAGGGAGAAGAAAAGGGGTGGGGTGCGGAGGCGGTAAAAATAAGAGGACGAAGTGGAAACTTCAGTGAAAAAAGACTAAACAAACCAGAACAGCTATGATAACACCTGTATGAAATGGGTGGCAAAATGTATACTAGAGCTACTACAAAAATGGATATACAAGTGATTTTCTAAAGTTGATGTAGTACGTACAGCCGATGACACGCACACGAGAATGAGAAATAAGTTAATATAAATTAATTAATAAATTATTTCTGAAACTGAAGGGGCCAATTTTTCAGGTGGCGGGGAGAGATGTGCCAACAAGGTCCCACGGAATGCGAACTGTTGTAAATTCGCTTCACCGACCTGTTTTTATTTAACATACACCATTATAAATTTATTACTTGTAGTGGAGTTACATTGAAAGCCATAATTTTAGCGTTTAAATTGTGTTAGTTTCACGCGTACTACGTTACGCCCTATTAAAGGAGAAAATTCAAATTACCACAGCGTTTGCGCTCTTCTAACGTGTTTGCCTCCAAAATTTACCGTTCCCGAGACTATTTCCTCCTGGAAATTCAATAAATTTGAACTGTGGAAAACAGGGACAACCTGGATGAGGAGATGGAGTTTTCCCCACAGCTTCACGCGATAGAAACACGCCTCGTGCCGCACACTTAGCTCCATCTTGTAGAAAAACAATCCCTTTGTGGCCGTCCATTGGGCACATCCTCTGCCCAGCGGCCTGTGCACAATGGCACTTAGTCATGCATCGTGGCGCCCGCTCTTTCTCCCCCCACCCCTGCTTTTCTTTATTACGGATTATGTTGCTGCTTCCTTACATTCAGTCCCGAGTTTTACGTTTTCGAATTACAACATTCAACCGGTCCTCTCTTCACGGTACAGATCACAAAAGAAAACAAAAACTCCGGCGAGATGGAGTGTTTGCAACCAACAGAAGTTTTCACTGAATTCGGACGTAACAACGAGGACTTTCAAAGAGAAGGATGCTGCGAGAGAAAGATAAGGTTGGAGTCTGAATCAAAATTGGCAGAAAAGTCAGCGTAAGATATATAAAATCCCCCGATACAAAGTCCCAGAAAATCCCGAAAAATTTCCTAATAAAAGCCAAAAAAATGGTTGTAATTGAATTTTAACTGTCTTAATCTCCACGGAACTTGTATTCGTTTTCCAGTGAAACGTTACGAGTTGGGGAACAAACTTTCAAACATTATGCAACAGTTTCTAGACTGAAATAGTAAGCACGTGACCAGTGGCGTAAGTTACTTTCGAGAGGTGGTGTATGTTTATTATTTATTTATTGACAAAACTCCAGATACAGCACAAATGGTCATTTTATGCTGAAATTTTCAACAATGAAAAGGAAAAAAAGAAATATACCAAAATAACACAAAAATGTTAACAAACCTAACTCAAGATTGGACTATTATCTATTATTTGCAAGAATTTTTTTTCTGATGGAAGGCCGAAAGGTACACTCTGTATGGTATGTGTCAATACTTGTTGGGAGGTCGTTATATTGTTTGAGAAGTTTGTAGAAGAGGGATCACTGTGCGACTGAGTAACGCACACATAAACAAATTTTGAAATCAGGCACGTAGCCAGGGGGAGGGCTAAGGGGGCTGAAGCCCCCCAGAAATCCTACAAATATCTAATTTAAATAGTGCATAATGGTAATTAATTTTAATTTTTTAGCAGGATTAAACTTTAGATCGAAAAACGTTTAGTGTATAATAGAGGAACCAGGTTATATTTTTATATTCTTCCATTTAATCCAAAAAATAAATGGATCCACAGCTTATAGTTTTCTTTGTGAAAGCTCACATAATATAAACTTTATGAGTAAAATTTACCACTAACTATTAAAGCCTTTCTATGAACGATTGTGTAAAAGTTAATAACAAAATAAATACGTTCTTAATAACTATGCAATATCTGTTAAAAGAAACGCAAGTCATGAATTTATTTATTGCATTCTACTGCTCCGAATTGTAACATATGTTGATCTTTACTATATTGATGCCGTGTGGATGATTTTTTCATGTTTTTCACAAGATTTTAAAATTTGTTTGTGCCTCTTCCTAGAACTCACGGAATGGTTTTACTTGAATTTAATTGTTCAAGATTATAGGCCGTGAACCACTTTCAATCAGGCGAAAACAATCTTCTTGCTGAAACGTTAACAAACTGTTAATAATATAGGATAAGCATAAGTGGGGAAGATTAAGAGAGATTTCCATATGCTGGACTGGAAACACTGATTTACTTGTAGCATATTCATGAGTCGTCAAATGAAAGTTGGAGGATTCTCGGGAGACGTAATGCATGCGTCAGTGGGCGGGGCGGGAACAGTGCCTCGAATAAGAAGGCAAGAAGCAGAACGAGGTAGCTGGAGTGAAAACGACAAGAAATTCGCGGCGCAACAATTCCGAAACAATGTGGGAGTGAGGAGGGGGGGAAGGGAAGGAAAGAAGAAGGGAAAAAAATGACAACATGCCGGATGAGATGGTAATAACTGACTGGAGCGCCATCCACTTCTGGCAGTTACACCACTTCGCCTGCAATTTGTCATCAAGAGTTTCGGAGGATTTTCCTCCCAACAGCTGAGGCAGATGCGATGTGAGCCTCCGCGCGGCCCTCTTGCGTCTGATCTCGGTACTAATGGCATCCATTAGGAATACGAAAACTGTGCGTGCCGCTTCGAGTAGCTTGTAAGATGTTGCAAGCGATAATGACATGCGTGTTGATGATTACTGCGTAAAAAAGTCGCAAATGCAGAAATGTTCATTTCAATGGCGGGAAACTGTGATAAATTACTTGGAAATGGAAGCCTACAGATACATGCGGATTGCTTATTACTTAGCTCTGTGAATCGAGTTGAGATTTTGTTTTTAAGTCCACTTTATGCACAGATGGGCTAATCGGAACTGGATCTGCAGTTTAAAGTGGGATCTGAACCACTATGCGCCTCCACCGGGTATTGAACTCGAGACCCCCTGATTACAAGGCGGCGACATTACCTCTACGCCATCGGGGAGGGCCGCCCATTACTATCAAAAATAATTCAAAATATATTGTTACAGTCAAGAGCAGTATCAATTTGAACTTGACCCTTGCAGTTATGCAACCTAATTTCCACAATAAATTGGCATATTGCCTACCATGCAAGGAGCCCCGCACAACTCCTAGAGGGATATTTTGATAGAGAACATCCCTAATAAACCCACTATCTAGGGTCAAATTTCGAGATATTCCATCGCGTTTTTATACTTAAACCCCTACATTATCAATAGTGAACATTACACATGCTAAAATATCTATTATATGACACACACACACAGTACGCTAAAATCAACAAATCCTATATTATCTGTTGCTATGGCGATTCGTCTACTGTGTACATAAAGGAGGAAAATGCTTAAGCTACAATGTGACAGGACGTATGCAGGTGACCCGGGGGCCGTAGGTTTTGCATCCCTGCTCTAAAACATGGTTTACTACGGTCACGAGCAGAAGTCAGTCTTGTCTTGTAATAAATTACTAAACGTCCAAAAGCGTTGCGTCAATTTCAACTGTATTTTCCAGACCCATGCCGTTTTATTCACTTCTACACCGATACTTCCAAATTAAGAAATCGTTAGCATGAAATGGCCAGCTGTAGCGTTACATTGTTTTCAAAATATACAGCAAGCAAGTTGTGAATTAACACCAAATACAACATGGCTTAAAGCCAAGAGGCCTCACGATCGAATGTCTGCCATTCTGCGCCTCTTTTTTGTTTTTCGCCGTTCCTGATCACAGCATCTTAGCACGCCACGACAGTGTAAACGGGGAGAATTCATGAAAAAGAAGAGGAAGAAAGGAAGGTAATGGCTCGAAATCAATATCCAGCGAACTCAACGCTGTTATCACGGTGGCAACCCCTTCCATTTACGGAACCGGCAACGCTCGACGCCGAGCATCTTGTCCTTGCGCATGCGCCGACTTGCCTCGGCGAATCAATATGACGGAATCACCCCGGCGGCTGCGCATTAAAGCGGGAAGCCTGACTGTCAGGATAAACGTATGTGCACGTGCGTCGAAATGTTGCCGTTGGCCGTTTCCATACACTGGCTGCCTGGATCTTCGCACTCGCTTTGAACAGCGGGGAATTACGCTGATTTGGCTCGCCTGTTTTTCCTTTTACGACAATTTCACGCAACGTTATGCCAAAGGGAAATGTTAATCGAATCTATAAGCTCAGTTGGTCTATTTGGAGGAAAAATTTCCTCCGCGTATTTTTACAGCAATTTGATGGAGAGATGGATTTTTTTCTCAAAAATGGCGAAATGTAGGGTAAAACACAGTTACATTAGACGAAGCATTTTGACGGAGCTGTGGTTTCTCTCAATTTCTCCTCCCCTGGGTGTGGAATTCTGGGGGGACAGAGGGACATCCTCCTACGAAGAACCTCCTCCCCCCCAAAAAAAACAGGAGGGGCGAGTTTTTGTTACAATAACAAAGATGAGCAATTAGTTTTTAATTCAAATATACCGACACTACACACAAATAAAAAAAATAGGCCGCCCGATGGCGTAATGGTAACGTCAGCGCTTTGTAATCAAGGGGTGCCGGGTTCGATGTGGAGACACATATAGGTTCGAATCCCCCCTCTTTAAACTGTATGACCAATCCCGATGAGCCTATCTGTGATTAAATTAATGCAATTAAAGTCATTCTCCAGAGATGGACAAATGTGCTTTCTTCTACCACCACATCAAGTTCACTGATCCACCCCCTAGTTTTTGCACGCTCCCGGGTGTATCAAGTGTTTCCCGTCGGAAGCGTGCAAGCTTCCACCCTGCAGACCGCGGGGCTGGATACTACAAGCCTATTTGGTGACCCCCAGCGATGCAAAAACTTCCACGGAAGGGTGGGGAAAAGATTCCGGCGCGGCTACTTGGCGCCGCGACCCGAAATAGGTCCCCTGGGAAGCGAGTTTACGCACAAGGCTGAATCCAAATGGTCGACACCGCAAATTAATGCGAGCGAGGGAGGGAGGGACTGGGGTGGCGAGAAGCGAGATGCATCGCTGCTTGTAAACTCGGCTACCGACTGCATTCAAAGCCAGGAAAGTGGTGGCCTGGAAGGGTGGTTTAACAACAAGTCTAATTTCCTGCGGTGTCCAGAAGCGAATGTGGATATTGCATGTCTGCAGGTCTTGGTACTTGCAGTCTTGAATATCTTGCTAAAGTAAGTGTTCTATACACATCATAAATACGAAGCTTATGCAAATCAATAAAAGCAGGTGCTTAATTTCATCCCCATTCATAGTCCCCATCTGTCTTTTCCAGGTTTCTCCAACAATTTACAAATATATTTCCAGATGATTCTGTGGTGCTTTACCAACTCCTAAAGTGTTATACTGCCTTTGCTGTTTGATTGACTGATTTGCTTTATTTTACTTCGCCTTGTGTGCCACTTTTGGCTAATTTGCGAAGATGGGGATGAGTGATGATGTGATGAAATTGATGAACGGACACTCACAAACATCCATGCCCAGGTCCGGATTCGAACCCGGGACCTCTGGCGTCGTAGCGCGATTTGCTAACCACTCCGCCACGGGGGCCGGCCTTTGCTGTTCGAGAGAATAACGTTCATTCAACACCAGAATATCTCCCATCAACAAGTTAGTTGAAGTAAGTATAAAGTAAGTTGAATTTATTTCATTCCAAATTATTGGCAAATTCAAAAACATTCTCCCTAATATCCCACCTTTTGGATACATTTTCAAACTCTCCTCATTACGATAACCAGCAAATAAACAAGGAAAAAATAGACAGGACCTTCCTGCAAAGAAATAACACATTATATTTCAGTGTGTTTATGGAATTGTCTAAATTAGGAGTTCCAACAAACTGAATACAAAACATTTTATAAAACATTAAAATTCTGACCAAATTTTGCCTTAGTCAGAATTTTAATGTTTTATTAACATGGAAACAAGACTCAACAGTGTTACCATAAAATTTCAGTGGAATATCAATCTCCACTTTACCATGTCCTACTATGGGTGAAATCATACTCAAAAATTCGAAATGGTACAAAGCGCGAGAAAATATATGTATCACGATATTATTGCTGCACTTTCACTCACGACACGTTTTTTTTTACTAAACCGGAACCGGATGCTCCAGTCAAACGTAGACAGTTAAGGAACTGTACCGTGTTTGCAGATTCTAGAGAAAATTACTGACAACCGTGAAGGAAATGTCGAAATCCAATGAGGAATACCAGCAACGTCAAACCAGGGGAACAAATACACATTTGCTTAGAAGCTATTCAAGTTTCGGGGTGTTATCGAGGTGCAGGAACCGCACTCTCCCACAACCCTCGGGAACCCAGAGGCTGACAAGAGAGTTCCTACCGAAGAGAGACTAAGAAGTACAATAAATGAACTCGGAAGCTTCATCGATAATGATAAAAGATCAATCACAAGGAGGGTGGTATTTTAAGGGGGTGAGGGAATCTCCTCTCTGGTTTCTGTATTCTCTCCTCTTGTTGCTAATACTTTCGTTCTTAAGGGCACTTACATTTGTGTATAATTTATACAGTTACTGGTATTTGCACCCACTTACATTTTTTCAAATACCACACATTCACAAGTGATAGGCTATTTGCCTGAAGTACAAGGCAGACCTAAGAGGTACCTAATTGGTCTACAAATACAGCAATAATAATTTTTATCCTGACCGAGTACCGATGGCCCAGATGTGTGGATCCTGTATATGTCCATCGTTTCTAAATTTTCTACAGTAGTTCCAGCATCGCCAAGAAATTCAAATTGGACGCTTGGTGGCTCTCTCAATGAAATGAGGTGCCCTTGTTCTCCACTTATCAGTAGAGTCATCTCCCGGCTGTCTAGCTGCAATCAGACCTCGGAGATACGCGGGGGGGGGGGGGAGTTGGGTTCAATCCCCCGCCAGAGAGAGGTCTGCAATTTCAGATATGGCCGAGGGAAGAACCGCCCGACTCATTTTCTTCGCCTCTCCAGACATAGGGGATATCCGAATCGACGCTGGGACCGGAAAAACGTAAGCACTTCCTGCTCGAGCACCACGAACGGATTCCACGGCAGTGTTGCCGCCTCTGATATCTCACGCAAGAAGTGACGTCCTCAGGTTTCCAAATCTCTTTGCGTGATGTGTTCAACTGATAGGGGCCAATAACTTCCTTCTGTCTTGCAGACTGTCCGAGTATAAACCTAAAACCGCTTAGGGAGGTTGCAACACTGGTTTGCGGATCCATTAGCGCTCCCGAAATCTGCCATAGGCGTCGAGGCTTTCTTTCCAATTGCTATTACATCCTACGGGACTCTCTTAGACAGAAGGTCAGCTCATTGACGCTGCGGGAACATCCGATTCTCATCTTCCGCAATCGGAAATGTCTCTCCACTCTGGGGGTCATCTCCACTGGATGAATCTTTCCCTCAATCTGATGGCAAATAGCCCGGAACGCTCTCGTCGCTAAAGACACATGAAGTGTTTTCCCCTCGGAATGAAGGCGTCGAGACCCACGGCACGGATTTCCGTTATAGTTCCTCCGGACAGCCCCGGAATCGCCAGATGCTGCTGAAGGAACATTTTGGGCGACCGAAGAAGATCCTGGAAGGTAAATGAAGTTGTCTACAACCCTCCCTGCCGGAATTTCGGAGACGTTCACGTCAATCTGTTTATGCTCATGAGTCATGGCCAATTTAACCTATTTTATTGCAGTTTTGACAAACTAGGGGTGATCCAACTAGGTGTCCAGTCAGAAAATGGCGGGAAGATGTAACGTGTCCTTTGCTTCGTCTGACCAGTGTCCAGCATGACTAGTTCCTGGGATATATTATGGACATTCCGAGGATATGATTTATGTGTACGTGTAGCTGATCACAGGTCGCATTACACTACATAAACAGTCAATATGTCGCTCAATGTTTAGTACGGCCGGTGTTATTCCCGGTCACCAATAGCAGAAGAGCGCGACAGATTTCAAGAACGTGTCCGTCTGATTGGCTGTTTGGAGCGCCTGCTGTGACGCGTATGAAAGACACGCGATTGGGCGTCAATTTTTCGGATTTTTATGAAATCTGTTTGCTTCTGCTAGAAAAGTACTTTTCAAAATACTTCTGTGACATCCGAAGAAATTGAAACTAGAGAGTAAGTTCGGAAATTAAGATTTCTTTTGATTTTTCTTATTTAGCGTTGCTTCTTTTCTCATCGGGACGATGAGGATGGGTGATGATAATATGAAACTGATGAAGGAACAATTACAAAGAACATGTCCAACCCGGAACCTCTGGCTTCGTAACGCGATGTGCTGATCACTCCGCCACTGAAGTGGACGATTCTTGAGACCTCTTACACAAAATTTGCTACATGCAGGAGTGAGTTGGTTTCAGTTTCAGTCACCACAACTACGTTACCCTGCGACCTTTATATTACGAACAACGGTCCGTAACATCATTTTGCGAACGTTACGCTTGTAAATTCAGTCCTCCCATGCATTCATGTGCTCTCGCCGAAGTTGCAGCGCATCGTGCATCGTGCATCGCAAGTGACTATAAAAACCTTCCTACCCCCACCCCAAGTGCATGTGGACAGGGATCGTCTCCGTTACCTCGCTGGAATTATTTTTAATTAAGAAGCCTCATTCGTTGTAGGAAAAACAATTTTCATGGCCGCTGCATTGTTACTGTTGCGTCCTGTCGAGCTTAACAACTACCCTGAGTAATTGCCGCTGCCCTGAGTAAACTGTGCCTCATTTATTACGGCCCTGGCGTGAAGCGAGTGGTCAATGTACTCTGCCAGTGACAAAACGGGGAATTAGTCGTGTTTTACTCCATGCGAGAAGATGAGTTGCCGTGTTTTTTCATTCGTTCACCAAAGTTTCCTGCCCAAGATGGCATTCGGAATCACAACACTCAGTGTACCGCTGCAGTACTTTCTCTTTTGCTCTGTTGTTATTCGGGTGTTAGAACAAGTGAAAACCATCTTAAGTCTCACCACAATTATACTCTGTCCCGGGGATCTCTGGAGCAAGCGAGCGAAAACAAGTCCTCTGCGCAAGTAGGACTCGAGCAACTGCATGAAGAGGGAAACGCATCTGCAGCTACAAGCCCTTTGCAGTCGCGAGCACAGCTTTGCTCGGTCCACTTGCTTTCTCCCATTCTCGACTGTTAAGCGCGACCTCGATCCACAGATTCCCGAAACAGTGTAAATATTGGGATGGCTCTCCTATGGATCCTGACAATATTATTATATGTTTATTAAAATTATTATGCTAGACAATATACATAGTATAGAAAGTTGAAATTCTGTGTAATTAGTACTTGTTTACAACCATGATTATGTTTTCATGTCATGCCTTTTCGCTAAACGCTGTATGTATGATAAGAGTATTTGGAATTTTGCTGGTACGGTGACGTAAAGAAACATGCCATGCAATGAGCCATGTTTTCACATTTTCGAAACAGCCAGTTCTTCAAACTTTCCTCTTTTCTTTTATATCCGTTCTGAAATTATCTTACGTAACGCGTTCCTCAACTCCTTTCAAAATGAATATTTCCAAAAACGACCACGTCTTGTTCGACTCGTGAAGAAAACCACTATTTCAAACAATGATTTCCTACTCTGTATGTAAATCTATAATATGAGAACTTCATGGAACTTTATTTATCATTAATTGGATTCCTTGAAAAAGAACGTATTCAAGCATTCAGAATCGATAGATTTGTGCAGAATCAGCAACCCTTCTGTGGACGAATGTTCTATACCCTCGGTTTTTGTGACGTAGTGTATTCTGCGATGTCTTTGTATGACCTACAACACAGAATTTGGAATATCTGCATAGTTCTTTTCGAAACGGGAGAGATTTCTTGGAAAAGTCCATGCAGCAAGATACAGCAAACCATTTCCCATACCCTTTGTATACACGTGATGATTCTTACGATTTCCAGAAAACGGATGAGAAGTAAGACTTTTAAACTTAGAAGTATGCTTGCTATCGTTCCAATCGCCAGAACCTCTTTAGCCTTGAGTGGATATTGTTTTATCCAGAGCGCACTGCAAGGGACCGAGAGGACCTGGGAACAATCCCCTTGCACAACAACAACAACAACAACAACAACAACAAAAAAAAAAAGGCGAAACGAAAATGACCAAAACTAAACAGAAGGCAGCTTGTTCGCAGGCTTTTCCTTTTAAAACACTGAAAACAAGGAAGGTACTTACATTGTGTAGCTTGTAGTAGAGACCACACGCGTTGCACACTGGCTCCCCGTTCTGGTTCCGGCGCCAAAGCGTCGTGGTCGTCGTCTTGCAGTTGGCGCAGCTGGTACCCGCCCTCCTTGCCGCCGACTGCGAAAAAAACACACACACATGAGAATCTATCATATCTTCATACTTCACCACATATGTATAAACAGACAAATATAAAATATATTGATAATTCAAGAAAGGAACAGGGCTTCAATGAAAGCAAAAGGATCCAGTGGAAAATCACTGAAAAATGTTCAGGTATCAACCACTGAATTTGGAAAAGAAAATTGCTGTCTACAATATTACCCACCAGTTTAAGTGCATATTCAATTTGATTTGATTTGGTTTGATATATTTCGCTTTTCTGCTGCTTTTGTCTAACCGTAAAGATGAAGACGAGTGATGACATGATGAATTTGATGAAGGGACACATTGAGCTACGACGCCAGAAATCCCGGTTTCGAATCCCGACATGGGCATGGATGTTCTTTGTGAGTGTCCCTTCATCAAATGCATCATATCATCACTTATCCTCATCTTCGCGATTAGCCAAAAAGTGGCAGAAAACCGAAGTAAAACAAACCAAATCAATCTTTCAATCAGATTTCTTGCATAGGGGTCTTAAAAATAACTTTTGCATTGCCACCTGCAGTCTCTTCAGATTAGTTGCAAGAGCTTCCGTTCAAATAACTGCCGTATAGGTCACTTTTGGAACAACAAATGTAAGAAATAGATACAAGAAATATAAGTCGGTGTCATTACTCAGAAAACTTTCAGTATTCCACTACTTACCTAACCTTGCCCGTTGACATCCAGAATGTCTTTGAAATTGAGATCGATTCAGATTAAATTGGTTTAACTTACTTCGCTTTTCTGCCACTTTTGACTAACCAAGAAGATGAGGATTAGTGATGATATAATGAAGGAACAATCACAAATAAAACCTATGCCCAGGCCGGGATTCGAACCCAGGACCTGGTGTATGAAATAAACGTTATAGTTTAAAGTGGGATCCGAACCACTATGTGTCTCCACTCACCGGGTATCGAACCAGGGAACCCTTTTACAAGCCATTGGCTCCTGTACTTTAAAAAGCGAGAAAACGTTCTTGATAGCAAACCGGTGTTCTCTAACACGTGGCAACGCTGTTCAATCAATCTCGCATACCAGGAAACACACAATCCCTTCGTTCCAGGTAAGTATCAAGGCTGGCCCTTCCCCCCCGAGGAGACTCCTTTGTTAAGGGCGCCGCTTCCATAAAGGTTTCACACCCACCCGGCCCTCCATACACCCACGGCCGTAATAAATAAAAGGTGCATTTATTTCTCAATATTGGAAAGGTGGTTGTTGGAACGAAGTATAAATAAAAACAGTTTAAAGGGTGCAAGAAGTAGTTTCAAGTCAAAAGGTTGCTACCGAGCGCCCACCAAAAGTATTTGGAACCATTAATTGACGAGTCGAAAGGGGGGCTTATCGTGCAAGAATTTTTACCTGCTTATTTGTAACTGTTTTGTGTGTCCGGTACAGAAAAGAAATGTTATTTTCCTTAGAGCTTGCCTTACGGTCATCCATTGGTAGGCTATAAAGGCCAAAGAATGGAAACCATGTGGTCTAGGACTTATTTTTGTAATTTTATAATTGTAGCACTTTTGTCGTTTGCTGTTTACATGATTCCAGTGTACAGTCACCCTCAATAAAACGAGATATCTAGATCCCTGCAATGTGTTGCCTGCGATGTGCGGCGATGAGGGAACTTTTCAGTAGTTCTATCGCTGAGGGCTAGGCAGCATGCACAACGTATTACAAGGAAATGAGTATTTTCATGATCGAGTATCCCATATTTTTTGCTGGTGACTGTACGACTGTACTATAGAGAAAAAAATATGTTGGAATTAACAAAACACATTTGATTAAGCCTTTTGGTAACAGCAATCAGAAACTTTGGTAACTTTTACTAAAAAGTTTGTTACCTCTAAGTGCACGATTAGTATAAAAGTGCTATTGGTGAATAATCATTTGTTTGTCGCTCATTTTAACAAATATTTCGTTAGCAGAAGCAGTTTTTTTTTTTTCAAATAAGTGTAGATAGTCGTGACAGCACACGCCATGCGACTGTCCTAGGCGACAAAAAAAGAAATCCGCAAAATAATTCCCCCGAATGCTCCAAACAAACCTAATATTTCTGAATTTGGAATATTATCCTTAAAAAGATCGTTGCTCTCTGTTTAACCGAGCATGTACATTTGAACCCGCAACCTCCCATGCAAGACTCAATATTTTTTTCTCCTCCTCAAGATATTAACAATTATACATTTGAAAAGTATACAACGTCGTCGCAGTGTCTAGATCATGGGTTTTTCGGGTTTTATGGCCGGGGTTCCAAGCTTCGTGCGTCGCTGCTTCCTGCCTGGTTCCGTTGCTTTACTCGTTACGAGTGACGCTAATTAGGAAGTCGAACGGAAGTGTGTAAATGACCGAGGCAGCTGCGCCAGGATTGCCGCAGTGTACACCCAAAGCAATCGTCCGTTAAGGAGGTGGATTTTTCCATTATTTTCTTTCCTTCCAGTCCCGAACGAAGCAGCACAGACGCTCCATTCCTTCCAGGTCATATTTTCAACAACCCTTTCCGTACATAAGTAACCCCACCTACTGGTCACTTTTACATAAATTCTCAAGTGCAATTTGATATGAAAGCGTGAAGTAGAAAAGCATTTATCTTATAACAATGGGTCCCGAGAAGGGAAAAGTGGAGAAAAACATAGGAAGTTTTTGTTTAAAATCCTCTTTATGCACAGATAGGCTAATCAGGACTGGACCTACTGTTTAAAGTTCGATACGAACCACTATGTTCCTCCATCGGGTATCGACCCTGGGACCGCTTGATTACAAGTCGACGACGCAACCACACCATCGGGGAGGCCAGACACACAGGTCTATGTGGTTTGGAAACACTTGTTTAAAGAGACGAATAATAGTTTGTTTGAGTCACCTCCTCTCAGCTGCGATCGTACAGTCGGTAAGGTCACTAGGGGGAACCGCAGAAGTGTTTCAAGCGCTCACACAGCCCCTTATACTGAAGGATAAAGATGGCCGGGGGCGATGCTGATCACATCACCAGCACCACGGGCCCAAAAAAAATGCATCGTTTTACTAGTTTTTCATATAGTCATAGCTTTATTGAGCAATATCCCCGCACGTCACTTGCACGATATTAGCAAGCCAAATTAAAACATAAGGGAACAAGGGATGAGATGATCTCAATTTTTCGTGTTTTCAGGTTCACCGAAACAGAAGAAGACAACTTGCACGACTCAAGCTGCACCAGGGCCACACCATTAGAAAAGGTATAAGTATTTGGAAAAGGAATGTCTAAGCTGCGTGGGCCTAACAGTTCACCGGACCTAAACAACAGAAGGCTTGGAATATATGGAAGTACAAAGCATGTAACAATTGCAACACTTTCCGCACCTCGATTTCTGCTGAGCCAACTGTAGCGCAAAAATGAAATATGACCTCTCACTTCGCACGCATGCGCACAACACGTTTTTGGGTTTCCCACATTACGTCATACCTCCGCTGCGTTGAAAACAGCTCAGCAGGCAGAAGTTACAAGTTTCGGCAGGGAAAACAGAAGAAATGGCTTCTTTTATTATTACAGAAACCCTTACGAGGGAGCTGCCACTTTCTTAGAGAAGAAGAAATATCTGAAAGGGCGCCCGCTCGGTGCCTGGAAAGGAGACCAACAGCTGGTTCTGGGGCCCTTCCACCTCCCGATGCTTCCGTTGCGGCGTCTCCTTGGGGCATTGTGTCGATAATTGGATCGAGATGTGCGCCGGAGATAAGGCTGACAGTCGATTTCATTGTGTACCTTACGGACTGCGATAGAGGGGGGATGCATGCATACAGACACACACACACATTCGTTAAAAAACAGACAGTGGGGGGCAGCGTGTTTGTCGAGCAAGGGCGAGGGAGGGAGGCGCCAAAAAATCAATTCCATTGAAATGAATAACGGAGTCTGGAGGGAGTTGATGCTGTCTTCGGTGCGTTTGACTTGCAAAATTGTTACTCTCCGCTGGAGAGCTTGTTCTGTGAATGAAGAAGGTGCGACTCGTTTAAGATAATTGTATCGTCTGCATACATGCAAATTGAAGCTAATTTGGCTAACGTGTCGCACTCACCTCAAGGTAACTAATCATCTAATCATGTGACTGAACTGACAATACAGCCTGGTTGTTCGAACGCCATGGAATTCTAGAATGTTCAATCTATTTTCAACTATGGCAAGATTAGGATCCTGAAGTAACCGGTTCCGGTATCCGAATCTGGGTAGCTGGTTCTGGGGACCGGATCTGGGTATTTTGGAAACTGGTAAATGAAAATTCTTAGTCATACTCATTTTCAACCCTTTCCTCTGTTAACATAAAGACTCTTTACATACAGAATTATTCATGATGTTCTCTAAGGAAATATTCAGTTGTCATAGACCATGCAGCAGCACGATTCTAACCTAGAACCCTTATGCGGTAGCAGAGGTTCTACAGGGATTAATAGATTTATAAACAAAAAAAATGCCATTTTTTTTATCAGAAAAGCATATTTGAACAACCAATAATAATATTTCAAGAAAATATCAATAACTGCTGAATTAGCTACCGAAACGCATGTAGCACGAAGTGAAAATTCCTAAGTGAAGGTGGTTTGAAAGAACCTTAGAAATAAGTGAGGTTGCTTTGGGCAAATTAACTAGCTCCGAGGAGTGACATCGGTTAACATCCACCAATCTCCATCTACAGTACCTGGTACTGTACTCTGACACGACCAATGTTGCCAGTACACTTCGTATTTTTTTTTTTTAATTAATGAATAGCATGATTAACCCCATGAATCGTGTAATGCGCAAAATTACTCCCATCTCCTAATGTGCCTCTATGGCACGGTGCTATATGTGCTTTACTTTTTTTTTTTACTTTTCATGCATAGAATGCATAAAAATGTATCGTTCGTTTATCAATTTGATGAATATCCCTTGAAACCATCGACACAAATAAAAAATTATTGCAAGCGACTCCATATCTGTCTTTCATCCATGTTTTTCTTTCCTTCGTACAATATCTTTCTTTACACCTTACAGGATTTTATTACGTACTGAACGCTCGTTCAGAGAATTATTTTCGTGTTTAATGTTTAAAGGTTCATGTCTCTATCGTCTTTTGTACAAGAGTTAAGAACGTTCAAAGTCCAGGTTTCCTGACTTTTGGGACATCCTGTATATCTCGAAAATGTGACGTGATACACACATTTTGAGACTTTTTCTGAATTCCTCGCACCTAAATTAGTAAATAACACGTTATTTTATCCAGGATACAGAAAAAAGTTGAAATTTGTTCCCTAGTGTAACCTTTAAGACAACCTGGAGACTTCTGGCACGGAAATTCCCGCTTCGGTTCCGCGCGTTTCCCTGCAGTGGGCGTTACATCATTTGATTTCAATAGAAGCAGACAACAGAAGTTATGTTGCTTTCTGTTGCTGAGTTTCTCCGCCGCTCAGTGGGCGTTAAGCGTTACTGTCTCTTTCGTTATCTTTTTCGTCTCTTCTTTTTCTTTCTCCCACCCTTTATCGCTTTCTTCATAACTCTAATTTTCTTTCTCTCTTAAATATTTCTTTCTTCCGTTAACACGTAAATATGCTGACCTCCCTTTCGACGCCCATGGGATGAACGTACCCTAAGATCAACCCAGATCTAATTTTCCGGAATTCAGAATGTCGACTCAGTTCTTTGAAACGAGGAAACATTCATGGAAGCAATTGGGAGTGTTCTCAAGGCCTCAGTCCGCGTCAGACAAACTCGAAGAGTTGAGTGTCCATCCCCAACGCAACCGTCCCTATCCGGCGCTCATTCATCCAAAAAGCGTTCATCCATTCTGGCTCTCGGAACAGGAGGTGCCTTGTTCAGTGTCATGTGTTTCTGCTCACCCGAGCGAACTTCCAATTCGAGACAGATTTGTTCTCGCCACGTCCACGAAAGGCACCACCTTGGGACTAGCGGAGCAGCATAATCTCTTTCAAGAAGGTTGTTCTCAAATGTACGACCATTACTGAAAGGTAAGGGAAGCTGGTTGCTCCAGTGATCTTCACTTTCTTCACCTTCTTTTCACCTCTGGCGAGGAAGAAGACATGACATCTACACTAATCCACTACTTTTTCATGCAAGAAGTCACGTGTGATCAAGGGGAACGAATAGAGTTTAAAAACAGAGCAAAAAGTCATCTTTTATGTTACGCTGTTCTTGTATTTTTACCCTGGTAGTTCAAGTATGTATTGTATTATGAAGGAATCACATTCGTTTCACCCATTCGCCTCTATGCAGATGACATTTTATTATTATTCTAACAGGTTACTTACAATGAAGCTTAAAATATTTAATTTAAAACAATATTAATACAAATAGCTTGATGTCCTATGTAGTAACAAAAACAATGCTAAAAATTACTTTAATAGGAAATGTGATGAGTTGCAAAAAAATCACATCACCACGTACAATGTTACAAAGTAGGAATGTGTTGACCTCGGTGGTGGAGTGGTTAGCACAGCGCGCTACAACGCCAGGGGTCTCGGATTGGAATCCCGGTCTTGGTCTGGGTGTTGTTTGTGAGTACATTTCATCATATCATCATTCATCCTCATCGTCGCCATTAGCCAGAAGTGGCAGAAAGGCGACGTAGCACAATCAAAATTAATCAATCAAAAGTAGGATTGTAAATGAAATGGGGTATATGAAAGAAAATATAGTACATGAAAGCGGAAGTATGAAGATGTGTGCGTGTGCATAAGGGTGTTTGTGGAATTGACTGTTGAGGATGACGCACAGCCACACACAATATTCACTGTGAATTCAAATGTATAGGCATGTGAGCGTAGAAGGCGGCAGAACCGCGATTAGCGCTAGAGGTATAAGATCGACGTGGTAAGATAGAGGTTGATCTGAGGACCAAAAGAATTGACTTTAAAACGCAATGTTCTTTGTAGATTGCACAGAGAGAAACTTGAAATTTGGGTTCATGGAGTTCCCTCCCCTGGGCTCGTTGTGAAACCCGTGCAGGAGTAAGGAGGCCACATGGCTGAAGGATATATGAAAACAAGCCGCACCGCAGCGGGACTCCCTCACACCAAATGGGCGTGGCGGTCTTCCGTTCGGCAGAAATCAGCATGCGCCGGTTGAAATACCGTGCGACTCGGCTGTAAACACTTTCTCCTGGTCTTGCCCAGCTTTGGAGAGATCGCACGCGAAGGCTGCTGCGGACCTACAGGGCGTCCGCGCAAAATTGATGCGTTTTCCCTCTGCGTGACCTGTTGACAAGCAAAAACGCTCCGCATGCTCTCGATCTGCGGTCTGCTTGGCCGTATATGCGCTAGCGATCACTCGACAGCTTCTTTGCCAATGAGAAAGCAGGAAAATGTCACGTGTTGGACAATTGAGGGAATGGGAATCAGAGAAGTAGCGCCTACGCACACGTTGTTGTCGCCCTTCTTTTTTTGTTTCTTATTCGGAAACACTGTCTTGACCAGTTTTCATGGTGATGAGCAGCGTTCTCTTGTACTGCTGCGCATTCTCGTGTAGCTTATTCATGGCCTGCCCTGGTGGTGTCCCCTAAACTTGGTGTTGAAAAGTAGATAGCGACATCGCTGCGTGTTTTCTGGCAGAAGGTCAACGTTCGACAACTTTGAACAATAACAGCTAAGGCCAAATATGGTTTACTTCCGATTAACTAATATCCAGAAATGGCGATGCTAAAACCAGAATCTTGATGCAATACAGCTTGTAAGTTCCATTTTTGAATGAGTTTTCACATTTTTGAATGAGTTTTCAGTCGTTACAGTTTCCATACGCCAGTCCGTCTTGTAATCAAGGGGTCCCGGGTTCGCCTCCTGGTGGAGGCACATAGTGGTTCGGATCCCACTTTAAAAAACTGTAAATCCAGTACAGATTAGCTTTCTGTGCATAAAGTGGACTTAAAACAACAAATCAATCAATCAATCAAAAAGAAACATACGCCAGTTCATTAATAATAATAAAACACAAATAGAACGCTTTCGTATTACCAAGATATTCCCCGGTAGTGGATCTGAAGGAAATGCCTTCCTCTTCGCCCCTAGGCATCTCGGCTGACATTGACTTGAGATTACCAGAACACCGATAAGAAAAACTATGACATTGGCATACAAGCAGAAGATGGGGGGGGGGTTCTGGTTCCGAGGAGGGGGTAGATGGAGCAGGAGTCTGGTTCGCGTCAACAATAACAGACAACGCCTAATTGCGTAACGGGGTCCTTGCATAATCGGAACCAGATGGAAGAGCCTCGGGCGCTGTGGAGGAAGAAAAGAGGGCCCCTCTCGCGAGCTGACAGCCAGTTCGACTGCTATAATCCCCCACGAGCTCTCTTGCACTTCTTGCCAACGTCAAAACGTTCCGGGGAAGGAATCAAGTTATGATCCGCCGCAGAGCAACAAATACTCCCTTCTGACGCCAGTACGAGCTCGACTTCGTTCTATGAGAAATTTCAAGTCTCCTACTTCAGACTGCTCTTGACGCCGAATTCATACTTGGACATTGGTTCGATACCAGCCGGAATGTACGGGATGGAGTGGATAAGCTGCAATGCTCGTACGTGCAAGGCCATTGCCTTTTCCGAAGAGAATGCTGATATCAGACCTGTGATGATGGGCATGGTCGATTTAGTCCTTTTTTCACTTCGTACTCCAGCCGGCTCCCGTGGCGGAGTGGTTTGCACGACGCCAGAGGTCCCGGTTTCGAATCCTGACTTGGGCATGGATGTTTGTGAGTGTCCATTCATCAATTTCATCATATCATCACTCATCCTCATTTTCGCAAATTAGCCAAAAGTGGCACAAAGAGCGAAGTAAAATAAACGAAATCAACAAATCAACAACACTTCGTACTTCACATTTTATTCGTCGCGATTAACCTAACGCTACAAATATGTATCTGCCTCCGTAACGCGTTACAAAGCCAGATGAGACATTTTTGAACCCTCATCAAGCGAGGATAGAATGTGTTATTGTATTTTGTCACCATTTCAACATTTATCCTTGTCGTCGCGATTAATCCAAGGGATAGCACTATGACATGAAACTGGCCGAAATAGAAATAGCTACAAATATGCACAGCTAAACAATTGCTCCAACGGTACCATTAGATACTTCGTGTGATTATATAATTCCGTGGCTCTAGGATACACCCAGCCTCCCAACATACGGTTTCCTGATTCCACAAGACTAATTACTGATCAACATCCCTTGAATTTTTTCACAAAGGCCCATTTTTTTGCCATTTTGGCTTTAAACGTACCCTTACACTCCCCCTTAGATGGGAAATTCCGGATAAACCTCTGCACAAGACCGTCATATCGAAAGCTTGTGGTATGACATCACATTACTCTTAGGCCACACGATGCATAGTCTTGTTCGCTATGTGTGCAATTGTGCGCTGCTGCACAATCTTAGGGAATATGTTCCAAAGCATCTTGTTGTCTGAAATATTTTTAAAATACCATTTTTAAAATAAGCCTTTTCGTGTATGGGTAACATATGCGTTTACTTTATTTCATCTTTCCTAATATATGAACCCTTTTAGATTCTATACAAAATATTGTAGACTTGGTTCACTGATATGAAAAATCCCACAGTCTTGATTACGAAAGGAAACAGACATTTTACTTCAGTGTCTTGAAAAGGAACCAAGGATTAATCAAATATTCCAAGTTTCCCATATTTAGATTAGAATCTATGTAACCTCCCACTATTGTACAGCAACATGTTGTTTCAGTTGTGTGAACTATTCATACCGCGCTCTTGATTGTCTTACGTCCAAGAATCAAGTAAAAATGAGTCGAGATTTTCCAAACATAAGAGCAGCATGCATGCGTCCACATCAACAAATGCAGACGAGGATCCAAAACCCGTTATCTGGAATGGAGCACCAAACGCTGGGCAGGAGACATTTGCAAGAGTTCCAAAAGAATTGTTCTGCCGTAACGAACCGACTCCACGGAATCTGTTCCGCATCGAGCATGTTTCGACTACCCGTCATGGTAAATCTGAGGATCGTGATGTTTCCTTCAGGCCGGAGAATGGACGGCGTAAAGCACCTCACAAGTAGATCCATGCTAACTCAATCCGCTGAGACCGTCGGAGCACAATGAGATCCAGACGGGGGGAAGGGGGGGGGGAGGCACGACTGCAAAATCATCTCTGGAGATGTTCCTACCCTACCGTATCCTAGCAACGCAGCAGGACACGCCTCCCAGTCTCACTCGACCCCGAGCAGGGCTGTGAGGAACAAAATAGGTACCAAAGCATCTTTGCAGAGGACGCGCTGGACTCATCTCCAATGTCTTCCTGCCTGTTTTCTTCTGAGAGATGTCCTCGTGGATTGATTCAACAAACGTGTTCTAGGAAACACGACTATCCCATACATGAAAGCACATAAGGGTTCATAGCACCAGACTTTATTCAAGATAGTTTAACTATTGGAGAACAAACATAGTGGTGCCTCTATGAGCAAGAATTTGACACTTAGCAGATACTTGCTTCTAGCACTGAAAAGATGATACAGTTCTAAGTTATACATGTAACTCGATTTTCATGAAAAGTGGAGTCACTTCACTTGTTCTCTGAACCCCTCATATGTTACTTAGCAACTCAAACTGACTGACAAGATGTTGAATTCTGGAGTGTTAGTCAGTATAGTATCAAGTGAGCGTCTCATCAAGTTTTCGTTCCAGGTACTCTAGGTACAGACATTCATAAAACAACTATAATCCATCTACTGCAAGAACGAGGCCGATGTAAACAAATACACGTGACTTGTAAGAAATTCCATTGACTAATTCCGATGTCAGCTGTTCGCTGGAATTGCACGTGGAATGATAGTGTGTATGAGACGGCCATCACCACTTGAATTAGCTACTACGTATATTACAGTTGTGGGGACTTGTTCCACGAATCACATGTCTAAGGTCAATGTTTCTATGGAAGGCTTGAGTTGCAAATTAAACAATGGCAATGGAATTACTACTTCTGCCAAGTCACATGATGTTGATCCTTGCATTGACTTAGTTCATGGATTGGATGATAAATAGATTGGTTATCGAACAGACTAAAAACATTAATGTAAAGTCACACACATCATTTAACTTGAACCTTGAAGTATATTTGTTCTGAGATTAGTTATAATTTATCATCAAAAGAATAGTTTTTGTTGATTCTTACCTGAAAGCATTTGAGAAAATAGCCGACTAGAAGTTTTGGCGTAAAAAAATTTCGTTCCATCTTTTGTCTGCAGCAAGTTTTGTAGAATCCCTGGAAATGCTTCCGTTCAATGCCGAATAACAATGTCTTGGTATTCATAGGCAATCTTAGTTTCATTTCATCAAATTACAAAAATCTAATATTTCAAGATCGTTTTGTGTAAGTCACTTCAAGCAGATTGTTAGAAATTTACTTGTCGTTCGCTTCACAAAATGACGCCATCTTAATTTGTAGTTGTTACTGTTGGTCATTCTTGTCATTTTTAAAAATTGCTCTGTGATATACTTTTTGAAATTTTGATTTTTAGGTTAGGAAGATTAGGTACTAGATCATAAATAGCTGGACGTAGACTAATAATGCCTTCCATTGTCTCGAAGACCATTGTCGCTAACAATCTGCTTTGCCAATAATGTTTTTTAAAAAATGTCTAGAAAGTTCAGCCACATAGACTCAAGTCTTACTTTACGAAATTCAGTCTTGGTGACGAGCCTGCAGAGTTTGGAAATCTGTTTCTTTCTATTTGTTTCACTCAGTGACCATCGAAATACATTTTATCGAAATCGAACATGAGGGTCGGAAAAACAAACAGGAATGCAGGAACGCGGAAAGATGCTTCGTGTTTTGTTTCAAGCAAATCAAACGCTGAGTGAGGTGACCTGGGTGGCAGTTCATGCATTCGGATGACCGTGGACTCAAGGCTGTCCACATTTACCAACTCCCCCCACCCCCTCCTCTCGCTCTCCGATCCAGGATGGGGAATAAGCAACACCCGGATGCGAAATAATTCCAAAGGTTCTGCAAGCGCCATGAATTTGCAAAGAATATGACAATGAAGAGACAAAAAGTTGCATTAATTATTAGATGTGGGATTGACGCGTTAAGTTAATGAAGTTTATGGGGAATAGAGAATAAGTTATGTGCGATGTTGAAGAGAGACTTCAGAGAAACCCTATAAAATTCCAATATCAAAGACTGTTACTTGTCGTTTTTATAGAAGCCAGGACGTTAAGGCATCGCATCATATAATGATGAAAGTGTTATGCGAGAGACTATGCAGGGCTAGACTACAATAATCATCGATGAACAGGTTCTCTCGGGATATCAGCCAGGTCAGTTCCGGATATACTTCCACTCTTTCGAGAGCCAACGTTACCATCATCTTCAGGGATTGAGAGCTAACCTCACTCTCATCTTCAGGAATGGAGAGCTAACCTCACTCTCATCTTCAGGAATGGAGAGCTAACCTCACTCTCATCTTCAGAAATTGAGAGCTTACCTCACTCTCATATTCAGGAATTGAGAGCTAACGTCGCTCTCATCTTCAAGGATTGAGAGCTAACGTCCCTCACATCTTCATAGAGATCGCTGAAGATAAGAGTGATGTATGTTCTGGAAAGCTCAGAATGATATTCGGAACTAATTTCCTAGAGAATTCATGATTCACAGTGAGGAAACTTCAAGGATTTATCACAATAAACATTGCTTGTAGAGTGCACTGTGCTGAAAGCTATACTGTGCAAGGAACACATCCACTTCACACCCTTTTTCCAACAACAAACAAAGGAACGAGTTTCTCTTCTGAAAGGTACATTCTCACATATAATAAGTTTTGCATAATGTAAGAACGCAAGACAATTGGAAGATTTAGGTACATTAATCGAGTACTGTATTGATATTAATATAGTCGGATAGGCTAAGGAAGGAGAGGCAGGGAAGGAAATACAATGCGAAGAGCTTGGAAAGACAAAGGGAAGTAAAGTCGTGGAGTATTAAGATGGAGGAGATAGAGGCCAGACGCAGATATAGGGGAAGGTTTGACTCTTCTATAGACAAAGCAACAATCAAGTCTTGGAAAAGGACAGCAAAATTGGGGGGTGATATTTATGACACTCTAAAATGTAACCACAAATGAGAAGTAACTGTCCATCAGGTTTGTTACTGAAAGTAGACCTACAGTTGGTCCAGATTTTCCAAATCTTGAATAGTCTGGAGCGATGGTATGTACGACATTGCATATATCCAATTACCACATTGATAAAACGCTCATCAGGGCAAGTAATTCCCCGTGCAGAAAACTGCAGCACTGGCTATCTAACCGAATGCACATCTTAAAAAGCGCATTCGAAGGGAAAAGTCGATTCTGCATGCTTTCTCTCCATCGAAGATGCCGTAAAGATTGCATCAGTTGAAAGAACAAGAGAATCCTAACAAAAGGCAAGACAAAGGACAAACTCGAACCTGCAAGATTTGCAGCGCCGATTAGGCGAAAGCAACGCCATATAAAAATGCTCTCATACTGAACATGGGAGTTAGCAAATTGTCAAACCAAACATGATATATTGTTCGTGCTTTCCAAGGCACGAGATGTAGATCTCCAAAATCGAATCACGGTGAAAGGAAAAAGATGGAAAAAGTTGAAATGCCAAGGCTTCATAGTGGACGTCAAGTGATCGCGAATTGAGCGTGGGATATGCAATAAAATGATTCTTTTCGTAGGCACATTAATTAACGAACTCTCTTTATTAGCATGCATTTTCCCCATTTACGTCAATTCCGCTCGAGCAAGGGACGAGTGGGAGAACGAAAGATATATGGGAAAAGAACAAACATTGTTACATTAACGGTAAACGGTTAAACACTTTTATACTGCCAAGTACATGCAGGATATAAACTGTGGTTACACAAATATTATTATCTGCTTTGTTATGTTATCCTTAACTTTGTAAGAGGTACATAAGATAATTAGGGAAATGGTACATAGTTCGAAGATGCGTGTACGAAACTGTCAATCAGTAGTATGCAATGTATGGTCCAAGTATTGAAAGAAAAAACCGCCAATTACACCGTAAAAAGTAGAATAGAAAAATGACAGTGTCAGACTTAATTTTCGCTGCCATACATTGATTGATTGAGTTTATTTTACTTCGCGTTTTGTGCCTCTTGGGTAATTTGCGAAGATGGGGATGAGTGATGAAATGATGAAATTGATGAATGGACAGTCACAAACAACCAAGCCCGAGCGGGATTCGAACCCGGGACCCTTGGCGTCGCAGCGCGACGTGCTAACCACTCGGCCACAGGGTCCGGCTCGCTGCCATACAACTGTCGTAAAAAAAAATTGCCATTACCAGCCATTACATAGCTAACTTAATTAGTGAGGTCTGATTAGCGTAGTGGTAACGTTGTCGCCTTGTAATCAAGGGGTCCCGGGTTCGATACCTGGTAGAAGTAGTTCGGATCCCATTTTAAGCTGTAGGTCCAGTCCCGATCCAGTTCTGTGCATAAAGTGGACTTAAAACACCAAATCAAACAATCAATCAATTTTTAACGGCAGGGTTTTGAAAATTGTACAGCATCTTTTAACAATGTAAGTCGAGTATTTCCTTTCTGTTAGTACCAGTAAAATTATCCATGTAAGCACTCGGGGACTACAAGAAATATGAATGAAATAGTGGTTCTAGTTGCGTCAACGTACTTTTTATCTTTCTCACAGAGGCTTCTACCAAAACAAGTACACGTAAGAATCATGCTTCAAAAATAGTTGGCCTGGCTATAAAGAAAATCTGTCACACAAATCCTATAACTGGTGCTGCTCCTTCCCGGAAAACCGAAACGACATACCAGCCTCCCGCTGCCCAAGTTGTCCTCCAACACAGCTTGTCGAATTAACGAGAGCAACATGAAGGGGGCGGAAGAAGAAAAAAAGGAAGACCTGGCATTCTTCGATTCCTTTCTACATGTCAATAGTTGTTTCTCCGAACGAAATCCAGTCCGCTACACCCTATTGTAATCAGCTCAAGGAACACTTGGATGTCTCTTTCTGCTTCTTTTTGTTTTTCGTCGAAACTGGTTTCCATCTTGGTATAGCCTATCTTTTTTTGTCCCTTTAGCTCTCTTCTCTTCATCAGGGTCTTTTCTTCCTCGTTGATTCTCTTTTGTGCATTAATTAATCAGTCAGTGGAGATCCGTGGTAGTGGGCCGATTCTGGCATCATGGTTCTGTACCACGTTCAACAAGGTCGTATTTGCCTAATGAAAGGGCTATCGTAACTATCAAGCATAAATTTTGACGTTTGTATTATGCAGCTCTTAGATTCTAAAACATAACAGTGTTTTACGCTCACTTTACGCACAGATAGGCTAATCTCAACACCACCAAGAGTTCAAATTTGCATTTTTTGGGTGTTTTGTTATTTTGTGTCGCTTTTCTGACTCATTTAATTATTTATTTATTATTTTGGATGGCGAAATTAAGACACAAGCCTCTTCTTCCACTTAACCGTCACTACGTTAAATTTTACAACTTGTTTATAATACATAACAGTTTGAGCATTAGAATAAGAAAGAACAGAAGGCTAATCGCAGCGACGGAGATGAATGATCAGATGAAATTTATGAAAGAGCAAACACAAATAACACCAGTTCCCACGCCGGGACTCGAAACTGGGTCGGGACTGGAAAGTTCGGCTGTTGGACTAAGCCGATACTTATACCGATACCCATGTCCTACCCGTGTACCCACTGATACCGCTACCGATACTTGGAAATTGTAATTTGTATATTAAAATGTCCTTCAGGAAACTGAAAAATGGCCCGTTTTGTTATTTTAAAAACCTGCTCACCTTACCCTAGGAAATAACATTTTGTAAAAGTTTACCCACGTGTAATCCACATACATAACAATGCCACAGTTACAATACTTGAGAAAGTGTATTGTTGCAGTAATTGTATGCCTGTAAGTCACTACCACAAACAAAGGAACATTTCCTGTTTTACTTTAAAGAAATCGGTACAGAGTGGAAAAAGGGGACTGTCCAGGCAAGGATGTATTCAGGGCAGTCCAGACCCCCCCGAAAGTACTAAAATAAAATAATGAAAATGTACTTTTTAGCGTTTGTTGTACTATAATTGATGGTTATTTATTTCCTCTGAACTTGGAAGACAAGGATTATTTATTGAATAATAAAAAAAGGATGTTCCTCATTAATATTTTATTATATTGGGATCATACTGCACTGGAGGACAGTACCAAAGAAGATTTATGCACACAATTACTCATGAAAATATGCATACATTATTAATCAGGAACATCTTTTTTATATTGTTAAATAAATATTGAATTCTTTATCTATTTGATATTAATTTCCTTGTTTCTATACAAATTTGGCGACCTTAAGTACACGCAAACTAGATAAAAATATATGTTGTTATATTTATATTCTTATACGATTATTTTAAGTATTCATGTAATAATAAAAATGCAATATTAATAAATTTACATGTATTAATTAATATTTAATTTAATTATAATAATAATTGTTTTAATTTAAACATTATTATTATTATTTCTGGGACATTTGTTTCGGACCCCCCCAAATATATTTCTAGATAGGTGCTTGTGTCCAGGCCAATACGGGACTGGGACGTCTGGTAATTTTAGCCTAGGGCCCAGACGGTTAGTGAACTACCCTTTTGTGTAGATTCAATACATTGATCTTCTTATGACACTTGTATAACGATGCTCGCGTATTTGTGAAAAGGAATCATAGATGGAGCAACTAGTTCTCGTGGGTGGAGGCCGAGGCCGCGTTGTATGACGGGAAAGAAAAAGAGACCTGGAATTTGGAGGACAGGAATTAGGAAGCGAGAGTCACGAAACGCCATTGTACTGTCACTCTGGCTAATGGTCCATGCAAAACCGAATCCCGACGGCAGCACAGCCTGGCGGCTGCTGCCAAAAGTTCCGCCGTGTCGTAACGCACGACAGACTACGACAATGTCGGGGGAAGAAAAAAAAGGGGACTGTACGTTAGAATTTAACAATATGTCTTTGACACGGTGGGACATGAATCAACGTGACTAACGCAGTCGCACTGCACAAATATGAAATGATATGGTGGCTGTGGGATAAAGGGGGAGGGGCACAAAAAATGACGTGGAAGGTTTTTTTTAATGATCTTCAAAGGTAACGAAAGTTCCTAAATTTTGTGCGCCGCTGCAGTCCTTTGACGTCTACAAGCACACAGTGACGGCACCAGGGGTAAAAAGGCTGAGTGAAAGGGAATATTTTCTTTAATAAATCCATAAATAGGTAAAAAGTCAAGTTCCCTGTGCTCGTTGCACCGTGGAGGTAAGGCACCACACATTCACGATCTCGGCCAATTTTTTATAGGCAATGTGATCAGCACTACGCTCCGTCGCCTTTATTAGAGGCTGGGTGAAACTCAATAGCCGAAATTCCAACCTATATTTGTGCTCAAGGGCATTTATGTATGTAAGTTTTCTTCTTTTCGGGAGGCAGGCGGTATTTGCCCCAAAAACTTCCATTCTGGCGCTATGACTGAGCTAAAGAAAGCGAGAGGATGTAAGGGATGTCCCTTTATGAAGACACCCAAATATGAACCTCTCTTCCACTTAGTACAACACCCTGGACTGCATTTTGCAGATTAACAAGGCTCTGGCGTCCGGACTCACGGCCAGTATAATACTCCTTGGGGTGGTGTTGTCTTCTCTATATGTTTGTCATTGTCCTTTGAAGCACTTCATCTTATCACCTTGATCCTCATATTCGCGATTAGCCAGAAGTGGCAGAAAAACAAAGTAAAATAATCAATCAATCATGAAGAAAGAAAAAAAAACTTTGGAGCGTCCTGTTAATCCATCATCGCTACGACTCGTTACTAATATACAAGGGTAGTATTCGTAGAAAAAAGGTAAAGTGCTCCCCTGTGTTTAGCACCACGCCATGAAGGCGTATAGGGAGTGTGGGGGTAACGCCCCACACTTTCTTGATCCGGTCATGAGTGGGGGTGATGTGATCAGCATCACGCCCCTGACCGTATTTGCCCCAAAAACTTCCATTCTGGCGCTATGACTGAGCTAAAGAAAGCGAGAGGATGTAAGGGATGTCCCTTTATGAAGACACCCAAATATGAACCTCTCTTCCACTTAGTACAACACCCTGGACTGCATTTTGCAGATTAACAAGGCTCTGGCGTCCGGACTCACGGCCAGTATAATACTCCTTGGGGTGGTGTTGTCTTCTCTATATGTTTGTCATTGTCCTTTGAAGCACTTCATCTTATCACCTTGATCCTCATATTCGCGATTAGCCAGAAGTGGCAGAAAAACAAAGTAAAATAATCAATCAATCATGAAGAAAGAAAAAAAAACTTTGGAGCGTCCTGTTAATCCATCATCGCTACGACTCGTTACTAATATACAAGGGTAGTATTCGTAGAAAAAAGGTAAAGTGCTCCCCTGTGTTTAGCACCACGCCATGAAGGCGTATAGGGAGTGTGGGGGTAACGCCCCACACTTTCTTGATCCGGTCATGAGTGGGGGTGATGTGATCAGCATCACGCCCCTGACCGCCTTTACCCCCCCCCCGGGATTCCCCCAGGTACCCATGTTATTCCAACGTTAGAAAAGTTCCCGGATTTGAACCGGCCGGGGATCGTAGAAGGTTGGGAAAATGTATTGGTAGAGGGGATTTGTAGAGGTAATCTTGGTGGATAAAAAATTACTAAAATTAGTACACAATACTACAGTAAGGCGTATTAATTGAAAATAGTGTATGCATTTATGTATTTCAGTAATCGTAAAACATTACGTTATATTACACCAAGTTTTCTGTTCTAATTTATGGGATAAAATATTGCCGACTGCTGTCTAATTGCGAGTGAAAACAAGGACCAATAAAGTGAAAATTTATGAGCGCCATCTCAATTTAAGTTAAGAAAAAACTAACTGGACCGATTCATAACGACATTGTTGTTTTTTCTCTCCCCCCTCTTTCTCCTTCCAAATATTTCAATCATATCAACATCAAGTCTACCAGCAGGACAAAAGCTGTGAGCGCCTTCTAATTGGCTGCTTGGAGATGGTGGCCGATTGTGGAGGCTCCGTTGGTTTTACCAAACCGAAATGTGTCGCCTCCTGCGAGAAGAATTTGCTTTAGCGGATGATTGATTCTTTAGCGCCTCTCGTAATCGGAGGCGCGATCAAACGAGGCCCCAGCGCTTACCATTAATCGCTAATTAGGCATGAAAATGTATCGCCCGGAGGAGCCGACCATCACTCCCGATACTCCGAAGTTGCCCACAGTGTTGCCATCTGCATGTACGAAAATGAATCTAAGCTTGAGACATTAGGCCTCAAACACTTATTCTCCACACAGTGCAAGAACATTGATGTACACAAAATCACGTACTTTTGAGAAATAGTTCCTTTGCTATATGTTTGTTCTGGCGCTATCTTGCTCACGAATATGTTAATCGTACAGCTCATAATAGAAGACGGGCTATCCCCCGTGGCGGAGTGGTTAGCACTTCGCTAGGTGTCCGTTCGAATCCCGGCCTGGGCATGGATGTTTGTGAGTGTCCATTCATCAATTTCATCATGTCATCACTCATCCCCATCTTTACAAATTAGCCAAAAGTGGCAGAAAAAGTGAAGTAAAATTAAGCAAATCAATCCAACTGTCTCACACACACCTTCAACAGCTACGTTGAGTGGTATGGCTGTATTACTACGAGCCATTGGAATAACCAATACTATTTCTCTCAAGACACGTATATTTGTTTACAATGACTTCATTCTTACAAGGGATAGAGAATAGTTGTATCGTTTGCACCTGAATCGAACAGACAAATCGACAACGATAAAGATTAAAGAACGTTGCCTTCATGTTCTGCATCATTTGCTGGTAGGGGCTGGGTGACTAAAATTAGCACCTCCTGTATGGGGAAGCTTGAGGCAAGTGTGTTAAATATGTATTTTGCACTGTACTCATGAACTAACTCTTTAGGTTAATGAACATGATGAAGATGAATGATGAATTGATGCAATACTCGACAGAACACTAAAGGTTCCGTTACGTATTTAAACCAATACATTTCTGAAAGGTCTAGATAACACGCTTTGGAAATCTGGATATCTAGAGAAAGCGTTGATTTGTTCGTACACTGTAAAAAAGAAGTGTGATGCAAAGTAACACCAAATACTCGTTTTGGTGTTAACGTGAAATTGGTATCGTTCAGCACCAAGTCTAGAGGCCATTAACGCTGTTAGCTTTTGGGTTACAGTACAGCAAATCTGTAGCATGCAGTTGCATTTTTCAATGGAGTACCTACTGGACTTACACAGACATGCCCAACGTTAAAATATACATACACGTGGGTTTTATGTACCTTCAACTTGAGTTGTTGCCACTTCTGATTTCAAAGATTGGTGGGGGTTAATAAATTAAATTCGTGCAGTAATTTCATAACGCGGGCCATCATTTAGGCTTGGTGATGACGTCGGTGTCTCCAAGGATGCCTCCAGGAAGCACAATGGACGTCGGTTGCTTGCTATTTCGATCTTTAGGTTCTCTGAAACGTTGTCAACAATCGCCTGGTGTCTGTTTTATCATCCTTCCAAGTTCTAAAAGAAACTTCTCCTACTTCAAGTTAACTAAGAACTTCTAAACGCACGTTTAAAATAGAACCAGACGATTTTGTACATTGTTACTTCTATGTGGATATGGCAACACTGCCTTTTTCTGTGATGAAACGCTCTCCCCATCAACTTCCCATCACGCTCCAACCTCGGCTCCTACGCCCTACAAGTTTTCGCCCGGGAGATTAAAAAGCCGAGAGGGCGGGGGAGCGATGCGATGCGAAGACGGGTTGCGGTGCCACTACGGAAGGCCAAAGGGCATCGCCATAAAACATCGCCTCTTCCACCATTTCATCTCTCCTCAATGTATTTATCACTACGACCGATATGATTTTTAGAAATATCGTAGCTACATGCCGTTATCATTACGAGAAATAAATTATGTTCAAGGGCCATCGGACCCCCTCCCCCCTCTATTCGTTACACGTCGTTGATGAGAAATTCTGCGTATGGATTTTAATAATTCTTTGTTCAGTAGAATTGGTACGGAACGAACGACGCGGAATGGAACGAGAGAATAACAATAAATGAAATAATAGTCAGCAGTATAAAAGTGGTGAGGTGGGTGGTTACAGGGAATAAGAATTGGAAGAGAAATAAAACCAATACCAAAGCCAAGAATGTCCACCAAAATAATAACAGGAAGCGGAATATAAACGACAAACCATCCTCGCATTATAATCAAGGTGTCCCGGGTTCGATATCCGGTGGGGCACATTGCACAGTGGTTCGGATCCCATTTGAACTGTGTACCCTGTCCCAGTTATATCTGGAGCAAGCGATTGCATGGAGGGGGGAACTACTGCAGTTGCATTTCCTTCCCTTATCTGACGCTATGCGCGGCCTTGCTCCAGCTGAGACAAGGTATAGGCACAGTCCCGATTAGCCTACCTGTACATAAAGTGGACTGAAAAAACAAATATTCAAATTCGAAAACGACGGTGTTAACCTTTAGTGTTTATCATGGCAATAGGAACTGGAAGAAACGAGTATGGAATAACATCAAGCAATAAAGCAATGCCAGGATAGAAATATCCACGAAACCAATATCAAAGACCCGTACGGGCTGAAAAACGAACGTAGACCGAAGACGGAATAAGAACGAACGAAGGTAACTCAGAGGAATAATGACGACATACAGAACCAACCAAAGTCTCGACGCAAACGGCCGATCCGAAGCGACGCCAATCATTAACCCTCTGGTCTTCCGCAAGCTGTCTCCTGTGGTTAAGGTTTCCACACCATGAATTATTTATTAAATCGAAATTATGGACTTTTAAAACTGAAATTACCGCCTTATCGATTCATCTGGCGATAAGCTTGCGCGCTGGTTAACCGAGAGAGCGGAGGTGGTTTGACATTTATGGTGGTCTTGAAAGCAACAGGACGACTTCTTCGGCAGCCACGGGACAGAAATATCATGGTCATCATCAGCTCTCGCTGCATGGGATCAAATAAATCTTCTCCTGTATTCTGGAGGTTTCTTTCCTCGGCCACCTTGATTGGGCGCGTGTATTGATATAGTCTGGTTCGTTATACTCCACCACATACACGATGGCTGGGTTGTATTTCCAATAGACTTGTTTGCTGATTAATAATTAGCGAAAAACTCAGTGGCGTCGGCAGACAATTGTGTTCCTGTGGGCTCAGGTGGTCATGCCTGTTGATTCTCTCTTTTGTCTAGCCGACCTCCGTGGTGGAGTGGTTAGCACAGTGCGCTACGACGTCTGGGTTCGAATCCAGGCCTGGGCGCTCTTTGTTCGCTTCATTAATTTCATCACTCATTCTCATCGTCGCGATTAGCCAAAAGTGGCAGAAAAGCGAAGTAAAATTAAGCATATTAATCAATCCTTCTCATCTCTCTCACATTCACACACATGTTCCTTCTTTTCTTCTCGTTTTATCTTTCACTCTCTCTCTCACTCTATTTCCCTATCTCCTTCCCTTATTTCTAACCTTATTTATCTCTGTACCTTTGTCTGTTTCTCTATCACTGTTTTTCTTTCATATTGTTGTTTCAGACAATCTTGATCGCTCTGTTTTGAGTCTGAAACTTGCTAAAGGATTCTAAAAAGTTCTCATGTACCTCTGGACCAAGATGAGAAAAACCCCGGTAAACTCGCGATCTTCTTCTCCTCTCGTTTCCCCTTCTCGCTTGTGCCCGAGTGCCCCCCTGTTGCCACACATATATAACTTACATCTCTTGTCATCAAAATCCAATGATTTTAACAATTACGTCTTTACTTTCGCTATGTAGGTTCTCCCCTTCACACACTTGTCATTGAACAAAGCGTTAGAGGGTTACCCTCATCTTGGCCAAGCTGCTTTTGGTTGTGTGTGTATGTTTGTTTCCTTATTAATTTAATTCATACATCCTCTACTACTTCGTGACTTAATGGGTAAAAAGCGCTGTAAAATTATTAAATTACAATAATAACTACAGTCACAGGAACTAGATGTCTCTACCTATACGTCTACACTATAATGATACATTCATAAATTATAAGTTAAAATATTCTGTTATATTTCTAAATAAAATGGTACTTAATATACATTCATTTACTAGTATGGTGTTCCAAGTGTAAACTTGAAAATGAACCACAGGTTTCCAGATTCCAAACCTTAATTATTACAACAGAATATGTTTGCAAACTTCTTATGGTGCGTGAAAGGGAATCTGTAGTTTAATACCTCATAACTTTACTTGGCCTCAGCACAACTTACATTATTAACACACTTACGTATGGACACTCGAATGTTATTGCGATCATTTGAATAGCCAAAGTGAAATCGTCATCACCTTTTGTTAAAGTCACTCTCACGAGAAGCAAGGCGTATGGGTCCATAATTGATGATCAGGTGCGACATTCCGAATATAGTCCTCGACCATAACCACACCCAGCTTGCTTCATGAGACATTTCTGAACAGCATTACTGCTTCTAAATTGACCAACCCGTTCTATACAAGGGGCAGTGAACTCGGTCTTGTTTTAGAAGTACAGTGTTATGTAGCCTACCTGCTTGCTTTCCTCGATAGATGGTTTTTCAGAAGTCTTATCGATATAGGATGCTTTGGCTTTTTAAGTAATATTCAACATGGTACAGAAAGAACTTTGCCCAAATGCCCAGGCATAAACAATTCCTGATGGTAATTCTAAAATCTCTTGAGAAATTAAGTGATTCGTACACAATACGATTATTCGGAGGTGTGCATTTGAATTGTAATGGTTGGGTGTAAAATATTTTGTCTGCTACAGAGTCCAGTGTTCGATCTCCGTTGGGAGTTTTTCCGGTGGCTCTGGGACTCAGCCAGCCTCTCTTCGATGGGTGCTCGGAGCACGGTATTGATCATCATCAACTCCCATATGGTTAGATCGAGAATGTGTGATTGATTGAATTATATATATGTTAAATAGGCTATTTGCACCCGTCACATTAAATGTTAAATTTTAAATAATTACATTTAAACCAAGTCCCTTACCGTAACTGAAATCAACACGTGTCTCCGAGGAATAAAATCTCCTTACCCAGATTAAAAGCTAAGGCTGTAAAGGAGTGCTCAGCACATAAGAACAAAATGCATGTATTATACTGACTATATGTAGGCCCAGATTGTAAGATTGTAGTTATCGAAGCGTACTACGTGGAAGTGAAGGTGCCTACTAGGTGCAGTCTATGAAGGCCATCCCGAGAATGTGTGGATCCACCTACAGTATTGGCCAAATTATTGGACTTATTGTAAAAAAGAAGCACATTTCCTTGTTTTGAAAGTGTTCTAACTAAATATATTTGACGATTGGTATAACTTTTTATGGGATTCAACTGTTTGTCTGCTTCGATATAATCTTATCTTTTACTGTCCAAAAAATAGATGGCAGCACGATTCTTTGCATATTCGCAAAAATGCCTGGAACAATACGTACATTGTTTACCATGTAATTTATGCTACTTTTTGGTGATAACAAAGGAAGTAATATTAATTCTGGTTGTTGTAAGGCTGTTCTTTATTTGTATCTTCGGAGCAACGCGTAATTTCATAAACCGCGTGGTTTGAAGTTTAGATTGAAAGAGTGAAAAGGAATTGTACACAGACAAAGAGCCAAAGGTGTTCATACGAAGGTACTCATAGTACTTGCAGTATGTATCATTAAATCTGTCAAATTTCTCTACATAAAGTGAGTTAATCTGTTTCATTTTTTCAACTAATGAGTCCAATAATATGGCCAGTACTGTAAATACACCCTATGTATCTTACTGATATGCGCCAGTCTTACCGGTGCTGGTTTCAGTAATGATTCAATATTCTTCTCAAGTTTATTTCTTTTATTATCGAAAACTATTCGGAAGCAGGGAAGAATGATAAGAACGGATCAAAATTGATGTGTCACAAATTCTGGCTCGGAGGACAATGAAGTATCGCGAGGCGAAAGGGGAAGACTGTTAATTACGCCACTGTCCAGTGCCCACAGCTATAGGATGTCCAGTAACTTTGTGGCCCCGGGACAAGAAGCTCCATACAATAACTCAAGAAGAGGCTAAAATTATCCTTAATACACGTCAGCTCGGCACGCTTCCCATTTGCTATTTGACAAATCCAGATAAAAAAAAAGCCGGCCAGCAATTCCAGTTTTTGAAGCGACCACTCAAGAAAACGACCCGCCGCTCTACTTTAATTACAAGCATAGCCTTCAACCTGCCAATCAGGTTGCGGCGTAACCAGCAATTCCACACATCGACACCCACTTCACAGGGGCGCTACGATCGGGCTGAAAAATTGAGATTCATAACCTCTCCTCCCCAGTTTTTTCCCTTTCACCTAAAAAAAATGAAAAAGCGCTAATTATAGAGCGATCAGCTACAAATGCTCTATGCATCACTTCTGACCACCCTGGGACTTCACTGGCCCTCATGCGGGGAAACTGTGAAACAGAAATCTGTACCTGGGAAAGGGTAAGTCTAGACGTCTATAATGAGATCCGTCACTTCAAAGAAATAGGGGGAGGTACGTATTGGGAAGTTATAAGAGTTTTTGCTGAATTTCAGTCGAGCAGAAATTATCTCAACAACGCAAGGTTTCAGAGTAGCCATCTCTGAATATCTTCCACTAAAGGCAGAGTTTACAGTAGTACACCTGCCCCGTCTTGTATGCGGCAGAAGGGAATATAAAATTCGCGACAGTAATATGTGTATTCAAATGAGAACACCCTTGTCACTTTATATCTTTACAGTACTGAATTAGACAAAGGTGGCCTTGTAATGAAGGGTTTCCAAGTTTGATTCCCGGTGGAGGCAAGGTCCACAGTGGTTCGGTCCCTATAGTAGATCCAGTCCTAATTGCTCTACTTGAGCATAAGGTGTAATGAAAACAAACTTATTGGGAGCTTTCAGACCAACGCGACAAGCGACAGGGGGTTTCACGCCAAAGCGACAAGAAACACGGTTTCATTCAATCTACAAGAAAGCATTCACCGCGCGAACAACAGACGGAAGCGACACGCAAGTGACAGACGAAACGTGCAACTTACGGTACGAAAGGTTGCTTTTATTTCTGAAGATTCGTTTCCAAGTGGCATGTGTTGCCTGTCGCTTGTACCTTCGGTCTGAAAGCTACCTTTGATCCACTACGACCATTGTGCTTTCAGTATAACAGTCAGGTGGGAGCGAAGTAGATTTTCGTTGTGTTATTGATTGATTTGGTGTTTAAAGTCCACTTTATGCACAGTAAGGCTAATTGGGACTGGACCTATAGTTTTTAAGTGGGATCCGAACCACTATGTGCCTCCACCGGGTATCGAACCCGGGATCCCTTGATTACAAGGCGATGACGCTACCACTGCGCCATCGGGGAGGCCACTCGTTGTGTTATTATGTGGACAGCACATCGAGTCCCATCGCCAGTTTTATCTGAAACAGTACTCCGAAACTAAATGCTTCCTATTTGTGTTTATGATGTCGGGTTAATAGCGGGAGCCTTCATCATATGCTATTCGAGAACCGTGGTTATTTTTTGCAGCAAGCCTCGTTCCTTCTGCCACTTTTGGCTAATTAGGCCCGCAAGGAAAGAAAACTGCCATGCCCAAACCGAGCACCAGAGACGACCACTCAACTCGCTCAGCCACCACGGCGGCTTCAATCGTAGCATCGTGAAATTTGGCGACGTTATATTGGAGGCCATGATAACGGAAATATTAAAGAATCTTGCTTCCTCATTCTCGGCCAGAGTTTCGACTCGGTTTCTGCAACGTGATGGTGGCCGCGCCCAATCCGTCTATCCAGAACACTCCCAACAACAGATGCAACCTTTTCGTTGCTATGGAAACGGGGAAAGGAGAGAGAGAGACGTGCGCACTTGGAGATGTTGCGGGCATGCGCCGTAGCTCCGGCTACCGTTTCTTTGACGTTTCACATCAGCCTCTGTGATTTGAGCACAAGATCGCCAGTAGGGAGGCGGGGAACAGCGATGGGAAATGGCTCTTCCTCAAAACACATCTCTGGAACATTAATTCCTTATTTCTCCGATTCACTTGTTCATCACAGTTTTATATATTGGTTTAGCTATACGAGTACTGTAAAGCCAGTGATTTCATCACTGTGATTTAAAAATCAATCACAACAGTGATTCAACTGATTTCACTGCTTCCTTCATTATAACAGATTTTAAACTCAAATTTATGAAGCAGTATAGATGACTTAATTTGTATCTACGTTACAATAAAGTCAATTAATATTTTAATGGGACTAAGCGGTTCAATAGTTATCAAAGTGCACCAGACGTATTGATGAAAGATAAGAATCGCTTACATAACGAAAATCACATATAGCAACTAATGACAGAAATCAGTTTTTTTTGTAAATGAGTAACGGTTCAAACTGCTACTGACCACAGAAATGACGGACATATCTGTGACAATAATAACATCATAAGCACAGAGATCGCATAAAATCACAGTTATGAATAACAGTGATACCCAGTAGCAAATGAATGTTTTCCCTATTGCTGTAAAACTTTAACAACATATTCCCAAAATTCTTTACATGCATATGCGTGGGGAAGGTAACTTTTGACTTGCAAAAGTATCCTAATGAGCGTAAGACTTTTAATAGAAATAAGGTTTTCATAAAAGTTAATGGAAGTTAAGATCTCTTTCGAACGAAGTGTTATTCGATCCTTTGGAAACTAATGAAGAAACAAAAAGTTTATACCTACAGCTATTGTTAATTTCAGTTTTCAATGTATGACCAAGGAGAAACTTTCTTTATCCCAAATAAGTAATGTTAAATTAAGGAGTCTTTTTTCATAAAGTTACACCAAAATCCAATATTTCTCCCTGTTATTCAGTTCGTACATGTTCAAATAATATACCTAGGTAGAGACAGAAAAAGTTGAAAGTTCCCCAAAGTCCAAATACTGAGGTTTTTGTTCAATATAAGTTTTCTCCCACCTCTCGAAGATGTCCTTGATTGAGAAAATTACAAAATACAATTACAGTGTTGTTTATTTCAATGTATTAATCGGCTATAATCTGATGGGCTTCCCCACTGGTAAGATTGATCTCCGATGGAGCTTAGTTTTTATCCCGCTGTAAACTGTACGTACAGTTCCGAGTATTTGAGCATAAAGTAGAGTTGATCCAAATTTAACATAAAAATTTAATAGAAACATGGGTAAATTTTTTATCAATCTAAGAAAAAAACTTTGATCGTTTTTGGGGACGTGCTAACAGCAATGTCTTAAGGATTCGAATTCGAAAGGAACCGATCGCGAATTCTTTTTTCATACCCAGATATCTATTGGTCAAGGGAGTAAGCGCGACGTTGGAGATCGGTATCCGGCAACATTGTCGCGTGATCTTTGAATTACAAAGGCACTTTTTTTTCGGTAAGAGTACCAGAGCTTGGCAAAAACAACTATCAGAACGAAATAGAATGTTTCAGGCTATCTTTACATGAGAAGAAAAGCTTAATTGGGAAGCAAAGGTTTACTTGGAATGGTAAGCAAAGGCTTACTTTGGTAGGAAAGGCATACTTGTGAAGAAAAGGCTTACTTGAGAAGCAAAGGCTTACTTGAAAAGCAAAATCTTACTTGAGAAGCAAATGCCTACTTCTGAAGCAAAGGCTTACTTGTGAAGCAAAGGCTTACTTGTGAAGCAAAGGCCTACTTGTGAAGCAAAGGCTTGCTTGTGAAGCAAAGGCTTACTTGTGAAGCAAAGGCTTACTTGAGAAGCAAAATGCTTACTTGTGAGGCAAAGGCTTACTTGTGAAGCAAAGGCTAATCGAGAAGCAAAGGCTTACTTGTGAGGCAAAGGCTTACTTGAGAAGCAAAGGCTTACTTGTGAGGCAAAGGCTTACATGAGAAGCAAAGGCTTACTTGAGAAGCAAAAGCTTACTTGTGAAGCAAAGACTTACTTGAAAAGCAAAGGCTTACTTTTGAACAAAGACTTACTTGTAAAGCAAAGACTAACTTGAAAACAAAAGGCTTTCTTGAAAAGCAAAGACTTACTTGAGAACCAAAGGCTTACTTGTGAAGCAAAGGCTTACTTGAGAAGCAAAGGCTTACTTGTGAGGCAAAAACTTACTTGAGAAGCAAAGGCTTACTTGTGAAGAAAAGGCTTATTTGAAAAGCAAAGGCTTACTTTTGAAGGAAAGGCTTTCTTGAAAAGCAAAGGCTTACTTTTGAAGCAAAGACTTACTTGTGAAGCAAAGACTTACTTGAAAACAAAAGGCTTACTTGAAAAGCATAGGCTTACTTGTGAAGAAAAGGCATACTTGGTAAGGAAAGATTTGCTTAGGAAGCAAAGACACATTATTTCCCTAACGACACGAAAAATTGGGTTTCCCTCCACATTGCAGAAACCTGATCAGGTACAAATTCCGGACATGCGAGGTATAAATGCCCGTAATCACAAGGGATCACGCCCACAAGTGCAGCGGCACTCGGTTAACCATGTCAAGCGGCGAAAAAGAGTAGTAAGGCGAGCGATGCGATGCGATTTGCAGCATTCCACCGCGCGGAGGAGAGAGAGAAAGTGGTCAAACCGGATCACACTTGTTAAAATTGGTAGCGTATAAATAAAAAGCCCCTTTTGTGTTAATGAAGAAAGAGAAGAGCTACGCGTTCGCACACATACAGCATGCATACCGTATGCGCCACATTTCACTGTCGGCGGAGAGACAATGGCCACGCCGTAATAATTCCTGGCCAAGTCTTTTTTTTTTTTCTTTATTTCTTTTTCTTCTCGCAACTAGAGTCGATATGGCAGTTAACAACTCCATTATTCGTGGTCTTTGTGTGGTGGTTGAATGGGATTTAGTATACGTCTCTACCAGTTTCGTGCCCAAGGAGGGATACAACCCAACTCCCCTTTCGTCAAAGCCAAAATTTGCTTCAAGTCCACTTATGCACTCATATGCTAATCTGGACTGAAAATACAGTTTAAAAGTGGGATCCGAACCACTATGTGACTTCATCGGATTTCCAAAACGGGACCCCTTATTACAAGGTGACAGCTTTACTACTGTGTCATCGGTGGGTAAGGGCACGAAGAACAGTTTTCACGTCCAGCCAGACGCGAGGACCCGAAACTGGTCCTCCCCCACCAACCTTTCCCTAGGGTTAGCTGGAGAGAGGTCTGTGCGTTGCATGGTTGTAGGAGAGCGAGAAAACTTAGCATTAAGCTTATGGGAGTATTATTTTACTTGTTCTCTTGGGAATACCAAACTTCCAATGCTGTAGAAAACACATGAACGGGAACAGGACAGGTTGAAGATTTTTTTGAAATGTCGAAACCTCATTTGATTAGCTGTAACTTGAAGTTGTTTGTCCATAAATACTTATTCATCATATTTTTCAAACATCGTATGTAGATTAATAATCAAATTGAAAACTCGCTTCCACTTCCAACGTGGGGAGAAATTCATACTCTTTTTTGCTATTTTTTTTATGTAGCAGTGCAGATTCTTCCGGCGACATTGAAATAAATGCATAGCTGGTGCGAACCTGTCATTGTTCGCCTTAAAAAGGCATCCAAAAATCAACCTCCCTTCCACGTAGTTGTAGGCCAACGGAGCTCTGGCGTCTGGACTCGCAACCAGCGTAGATCCTCCAAGCTTTCTGAAACTTCGGAAAATAGCTATGCGAACTACAGGTTTCCCCGTAAATTAGCCTACCAACACTAGCGCCACTGCCCACACGCCATGGTTTATATATATATATATATATATATATATATATAAAATCCTCTGTGGAATTTGTGTTCTGTGAATTGTCCTTCCATCAATTCATCTTATTGCCGCTCGTCCCCGATGGACTACTGGTTATTTATTTTACTTCGCTTTTCTGCCACTACTGGCTAATCGCTGGTTGGGTGGTTCCCAAGTTTATCTAAATTCCTACTGTATAAGCAAGCGACGTAGCTACTAACAGAGGTTCAAAAAGTTTTAGGATTGTATTGAGGTTCTTTTGGTGAAAATTGTACACACGCGAGTACTCCAACCAACTCCCATTGTAAAGAAAGTGGAGTCAGTCGAAATTTGACGACACAGGCATTTGGCAAGCGTCCCAGCAAGGTTCCGGCTATCTCCAGCAGCCACGGACAACAATCACACTCCCCTTTCCGTCCCACGCGCTCCCATAAAGCAACATCATTACGCCACCTGGAAGCGCGAAAAGCGACCACATAGCTCGGAGATCCAGGGTAGAGAAGTGAACCTCCGTCGCAGAAACAAGAAGGTGGCTGCGGCCTCCTTGTCCCGGCCACACCCAGGTCTGGCCAGCTGAGCTGACGGGAGGGGAGAGGAAATTCTCAGCCTCTGCAGAAGAGAAATTAAAGAATCATGTTCCGAGATAAGTGGACTATAGAACAAGGCCATGTTCAGAGTGCAGGAGGGACCAAAGAGGCAGAAGGGGAGAAGGCAGCTTCAGCGAAGAACACTGATCTTAATTTGGTCGTCTGCCTAATACGTGGTGTAATGTCAAGTGGAACTAATTGGGCAGAAGCACCTGAAATGTCTTCAAGAAGTCAGGTATAAGCCCTGCTTTTTTCTAATCCTAATCCTGACAATCGTAAAAATGGGAACACGATACTACAATTATCGTTTGGTATTATCTGCTAAAAATACATGATCCGACTATTCTCCTGTTGATCATGACTTTTGTTATGTTCAATCTCTCTCCTCGTATGGTTTGAACTGGTGATCAAAGGTAGAGATTTGAAGGAAATAGACGAAAATAAAATATGCCTTCCCTCCCAAAGAAAGTTAAGAGAAAGTATTTCGGTTAACTTGGACACCCTGTAGGTATACCGGCATTTGAAGAGTTATTTCTTGTTAATCTCCAAGCTTCCATCTTTGACTTTAACAAAAACTTGCATCTATTGTCGAGATATCTTTACGGATTAGACTTCAAACAGTAACAAATATGCCGCGCCTTGAAAAAGTAACTACACTTGAAAATAAAAGTAATTATGAGAGCGAAAACAATTGTTACTAACATAAATTCATAACTTAAGTACGTCCTAACTTTTTATAACTAACCTAAAGTAACTTGTAGAGCAACAACTATCCTTAGACAACAAAAGAGGTAAAGAAATACAATGAATTCTGTTGTACGTACACCCCTGCTCAGACAAAGTGGCACAGACTTCAACTGTACAACCTTATAAAAATGTGCCACTTTCTGTGAACAAGAGTGTACAAGCAGTTCAAGATCATGCAAAAGACTTTAGAACCACCCTGTCGTCCATTATCTTAATTTCCACTACTTTCTGCGAAGAAAGGATGATTGAAAGAGGAAATCGTGGAAAACGAGAACAACAAAAAACGTTTCCCATTGAAAGGAAGAGGAAAAAAGAAACAAAGAAAGATCTTGTTCCAGCATACAATGCCCCCTCCCCTTCCCATCCCAACCGCGGAGCAATTGATTTGCGGATCGTGACACATGCGTGTAGTTGCTGCAGTGTTAAAAGATAGGAGGGCCAATTGTCGATAAGATACGCGAGTCGCTACATTCATAAAACGTGTCGTAAAATAGGATGTCGGACAATCAGTTCCTATCGTGAATGCATTAATCCCGATGCTAGCATCCCTCATTAACGGGAGAGACCTGCCCGACTGGTTCGGAGCAGGTTGGAGGATGTGTTTCTTTATTGCCACTCGGAGGGGCTTTATCGCCTCCGCGGCCGCCCCTCTTCGGTGCGCTCTTGAAATGTGACCTAACTCCCCTCCGTTCCTCAACCCCCAATGGTGTAGGCCTCCCACTACGGGGCGACTGGAAGCCAAAGGGAGATAGGACGCCATAAAAGAAATTAAAACGTGTGAGGATGGGAGCAGGAGGAGACCGATTAGTGTCGCCTGCTTCAAGGTCCTGGGTTAGAGTCCCTGTTTCCAGTTGATTGACTGGTTACGTTTATTATGCTGGCCTCCGTGGCACAGCGCGCTACGACGCAAGAGTCCCGGGTTCGAATCCCGGCCTGGCATGGGTGTTTGTGAGTGTCCCTTCATCAATCTCGTCCTCATCTTCGCGATTAGCTAAAAGTGGCATAAAAGGCGAAGTAAAATAAACAAAATCAAATCGTTTGCGTTTATTTGGCTTCGCTTTCCGGGCCTCCCCGGTGGCATAATGGTAAAGTCGTCGCCTTGTTGCCAAGGGGTGTCGGGTTCGGAGGCACATAGTGGTTCGGATCCAATTTTAAACTGTGGGTCCAGTCCCGATTAGCAGAGTACACGCTACTGTGAAGGCTGGTAACTGCAGTCGCTTCCCCCCGTCCTCCCGATTCACTCAATCTCGTTCCTCAACCGTGTTCATTGGTTCAGCCGCCTCGCGTCACTACTTGCGCAGAGACTTGTTTTCGTTTGCCTGCTCCAGAGTAAGGTAGGACAGAGTATATCAATGTAGAGATCTGTTTTAGGGTTAAAGGTAAATACTTTAAAAATATGCAGACAATCACAAAACGGATAAACGAGCAGATTTTATGACGGATTTGTTGAGATGCCGTACGGAAGATATACGAACATGACGAATAATTTTCATAGAGGCCGTAAAACGGATAAACAATAAAATATCCGGATAATGCATACATTTGGATATTTCTGGTACTTCAGATATCCGCTTAATTCGGATGTTTCGGATAATCCGAACATATAGATAATTCGGATATTAGAATACCTAATTTGGACACCCGTAGACTAAACCATCAACCGATTGAATCAAAGTTTCTGTATTCGGGAGCTCATACGGATTACGCTTCAGAGACCTAAACGGCTTCTTACATTGACCAAGGTCTTTATTAATGTAAAGCTACACGGAGAGTAAAGCAGATAGGGGGGGGGTGCTTTTAAAAAGGCGACGACGGTATTGGAAGGAGAAGGGGAAGTCCTGTGGGAACGAAAAAGAGAAAACAGCCCTGTTTTTGTCTACGTGTGTGTATGCCAGTTTCGTTAATCGATGCGAAAATGACAGCCCAGTCGATAATCAACTGGTCGTGACTTGTTTTCTGACGAACGCAACGCTGCCCCCTCCCCTCGCCCCGTTAACTTACCTGGAACCTTTTGTCGTTTCTGGGACAGTCTCGTAACGCAAGCGAAGCAAGGTCAGCGCAATCATCCTTCATAAATAACCCCCACCCCCTTCTATTTCCACTAACCAAATACCCCGTCATCACTTCGTTAAAATACGCAGGGTACCCCAAAGCAGACAGTCGCTTCTAATGAGTAATAGGACGTAATTTTGTTTAGAACTATGATGCAACTTTTGGATATTTTATATTCTTACAGAATTGTTTTGCATGTATAATAGGGAGGAATTAGCTACAATTTTGCTCCAACCCGGAATTAAATACTAAAGAAAGTTTTTTTTTTTCAAGAATGTTCCCCAATGTTATTAAAACTCAAATCCAAAATGCCAAATGATGGAAGCTTGGGGAAATAATTTTATACGAGGATCAGTCAATAATTGGTGGAATTAGCGAAGGAGTTCATTTATTTAGTAATTACTCCCGGGTCATATCCGAATTACACCCTACTATAGACCAACGGTTCCACGAAACCTTTGCAAAGACAAGAACGGATCGGACAGTCGCTTGAAGCATGCTGTAGAAGAATTCTGAACAGACACCACTTTTCAGAATTTAAATATCATAGTGGTTTATCGAAGAGAAAGGAATTGTCGAAAATAAGATTTCGCAGACTTCCTTGGGGGATTGATGGTGATGGATGTTCTTTGCAAGTGTCTCTTCATCAATTTCATGATATCATCACTCATCCTCATCGTCGTGATTAGTCGAAAGTGACAGAGAAACGTCAAAAAATATAACAAAAATGAAATCAAATCGGAAAGACTTTGCTGGTGTGAACTAAATCCGGTGAAAGGCACCGACCTTGAGTTTAGGTTTGAAAACGAAGGGAATTTTGCGCTAAATTTACTTGAATTTAAAGATGTGAGTATGCTGGTAACTAATATTGGTGTGCTACCTCCAAGCTTTTTGTAGCGGGTACAATTGTTTTTAGCGACTTGGCTGCGATACCCACGCCCCCTCCATTTCGCCAGCGTTGAGCGACAATCGCGAGGCTCAATCTGAAGAAAATTACACTCTTTCTCCCCTCTTCAGCAGGGAGGAAAGGGTGCCCCCACCGCGAAAGTGGCACCTTCGCAAAATAAAAAATAAAAAACAATATGACGTGCAAATTAAACAAAGCCTTCTGTCGCAGAAACACGACAACCGTGCATTACAGACAGGACTGCCTCCAGGGATTTGAGTTGTAAACAATGCAACAACACTTTTTCTTACCGATGCATACTTAATGATGAGTAATAACCTGAGGGCAGTCTCCTTTCCCGGTAACCCTTTGTTTTAAGCGAAAAGCCGACTTGTGACGTGTTGGGGTTGGTTGGTGTTTTATGCCCCAATGCTGACGTACCGAATCCCCCTCCCTCCCCTTGTTGTATGACATCACCAGAATGCTTAATAAGGCTAATAGTTGCACACAGGAAAAGAAGTATTCATTTGGGACAGTCAACAAAGATTCACAGAGATGTTTGGTTGTGTAATTTACGAGTATTTCAAATAACCAAACTTTGCTTTAAAATTGTTGTGCTTGGGTATGCTAACATAGTCAGACGTGAGACGATAATGCTGATAATAAGTTGATCGAAACAAAATACATAATGGAATGCGAGTGGTACTAGACGAAAGAGAAACTCAAAGAATTTTATTGCATGACCTCGAAGTTGCCCGTTCTCTCACTATGCTGCGCCACAATCGCATAAAGCACAATGATGACTCCGCAGCAGCACGCACAATCTGTATTCTGGTATGCAGAGACCAACTCAATCATTACAGCGCAAAGAAATGCTTTGAATCTGTGAATGATTTAATTTGGGTTTACTAAAATTTCGTGCTAATCATAATACAACGAAGAATTAAGTCTTGATCAAACGCAGCCTCGATGGCTTACGGTGTTCACACAAGATCTCGCAACCGATGACTCCGGGTTCGAGTACCGCCTTGGCCTTGGGTATTTCTATTTGAGTGTCCTTTCATAAATGTTAATCTTAATTAATTAACTAATCTCACAATAGTATCTCCCCCTGTCATGTCGCAGCTACCAGTGCTTACTATAATGTATGTTATCATAATTACGCATTACTAAATTCATTTACTATGCTTGCATACATGGCTTTGCATTATATACCAGGTTTACAAATAAAGTTTTGTGATTGTAATAAGACACGTATTAAATATACAACCCAAACACAAAATTTAAACCGAATTTGTACCGGAGAACCGCAACAATGACGTCATCAAACAAAATATATGCGTGTGTACAAAAAAAACTTTTATTTGCAAATAATAAATGTCTTTGCAATGAAAAATTGGGGAATTAAGATTCAGAGCATAAGATGTCTTGGGGTTACACTTTTTTTAAATAGCGATTTCCATCTTGGGAATCAGTGTCGAGCACTAGCTATCAGCAACACTTAACAGCGTCTGAGGTAATTAAGAAAAATGATAGAGGCGACCTTCCATTCGCATCCTTAACACGTCTATTGCCGTTAATTCAACGTCCGTGGTGCTAACGAGGTTGCAACTTCATGAAGAATACCCAAAGCACATACGCAATTGTCTCTTCGTAATTGCAGCATTTCCACATAAAACGCTTGTTCCGGGGAATCAGAAAATTACCTCCGACCACAATAATTGACATTAAGACCATTCCTTTGTTTGCCCACAATGGAGCTGCAAACGGCCTCTTCGTGTTTACAGAAGCGAGCCCGTAAGACGATTATGTTGTTTATGCCTCGCGGGTGTAACGACGCTATGGCGACTTCTCCCCGAGCTATTGTCAACTTCTTCCGTTGCGGCGTTATGGCCCTACTCTTGGAAACATTGTCCTCCACTCTTTGCTGCCATTTTTTCGTTCCGCGAGGGGAGGGAGGTGGTTAGTAAACGCGACGGCTTAATCATGAAAGGTAAGTCAAACTTACACAATTGTTGTCAGGGTTCTTTTGTCTGAGAAATGGTCCGATGGAAAGAAAACCACGGCGGGTCGTTTCGAAAATGGCCTCATTGTCCTCTTATTATCATGTACACGCAAAGATCTTCTCGGTCCTTCATTGTCAATGGGTCTGTTTGCGTTGTCTTCTGGAGAGGATCCCTCGATTGTCACCAGGAAATTGACTCATGCTATGTAGAGTGGGATCAGGCCCTTACCCACTGGAGGTGCCATGGCCCCCTCCTCGAACTATAGAATACAGGGTGTTTCACTCGCTCTCGGCCCCTGATTTTAGCTTATCAAACTATTGGTCATAATGTAATACAATTTGCTACGGACATACCGTGGTGTATGAGAAACACGGTGACGTCACAGCTAGTGTTGGAAGTGGTCGCCATTAGCATCAATGCTACCTGCACACGCCTCTCCATGTTACAGAAGGTACCCACCAACACTTCAGGAGTCACAGCGACAATTTCCCGCCTAATGCTGCCATGCTTTCAGCATGCCCATATGAAGAAATTCGGTGGGGCAAAGTCAAGCGATCTGAGTACCGACTCCAACTGTACTGCTATGCTACTGTACTGTAATCACGAACCACTGATTGTATGCATGAACTTTCAACCGAACCCGAACAAACACGAACAGCAGGGTCAAGTACTCAGACTGAAAGCACACGTCTGTACGATTGGCATTTAACGACAGAATCGCCCAGACGCACGCGCATGCCCACGCAAGGACTAGTGAGACTGAGGCGCCATCTGCAATGTATTATTATTATCTGAACCTACGAAATTAATATTGACGATTTTTAAAGCTTTTACAAGAATTTTGCTTCCGTCCTTGCACAAATGAATGGGTTTGGCTTGGAGATTGGGTAGTTTTTGTTTTACGACCATGACATCCCGTCGACACAGTCCATTCATTCTAATTCAGTCGTGTTACGAAAATGTCTCGTTTTTTTTTGTTAATTTACAGTTAGACATGTTCATTATTTTAATAATCACTACTAATAAGTATTTCATTTAAAAATATATTAATTTTTAAACATAGAATTATCATGTTGTTCAACGGTACTGTTACATGAAATGCAAAGGAAATTTGAAAAAAAAAAATATTAATTTGTTTAATCAGAGACCGAAACCGCTGTTCAAAAATCGAGACACTCCTAAGGACCAGAGACCCACTGGGTGTGACACCAGAGCCTCGTTAGTCTGCAAAATGCAATCCAAGGTGCACTATTTGAAAGAGAGGGTGACATTTGGATTCCTTCCGAGAAGGTATCCCCTTACACCCCTCGTATCGTAGCAGGGTTGCAATTTCGGATGCAACAACGTGGCCAGAGGTTAGTGAACGGAACAAATGAAATCCGCAACTCCACGCACAGTTCAACGGAATTGGTCGCCTGTTCAACAGCAGCCAAGACCGAAAACACGACGAAAATCGCGCATGTTACAAAAGCATCAGGCGTTCAACATGCACGCACTGCCACGTCAACAAGATCCCTGGACGCAGACAGCCTGGGGCCTCCGATTCTCCCATAGAGCGCCCGGGAATGACCACCCCTCCCCTCCTTCCCCCCACTCCTTTTGTCTCTGACGTAGTAGATAAGAGCGCATATTATTTTTATACGTCCTTTGTCTTCCTTCCCGTCATGCAATGCGAGGAAGTCAAGAAGAACGCCCTCTTCTGAGGTGAAAACTAATTTCCCTCGCTCGCTGAGAAGTGGGGAGTAGAAGCTGGCTGCTTTTCTGTAGCCACGGATTTTCCTCCAATGGAAGATTTAGTTCTGCCTTCTAACGCTAGAGTACGCTGAATTCACACGTATTCAGAAGCACTGGACCATGTTCCCTAATATTCGCCATTGATGTTCACATATTTTGTAAGAGTATTGTCCACGGCAATAGACTTTGCTTCCACTTCCTCGGCTTTTAGCTGGAGACTTCGTTCTCGTACATCTCGAGACCCTTGTCGCCATATTTAAAGGCGCCATCTTGAATTCCGACTTCAAAATTTTAAACGGAAAACCGATTATGTAACGCGGAAAAGCGATTATGTAACGCGTTAAACTTATCCGAAGAATTCAGTGTTTCAAATCCGTTCTTAATGTGGATTGATTAATTGATTGAATTGTTGTTTTAAGTCCACTTTATGCACAGAAAGGCTAATCGGGACTGTACCTACAGTTTAAGGTAGGATCCGAACCTCTGTGTGTCTCCACCCGGTATCGAACCCGTTTCTCCTTGAGTACAAGCCGACGACGTTACCACTGCGCCATCCGGGATGCCCAAAATATTCATATTCAAATACAGACTTAAGTCTGGAACCGAAATATCACTGAACGCGTAGTGTAATAATCATATCATTGTTGTTATGTATTAGATCAATAGGTGAGGTGAACTCACAAAGCATACTTTCCACGGGGTTGTTCCTGACAATGAATGCGCATGCGCGAACTGGACGAGTGACGTCTGCAAGTGAAACAGAGATGAGAAGAGCACATTCCACGAAAACCGTCTGCCCCTGACAGCAAATTGAAATTTCAAATGTAGAAACGTCCAACGATAAAAATCAGTTCGTTCAGCCACTCAAATCTATGCAGAACTACAGTATTCGATAACTTCAATGGAGAAATCAAACTTTCTCTTTTTTTCTTATTTGGGAGTTATCACGTGTTAAATACAACATTTCTTATAATTTGCATTGTTTTGCAATGCCTACTAACTCTCATATCATTTCCGAATGCAGTTGACTAAACGACATAAGAACATTGCTTTAGCCTTCATATTGAAAACACTGCCACCTGGCGAGCAGAACTGTAAGCAATTGAATGCTCATGTTATATATATAAACACCTTTAGAGGAGGCCTCCCTATCAGTGTCGACAGTAGTTAAATGTCCACTACATTGCCCCCACAAACCCCACCCAAAAAACTCATAAAACACAGATTGTTGAAAAATAACCATGTTTAGAAATTATACTCTGTCCCGGGAATGTGTAGAGCGAGCGAACGAAATCAAGTCTCTGCGCAAGTAGTGACTCGAGAGGGCTCTACCAATGAACACGTGCGAAGGAACCGTATTGCTTGGAGGGGGAAAAGCGTCTGCAGCTACCAGCCTTTTCAGCAACGTGCACTGCTTCGCTCCGCCCACTCGCTTTCTCCCCATCTTAACTGTTATGCGCGGCCTTGCTCCACAGATTCCTGGGACAGAGTATAGGTCCTTATTACTTATTAAAAATGATCCAGGAGTATTTATTCGCGGATTTACTTTTTCAAAATTTGGATTGTCGGGCTTGTTCGCAACATTATTGAAAATAATGTATTTGTAACACATCATGGTCCATCCGAACAAGGAGCAACCTGAGAAGTCCAAGGCGGAAAGACCAAAGAGACGAACGACAAATCCCGCCCGGAAGTAGCATCCGGCCAGTCCCTTTCTTCCGGTTATTTTGCGGAAACGTGCTCCCTCTCAAATTATCCCGTGAACTTCCAAGATCACGTCTGGTTGAAGATAGAGTAAAACTTCCCCAATCACGAGCAGTAAGAAATGGAGCTTCTCTGTCCATCTAAATGGACACGAATTCACTTTCACATAGGCTAATAAAGAAAGAGAGAATGATCTAAAAAAGTAAGCGATTGAGAAACAAACTGTGGAAAGAGAGAGGTGAAGAGAAAGAGATAAGAAAGTAAAAAGAAAGAGAACAATGGAATAGATGAAGGAAAGCGAACAGAGAGAAAGAGAGAGAGAGAGAGAGACCTAAAAAGAAGAAGATTGAGAAAACAAGAAAGAAGGAAGGAAATAGAGCGAGACACTAAGAAAGTAAAATAAAAAAATACGTGAGAAGGAAGAAAATATAACGAAACGTAAGAGAACGTAAAGAAAGATACAAGCAATGGAGAAAGACAAAACCCATGGAAAAAATATTGAAGGAGACAGAAAAGAAACGGTAAAGCACGGTAGATATAGAAGCAAGAGCCCATATGAAAATATTCCGTGCACCCTTGAGCTCATCCGAACAAACTCTTTGCCAATGCCACTGGTTTGGGGAGCTCTTATTCAAATGAGGATGTTACGGTACTGTTACGTGGAGTAATGGTTCAGTGTTCTGGATTATTTGTGTACCCTTCGACGTAAAACAACCAAAAAAATCCAATGACGACGACCAGGAAAGGGAATAAATGTCAAACAACGCACAAAATAGGCATTTTATAAAGACATTTTTTTTAGGGTTAGTTCATGACAACAGACTATAGACTAACTCTAAAGCATAAAGGGCTTTCTTCGTTCAGTTCATTTATGTCTCGGAACAATTATCAGAATTCCTCGCCATATTTATCCTAGACAAACCCTTGTTTGAGTTAAAGTTCTTACTGATTTTCCTTAAGTCTGCAAGCACAAAGAAGAAAAGATAACTGATTTTAAAAGTCAGTTTTTCAGTATCATGCCCACATCGATTATAATCGAAGATGATGTGGTCGTGATTGCACTCTTCTGGCATTCCCCCAATGTGCTCATGTACTCTAGTTCGAGTCCCGACGTTGGCATGGGTATCCTTCGTCTTCATCAATTTCGTTTGATGATTTGGCCACGGTTAGCCAAAAGTGACAGAAAAGCGAATTAGAATAAGCAAAAATAATCTTTATAAACACTTGCACGATGCATGCCAAGTAACCTAATTCCACACAGACACACTGAGACTAGAACAGTTTCTCAGCAGAACTCAACCGATGAATAAACATATCTCTGGCTAAGGATGCAAATTCATTCCCACCCAACGGAACCAGGGTACGTTACTCGGGCATAAGAAATTTCCAACTTTGTGAACACCTTACTGCATGGAGCTTGTCGCTTCCCTCCCTTTCTCCTGGCATTAATTTCCCCTGTTTCAACGTCCGCTTGAATACAAATGAAATACAACTTGCCAGCTGGTTCGTTGGTGGACTGAATAAGTTTCTCATACATATTACTAATAAGAGTTGTGGAATAAGATGAAAATTCTGGACAAGTTTGGTTCAAATAATTCCCACTTCGTTGGTGTCTTTGTTGAAACTTCGGCTGAGCATTTGGTGAAAAATTAAGTGGTGTGCCCGGGGAATTTCACTGTGGTTAATGCATTTCCTCTCAAGATTTTCAATAAGGGTGGGGGCGTCCAGATCAGTAATTTATGACATACCCCTGACACACACACACACACACACACAAATTGTTTTCCCAAAGGTCCAATTTGTGGTCAGTTTGGGTCGAAATTTATCCTTACACCCCATAAAATTGGGCTCACACCTCCAAAATGGAAAATTCTTGATAAACCCCGGTCCAGATGATTCAAGAAAAGTTACTGAACCCCTCCCTCCCTTAATTAGAAATACGTAGTACCACACATTCCATAACGCACACCCTTCACGAGACTCCCGAGCACGCCACTGCGTTTTTAAATGGGGTGAAATGTATTTTTCCATGCAAAGGTCTGATTAAAGATGAAAAGTGAACTTACCAGTCTTCTCTTGGGCTTGATGAGGGGCCTGTTCTGGCCGTTCATTTTGTAGTAGAGTCCGCAGGCGTTGCAGAGGTAATGACCTGTTCCATCGCGACGCCAGAGTGGCGTGGAGGTGGCGCCGCAGTTGACGCACTCCCTGCCCTCTGGAACAGAGAAGAAAGTCACAACGGTCACAATATAAATGCATGATGCATGTAAAAATACATCGCGCCACACTAAATCTAAATGCATTAACTCTCTTTTTCGGTTTCTTTGCAACTGAAACATAATTGAGAATCAATGTTTGATTATTTTTTTGTAATAAGTAAATTCAAGAGTCTGGTGCGGGACACACTCAGCTTGGAACAAACGCCAAAACTAAATGCTAAAAGCTCTAAACCTAACTCCCCTAACCTACTATTCCGTTTAGGTTTAATAATGCATGTCTGGTTCGGTTAGAATTCAATCCTGGACATGAACTTATTTGTGATTTTACATTTATACATTCACACATATACAACGATATAGAACATAGAATAAATCTTTTCTGTGTCCAGAACTCTAAGAAAGAAGAATGGCTAGAAGAGACGTTTGATATTGTTTGATAATAATATCTCAATGAATGAATTCTTGTGCGATATTTGATTTATCACAGTTCCTAACAATGAACAATACTCAAAAGACCGCACGAGATTACAAGACAATTGTTAATCTTATCTTAATAAGGCTTTATCTTAAGACTTATCAAACATTTCTGGTAAGCTAGTAATTATTATACTTCACAAGCAAAAATATACAAAAAAAATGACACATTAACAATCAATTACTATTTTAACAAACAGAAGTATACATTTTAATTTGAACACAACTAACGAGTAACAACGTGACACTTATTTTAACGCCAAGATTTGGCTAATTAATAGGGCCCGGATATTAATGCAATTTCATATACCATTGCGTTATATACTTTCCATTTAGAGTACTTATTTTTACATAAAATGCTATATTTGCTCAATTGCTCTAGTTGTCAATGATACGAATTGTTGGACGGGCATTAATGAAATGTTTTTCTAAAAAAAATCGAATTTTTATCTGTTCGTAGCAGACACTTCCAATAGGAAGACATCTCTAGCGGTGGTCACACTAGACCACTGATGTCATTCACGTTATCAATTTATCACGATTATTAACTAATTATTCAATGTCATTTAACGCATTAGAATTTCATTATTTCAAACTAACTTCTTAAAGTAAAGAAAAAAAGTATTGAGAAATTAATTTGTAGGATTACTTTAAAATTAACAAAGGAATGAAAGAAATGACTGAAGAATACAAAAAAAAACATTATTTTCCTTATTTTAAATATACTTACATGTTTGAATGACTTTTTTCTACATATTTATGTACCAATTTCGCAACTTTTGGCTACATAATTATCCGGGCCTTACTAATTACATTATAGAACGCATTGTGTTAGTAAGATGGCTACTTTCGTGCAACAATAATTCCGATATGAGAAATAGAGGGAAAGTAACTAGTTCTACCAACAAATCTATTGACACACTACTGTTTCCATGCTTCATAGAAGGCAGGCAAGAGACGGGGAATTGAGAAGAGTACAGGGAAAGCGGTAGATAGAAATGTTAATACATTTCTAATTTAGAACATGAAAAAGTTTCGTGAACATTAAAATTATATTCAAGGATACAACATTTTGTGTAGCTTAAAGCAGATATCGTGTCTGCATCTTAAAGATTCGTCTATAAATTTTAATCGCTATTTAATTTCATAGAATATGTATAGAGATTACTTCCTCCTCTGTGTTTTCTACAACCCTCACTCTGGTTGCTAATTTTTTACTCTTGCGGGGAAACTCCAGCACCCCGCTGGACGATATTATCAGAGAAAGGGGAGTTTTTGAAAATTATAACATGGAGTGAATTTTCTATAAACTCACATCAAGCGAAATTAGCAATGTATGCTTCGTGTAGTACAAAGGACATGATTTCTAAATCAAATATTTGTTTACTGAAGTTGACAAAAGGGCGAGAAAACGCAAAAAGCAAACCATTAGGGATTTGCGAAGTCTATATCCCCTCTGGTATTTATACATACAGTTATTTCCAGATGGACCCGCCAGAGAGAATTTGTGTGTTCCACACTCACCCCCCGTCGGCAGAGGCGATCATTTGTCATTCCTGATGGCGACGAAATGGGGTGGGGAAGTGCTTCCTGGTTTTTAAACATGGCCGGGGTCAAGTTCCTCCCAAATTGGCAGTTTTGACGTTCCTAAATAGCAACGGGGTCATCCTCCCCTTCTGACAGTTTTCTCCGAGGCTAGGATTTCCCAACCACCCGTTCTGCAACATTCGCAGTTTGCCAACTCTGCTATCGAAATTCTCCTCACGAATCCCATAATTTTCTTACTTTTTTCAGTATAAATTATTATCTTAAAAAGTGGAGTTGGAACAAAATTTGAGTTGTTTCCGAACGAATAATAAAAAACAAAACTATCGACTTATTCTAGACCTCCTGATGTTGTTAAAAGCAGGGAACTATTTAGTTATTTTCACCATAATATGGAGTTAAAATTGTAAAAACTTACCTTTTCAATAATATAAGACGCTACACGAGCTACAGAAAATACAGTACGCTTACATTGACATTAATTGTAAAACAACACAAAATGTGTTTCCATTTTCTGTTTCCAAAACAATGAATAACAATTTTTTTTGTAAGTTTTCGAATGTGAATTTCCTTCTGTTGTCTCTTAAGATGAATTTGTATTGACTATAACTGCGTTCAATATCGCAAGAAGGTATGGGGTGTGTGTTTCAAATTTGTCAGTTATTCACAAGAAAATCACTCAACTCTTTCGGTCACACGGGGACATATGAGTGAGTAAGTGAGTGATAGAGAGAGAGAGGGGGGGGGGTAGTTATTCCGTCAATATGGAATATATGTTGAGAAAAGTTCTGGAATATGGAAATAATATGTAAAAATAACTAAAATATGTAGAATATGAGCCAAAACCTAATATAAGGAACAGTGGCGTATGCTGTCTCCAAGATCTGGACTAGCTCACTATGACACGTGGTTCTAGGCCATGGAGAAAGAGAGAAGACTACTAGTAGGCTCAGGCAAACCCCCGGTATAAGCATAAGTAGTTAGACACACCTATTTTGCTAATTCGTGACGTCTTCAAGGCAGCCAATTTGCCATCCCAACGGCAGCCAGGCTGCAAGAGTTCAGATTCCCAACTCCTAAGAATTCAGGTTGCCAACTTTAGAATCGCCATTATATTCTTATTAAAATGAGTAAATTTATTCACAGTTTCTAATATTAATAATATGTTTTCTTCTGTACTTTACTCTTTAGGCTTCAGGCTTCGCAGATAGCCTAGTTAGCCTAGAATATACGCTCCTGATAAGGAAAAATATGGAAAATAAAAACTGTCTTTTTCGAGTCTACATGCCATGATGCGCAAGGATAATACAAAATATAACTGATTTCAGATTTATACATAAATATTTATTTTAAATCCGTTTCCTGGTTATGAGTAAGAAACCTTTCTGTTTCAAATATTCAAACAACTACGAAAGCAATCCACTATTTTTTTCTGGAGGATTGTAAAATAGAACTAAGTGGCGTACTCGGATGTGTCATTTTTGAAATTATGACACCTGTTTGTGTCAATTATCCACTAAACTATACGAGCAAACCGCCATATGCGTATATGATTTCGTCACGGGAGACATGAAAGCAAATCCTACAGAATAAGATACAACTTTCCTGTGCTAATCCAACAGTGAAAAGTCTACTCAGTAGACTGTTTTTACGCAGAATTTTGAAGAAATTTTGTATTGAAAAATTTCATTACATTACTATGTTCTTGTCCATTATCTACCACCATTTCATGAACCACTAGTGTAGTGCAGTGGTTCCCGAATGTTCCAATATTTTCACTAAAATTATATGATTGTTCCAAATATGTGCTAATTTAGTACCTTTTACAAATAAAATGTTTCTGAATTTGTAATATGTGTTTATTTTTTTAACTTAATGCAAGCACCCTAAGGACACTAACTGAGCGTTGCAAGTATTAGATAGAACCTACATTCTGACTTGGGCGCCGCGGAGAAATTTTGAAACACTAAGGGCGCCGTGAAACGAAAAATACGGTAGTATACTGGAATGCAAGTTATTGCATTTTAGCGCTTCAGCAGCTCAGTTGGCAACAGCCGCCCTTACATGTGGCTTTCCCCCAACTTCCAGAAACGTCCTTCCCTCCCCCTGCGTCTCAATTTTCTGGTTCATTGACACCAGCAGTCAACGCATTCGAAACGCACCAGCTTTCCTTCTGGGTGCATCGGAAATGCTGGAAGGAAGGGGGGGGGGAGAGAGTTTGCAAAATATTGAGATTCCAGCATTTGGCAGAATTTCTCAACCACGCTGGGGTTTCCTTTATTTAAGGCTGGCGGGAGATCCCAGAATCTATTTTAACTCCCATAATAGAGTCGTTGGTGGTCATTTGTAAGGAAATTGTAATGTCTTCATTTTCTTCAATGCTTTGTCACTGCGAACAGGAACTCTGTCACACGTACATATAAAGGGACGTTTATGTCATTAACTGATAAGAACATAATAGAACTTTCATTTGTATTATTCTTATTTTAGGTCGTTATTCTGCTTCTTATGGCTAATTCCGGCGATAATGATTAGATTATTTGGAGACAGAAGCAGGGTTGCCACAACCGCACTCGCTGAACAATTTCCCCTTTACAGAATTTCCCTTTCTTGTTCAAATTTTTCATTTATGTAAGGATAATTGAAATACCCATCACAAACCTTTATCAACTGTTGTTATTGTTTGGTGCGTAATGGTTTGTGGAAATATTAGGACTTATTGAATGAATGAATTGTATACCTTGCAAAAAATATACAAAATGTTGAAAAAAACACCGAGGTTAGTTTGATATTCAGTGAATTATAACATTAATTTTAAAAGTTAATATAATAATGTAATTTTTTTCAAATTACGCAAAAGAAGAGGAAAATATATTTCAATTTCCATGAAATTTCGAAAATTATCATAAAATTACTCATTTTGCCTAAAATCTGTCCAAATTTCCTTGTGCAAAGTGAATTTTTCACTTCGTGTGGCAACACTGTCTTGCAAAAGAACGCTCATGTTCAGATCAAGACTGGAACCCGAGACCTTCGATGATATGATCGTGATCGAAAGGAGAATGGATTTTGAAAAAAATCAAGATACGTGAGATTAATCTCTTGGGTTAACGTGATGATAAATAAATGACAGGTGTCACTGATATTGGTGCTAACGCGACGATGACACAACCAGGGTTCGAAATTGGGGCTTCTGGTTTCATACAGCGCTTTGCTGCCCACCCCGCCAGGGAAGGCGGCAGGAAATACTGTAATTTGCAAAGGAGACAGGACGTTTTCAAAGCACGGTTGCAAAATATTCTATGCGCGGACCATAATTTCCTGAGATCGTGCTCTTTTCTCAACCGACAATGTCTCTGTACGGGCAAGATCCCAGGTTCAAATTAAAACACCGCAGCAGTTCCTCGCACCTTCCGAAAACGCCATAATAAACACCTGCTCGCGCGCCCTTTGCCTTCGTCGTTCACAACAAGCGACCGTGGAGCGGCAGCAGCTTCGCTCCTGGCTACGCTCATCACGCGCGTAAAAAGAGAGAAAAAAGCTCCCGTTGCCATGGAAACCGCCTTGGTTTAAGCTTTCCAATCCCCTTTTAGGTCTAGAGCTTCAAGAGAGGAGGAGTAGGAGGGGGTGGGTGAGAAAAAGACCGCCGAGATCAGAGGACAGATGCGAGCATGCGCACTGGCTTTCGTTCCTTGATTCGTATCACGGTGTGAATCTGTGATACGTACATTTTGTAAAGCTGAGCTGCCGGCTTGCTTTCCTCTGGCAACGCAATGGATCACTTCTGTAAATGTTGGGAGCCCGTTTCAGTCCCAGAATCATCAAAAGTAATCGATACCACCTGACTTTACCGAAGACAGGAGTCTGCATGTTGTAAACCGGCGTCAAAGCACCGTTTGTGATAAACTTGCAAGCGTCATGGCCGCCATTGCAAATCTCGAACGACTGCAAACAGCGAGCTAGCCCTCTGCTATACACGAAGCGTCCATGTAACTTTAAATACAGACACGACAGTAAAATAACCTAGCATGTTGAGTAGCTATGGAACCTTACTCTAAAGAAATAATTTCAAACATTATGTCGCCGATCTCCACGGCGGAGTGGTTAGCACAACGCTCTACGACGCCAGGGATCCCGGGTTCGAATCCTAACCTGAGCATGGATGTTCTTCGCAAGTCGCTTCATCAATTACATCATATCATCACTTATCCTCGTCGTCGCGATTGGCTAAAAGGGGCAAGAAAGCGACGCTACATAACATAAATCATGCAATGAACTGAATATACCGTACAAAAGTAGTTCCGCTCGTCTATCAATATCATTTCGCTTTCTGTTTACATAATCTGTAAGTTCGACGAATCACTTCTTTTCAGAGCACTAAGATTACAGTTTCTTTAGACCTTAAATTTTGTTTTTCGGATAAGTTTCCTTGGAAACGCCGCACTCACGATCCAAATTCGGTGAGTTATGTTTAGAACTTCTTGCCAGAGTAGTGAAGAGAATTGTGTTTATTGTTTACACTTTTGCAATAGTTTTGGCCACGGGTTTTGGACCTCCTTTATTTCTTTTTTTTAATGAGATACAAATATTATTATAAATGCTCCACTGGGAAATTCTACGCACGTCTTATCAGAATGTGGCAATATTAGCGCGGATTTCTCGTTGAGAGAACGTATTTGATGATACAGACACTAACGTGAGCAGAGAGGGAAATTTTTGAAAATATCAAAATTTTCAAATGAAATCAATAAAGAACTCGAAAAAAGCAAGTGGTAAATGCAAACCCCCTTTAAAGTAACCCCCATTACCATTTTTGTCCTCCAGCAACCTTCAAACCGAAAGTTAAAAATACGTAAGCGGATATTTCCCCGTATACATTGAAGGGTGCAAAATGGCATATGTGCCGACGCACTCAACAATTTCAATTCATTCATTCATTCACGAAGATTAAAAGATAATTACGATATTTTTACGTGTATCGTCCCCCTCAGAACGCAGCTATATAATTCATATCCACTTTTTCAATTCTGAGTACACTAGTGGATACAGACCCAGTGTCCGCTAGACCGGCATGTGTTAACGTTACCATGAGCTTATGCATATGAACAAGCGCCCTCTTAATTACAGTTTCATTACAGAGCCGAAACGGATCACTTCAGAACCTGAAAGGCGGGCTTCAGGACGCCGTCCCATTTACTTTGCAAATCCACGCGCCGGGGAGTTTTTTTTTCCAGCGCCGTAACAGTTGTAACACCGAAAATTTCCTCCTTATCTGTTCGATCTCTCTCGCGCCATCTATCTAGCCTGCTTCCGTCCACAACAACAGCTGTTGAACGCAAAGAAGTGCTACCGTTGTATCCGAGGCAGGAGAGGTTTTAATTAGGAGGGAGATACGAGCTTCCCTTGTTCCCTTCCAAGGAGACTTATCTGCAGTGACGTCACAGCGAGACGCCGCTTCCTTCCTTTCGGAAATGTTAAGCTATTTTGAGATATCAGGTCTAACCTCTCTCTTCTCCCGTTTTGGAAGAAAACTCTTTTTTTCAAGGATCAAACCTAGGCTTCACCTGGAACAGTTAATTTTTAAGCTGGAGTCAGTGACGTATCGTAGAGGTTTTTGATACAGCGGTGTTCCCAGCAGGCAATGTCCCCAAGAATGCGGAATTTTGGAGCCGAAAAGGGGAAAAGGGGAGGAACATCCAAAAATGTGCAAGAAACAGCGATATTTGACGTCATGCATTCACATAACTGCGTATTTTTTACTCACGGTTGTCTCGGTTAATACTCTTTTAGTGGGGTACAAGCGGCTAAAATATTGTATTCCGTTTCAATCTGAACTCATCTGATTAATTCAAATTAAGAGTGCAAGATCTTTCAAGATATGTTTAATTCATAGTAAAGACTGAAAGGGAAGGATTTTTTTTAGGAATACAACATATGTATAAATAGTTTTGCCTAATGCTGTATAGTAAACATGAAGATGGATAGGCCAAAATATGGTTAGCAAAATTTTGGGTGGGGGCTACAATTTTAAATAAATAAAAGTTTACATTCGAGGTACGTATATATTAATTTGCAATCCAATCGAAATTATCAAACATTAATCCCACTTCTCTTAGAATTGAAGAACTATTGAAGGTAGTTTCGATATTACTCCAAATATCATTGTTCTTCTGATATAGACATGTCGTGTGGTAGGCAAATATCGAAGATATTGTAGTAATTTTTTTTCTGTTAGCATTAGTAAATCGCAGCGATGAATATGAGGCCACTCTTCCCACCTTTTTTCCTAAGGCTCTGTTGAGCTTCCTTCTGACTTAAGTTTAAAATTTACTTCACAGGGAAGCAATACAGTTGGACAAAATTAAGCACAAAAGTCAAATCATGTGTCGGATTGTGTCTGGTGCGGGGTACACCCATGCTTCCACCAAACGCCAATACTAAATGCTAAGAGCCCTAAAACTAAGATTTCTATCCTAAAAATTTCTAACCTACAGTTCCACTTAGGTCTCTTAATGCATATGGAGAACCAGGCTTAGAGCTCTTAGGATTTAGTTTTGGAGGTTGTGAAAGCTGGGTACATCCGGAATAGATGGTAATTGATTTAATAGATTAAGACGTGAACTACTATACGACATAATAGCAGTAAAGTTGTCGACAAATATTTTATAAGAAGTGAAAACAATGCGTGTAATTACTTGAGGATGAGGTAGGTGATTAAGAAAGCAAGCTAAGTCTCCACAGGTGGGGTGTGGAAACTATATCTGTTAAGGAATCTAAGTCCGGAGTCTCCAATTCAGGAGATCATAAAATGATACAACATGTATTTTACACACACACACACACACACGTAATATTTAATGTCGTGTATCAACACTGCTCTCTTAACAATGCTATTTTCGAACAATTACGTGCACGGATTTTTTTTTTTTTTAACGAGACAAGCTAAGAACATGATACACATTTGACCAACGAATTACGCTCATACCTTGCACAATGTAATGGAACACCGACGACGTTACAATTACCCGTCGCGTTACAAAAGAAACGGGTAAATTACTCCATAGTTTCTTGAGACGACTTTTCCCACACATTTCCCCACAGTACGCCCTGCTTTTCATTTGGAAGATTTAAACGTGGGATCGAGAGCCTGAACAGCATAAGCGCTGGCAATCAGCGGTCAGCAGCGGAGGGATTTTCGGATTGCTGTCTGCGTGTCGCAACCTGCCCCCGCTACCATGGAAATTCCATTTTGGAAAAGTTCTCCCTACAGTGGCACTGGAGCCCGAGGAGAAAAGGGGGCAGGAGGGGGCATTTCCTCCTTCGGAGTACGCCAGGCATGGCCGCAGTGTGAAGCAGTGAAAGTGCGTCGGTGGCGCAAAGAGTATTTTCTCAGCGGAGTTTTTGCAGAAAACAAACACAATGCAACAGTTTTGTGTGAACATCTCGCTCGAACTGAATACAAAAAGAGACGCGGTTACGCAACAGCCGGTGGCGGTCTCACCCAGTGTTATGTTTCCAAACAGGAAGGGAGGTTTATGTTCATTGGCTAACGAAATATAATGACTCCCGTCCGCGTGTGTTTTGCAATGAGCAATGCCTTATTAACTTCTGAATATGTAATTAAATGTTCACACTGCATTGTTACCAAAAGTTGTATGTGAACTAGTTTTGGGGGATTTTCTTGTAAGGATCTGTGGCCTGCTTCTGTCGCGGAGTGGTTAGTGGAGCACGCGCTAAGAAGCCAGGAGACCTTATATAGCTTTGATTTCTGGAAAAGACAAGGGTGTTTTATTCTCGAAGGAGGGAACGAAGCCTTAGTGATTTGACGCACCGATGAGCAGGGCAGACATTCACTCCAAGTGCCGACCTAAACCCAACACTGGGTCGCAACTCCCCATTGACGATCAAATCCAGACATTCCTTGGCATATCCCAATGCAATTTCTATCCTAGTTGTCCATTTAGATTTGAATCTACATCCCTGGAAAAATTCTAACTCAGAACTACAAAGGTGCAAAGTAATCTAGCCGAGATAACTAGTACAGTTTACAAGTTCGCAGAACTCCTTGAAATACAATTTTATCTGTTCTTTTTTTTTAAAAAAAAAAAGTAATTGAAGACCGGCTCATTTAATAGTGACATCTCTCTTAGTTTATCCATATAAAATCTTCCTGCGAATGAAAATATTAAAACTTGTTATATTTTAATGCAGATGAGAATAGGGGGCTGCAAATTGATTCCATTCACGATGACTGTTAGGGAAACCAACAAGACAAGCGATGAAGCGTAGAAAAGCCAGATACTTGTAAAATAGGTGGAAAAAATATGTAGACTCCAAATGCATTTTATGAACAAAGACGACAGTGGGGATGGAACCTACAGCTCAAAGTAGGATTCGAAGAACCAAGCACATCGCTCTACGTCGCCAGGGGGTCCCGGGTTCGAATCCCGGCCTGGGCATGGATGTTTGTGTGTCCATTCACCAATTTGATCACTCATCCCCATCTTCGCAAATTAGCCAAAAGTGGCACAAAAGCGAAGTAAAATAAAGCAAATCAATAAACACTGTTCCGTGTTCGAGTCCTGGTGGAGCTTTAATTTTCTTGCTAAGTTGATAGTCTGGAATGAAATGAACACCACCACTGCCCCTGTAATAATGATAATGGAGGAAGTACGGCCATTGTAGTCACTGTTAATGGAACAACAGTATTGCACACACACACACACACAACACACACACTTGTCGGCATTTTTGTGAGTCAAAGCAAGCTGGAGTGTGGCGAAACCCTATGCAACCAGAGTCCAAGGGCGAAGGATTGACGCAACTACCACGCCGAAGCGAATTCCAGGCTGAATATTCATGTAAGAAATTCCCCAACACTTTTCCGATTCGGCTTCAAAAATCAGCGACGGGAGAATAGGGGGTGGGGGCGTTATTAAAAGTCCTGCGTCTCTCTCACTGTCGCCACTTACACGCGTTCTGTTTACATAATTATTTATGCAATACGGAGAGAGCGAGAGAGTGGGAACGGGCCTTTGTGTGCGTGCGCGCGCAAAAAAAGAAAGAAAAAGAAAAAACAATTGCGCTCATAGAGCACAAGGTTGCAACAATTTAATTGTGGGAGCCTTGAATATGTGAATAATTTTAATAGGATACGAAACGTGGAACGAGAAACAACAGCGCTAAAAACGAATTGTGGACGTCGTTGCCTCGTTAACTGGAAACACACAGACTCCCGTCATTAATTATGTGTCGCGTTTGCTCAATTCAGGCCCGAATAATGGGATCATCTTCGGACGGGTTGTATCCCCCTGCTGCTAACTGTCCCCCTCTCTCCCACCCCTTAATTACACCTCCCTGCGGGGCCTTCCGAACGCCCTGCCAATCAATAATGTGTGTGGAGCTTCTGTTTGGGGTTATCTCCCCCCCCCCAGTTTCCAAGTTTGTCTGGTCCGCCTCTATTTGCTCTGTGGAGGCTTCTTCGTAACAACGGCCATTGAGAAAGTCACTGATGAGTTTCCATCATAGCTGTATCGTCTACACCAGTCGTGATGTAAATTTAGATCTGGAATTTTTTGGTTGAAAATTTGAAAAGGGTGGGGGGAGGCTAATCATAGGCCAATCAGGGTTGTCACTTGGTTCTTGACTCTTTTATGAAACGATATTAAAAACGATTGTCTCTTTAGTGTAAATCTGTTTTTATCCTGGGTTCAGTTCCCATTGGGATCATAGTGATTCGGGATTCCCATTTGAAGTGCACGGTCAGCCCCGATTAGCCTATCTTTGCATAAAGTAACTTAAAACTTAACATTTAGATTTGACGAGTACTAGCATAAATGCGAACAGAGTAGGCCCGAAAGGGGTAAATTCTAAAATTAATTACCGGATCCGATCTCCGTATCGGAGTGGTTATCATAGCGCGCTACGACGCCACGGGTCCCGGGTTCGAATCCCGTCCTAGGCAAGGATGTTCTGCGTGAGTTTTCCTTCATCACTTTCATCATATTATCATTTTCACCTTCGCGATTAGCCAAAAGTGGCAGAAAAGCGAAGTAAAATAGACCAAATCAATCAATTTCTAATTGCCGGAGTATCTTATTTTCAGATTGAAACATTTCTGCTTGACATCGACCCGAGAATCGCTTTAGCGTATGACGTGGATGCATAACAACCAGGATAGGGTGAGAGTTGCCGGGGGGAAAATCAGTTTTAGTCCGTTTATGCACTGATCAGAATTGGACCTAATAAAGAAATTCAGATCCGACTCACTTTGTAATGTGGCTTCACCAGGAATCGAACCACGAGGGACAAAAACGTGTCGTACAAAACCGTCCCATATCGTGCAGCAAATTTGTTGACAAAATATTTTAAAAAATGGAAAAAATTGTTGGAATATATACATCTACACGTTAGCATTGGTTCAAATTATTCTATTTCCACCAATTGACTCTTGTTCAACCAATGCACAGTTCCTTGAAAGAATGGAACAGTTTTCATAATATCTACACTTCACATAAATTGTTAACGATGTAAATATACACAGCTTAATAGCTTAAGGTAAAGAAAAAAAAAGAAGCAACAAATGACCAAATTCACCAAACAACCAATACACAATAAATTCTAGTAACAAGAACAAACACAATATCTACAACTACTGCAAACACCCAACACAAACAGTAACATATCGCCTAGAAGGGAGATTATTATATGGAGGGATGTGAGAAGACGGTTATGGGAGTGTTAATTGTGCTAGTTAGTAATGGTTTGTGCGTCCAGAACTGTTAACGTCAGGTCAGTGCTCAGTAAAAAATATCCCACAAACCGTGTTAGTTACAAAACAAGAAAAGTAAATGAACTGAAAGAGAAATTCACGCGTGTTAAGAAAAAATAAAATTGCAAACTTACAACGAGAAAGAAAACAAGTAGAAATTATTAAGAAGCATACTAAATAAACAACTTCATAAACAATTATTAAGTTATGCGTGTTAGTAATTACAAAAATAAGACAAACTTGAAAAAAAAATGCGTTAATCCACATCCCAGAAATGGTACCTCATTTTGTTGGTCATTTCATAACGTTGAATTACTGAAATTCAGTATATTGATAACTATAGTTACATATGGGCTAAATGTTCCGTCTCTTAGACACTGGCGAGTGCGACTAGAATGGACAGAGATTAAACTCTGTATTAAAGTATTTTTGCGTAGCATGTGTACAGTCACCTGCAATAAAATGGAACACCTATATCCTGAAATGCTCGCTTCCCTGCAAGGCGTTACGTGTGTTGCCTAACGCTCCGGCGGTGGTAGAAGCTATCATTGAAAATTTGCTATTAAAATCCATTTGTCGCCGTAGAATTAGACAACACACATAACACCTTGCAGGGAAACGAGTATTTCAGGATATAAGTGCTCCATTTTATTGCAGGCTACTGTACGTTCCGGAACACAACTGGATAGCGTGGAATATTCATGCGTCTGTTGCATATTGCCATGGATGTTACAAATTATATTTTTTTTTTATTCCGTTTGGAAGTGAGTTAATTCTCAGTCCTACCAAGATGTAACTTAATTTGACAATAAAGATGTTCCTCGATAATGCAACCCGCACAAAATTCATACAGAAATGCTACCTGTGGCCAAGAGCGTTGAGTGATCGTCTCATGAACTTTCTATCAAAGGTTTCGGATTCACTTTTTGGTCTGAGGCACAGGTATTCCTCTGTCAATGGCCCTTCTTCAATTGGAGGTTCTTAGGGAAATACAGATAAGCCAATTTTCTGTCGTAAGCGAGGTAGTGGACTCCGATGTGGACAAACCATTCCCTTAGAAACCTTGCACTATTTCCCTGTTCTTGTAGCTTTTTATTTACATGTAGAGTAACGTTTTGCAATTAAAATCCAGCTACTGTTAGTAGCATACACTAAAGCGGGAAAACAATTACTTTATGATTCTTTCCTGCAAAGATGAACCGGATTTACTCTGTTAGAAGCTGTTTCAAGCACCAAAGACCATTTCTGGGATGACGGAGAGAAAAACTGAAAGGTGTTAGAGAAAAGAAAAAGTGTCGCAGAATTGCGAAAAAGAATATAGACCGGTTCCTTTCTTCCCATCAAGTTTGCGATTGGAAGAAGAAAGGAACGACGTGAAATAAAGCGAAATGATTCGTAAGAAGAGCCTTGTCTGGAGCCTCTTCTGCGTCCTTACCAGCACTAGACCTGGACTTCGTTCTCGGTTTCGTCTGCTGAAGAGACTTCGCACTGAACACGCCCGCAGGATGAAACCCGTACCCAGAGGACGTGATATCGGAGGCGGGTCCGGACGGATGGTGCGGGTACGGGTAGTGGGAGGGTGGCATCGTGGGCGGGTGGGTGGATGGGTGTTGGGACAGGTGCGGGTGGTGGTGGTGCGGGGGCGAGGACCCCGCTGAGGTGGTCGCTGCGGGAGAGCTTGAGAACGCCGTACTACCTTCGCGTGGCTTGGAGCTGGAGCAGTTCGACAGAGACGATCCTATGGAGGTGATCATCGCCGCCGGCTTGATGTCGACGCATGCGCCGGGATCCGACGACGTCCCGACGTGGTTGCCGGCGGCGGCGGCCGCTGCAGCTGCGACGGCGACAGCGGCCGACGCCTGGTAGTCCTGCGACGCCGTGCTCGTGTTGACGTTGTCCGGCGTGGCGTCCTTTGGTGGCGTCGGTGGGAAACTGAAGAGATGGGGACTAGAATGAGAGAGGCTGGCGGTGGTTGGCGGGTGTACCGACAGGGGGCCCGTGGGCGGCGACGGGTGCGGTGGTTTGCTCGTGCTGAATGGTGAACACCACGCCGAACCGTGCGCCGGGTGGGGCACCATCGGTTTGCTGGTGTCCGAGATCCATGGGTGAAGCGGCGTGTGGAAGTGGGGCCTGCACACTTGGCTCCCGGTCATTCGGGCAGCTGCAAAGGACAAAAGAAAACTCGTTAACACAACGCCAACCACAAGTTCCCAACAATAAAATAGACTATCATTACAAAATAATAAAACATAAACAATCAACAAATCTCTTCTTGCTATCTTTGTTAAACGCAGCAAATGAAGAAGAAACGTAATCGCATATCACATTTTTAACACTTCCAAAAGTAAATAAAGTTTTGAACCCCTACAATTAAGCACCATCTCTTCACACATAATAATCCTTAAGACAAGCAGCTGTGTTAGTTTTGAGAATGGCACCAAGATGCCAAGCGGTAACTTCACCGAAGACGAACTTGGAGGTCATGATTCATCGAAACGGTTTTTAGCAAAAGAGCCAAATTTCATTCTGTATCAGACAGGCATGTTTGATGGAGGAGAACACCTTTTAGAAATATTCTCGGCAGTTAACAGGTTACTCACCGAGAAGAAATAATAATATACGCATGGAGGTACCGATTAAACGTATAGACGATTACATCAAGACGGAAATTCAAAAGAAAACTGACTACATAAACATGACACTTTCAGAAAAATTGTTTACAAAGTGACACAGTTCAAGAAGAACCTACTGTCAGTGACGTGCGGTGACGTCGACACTTGGGGTAGCAATGAGAGGCGTGCCCTACGGGTCATAATCCCCCCACCATTTAGGGCTCAGTATTCCTAAAAGAAGAACGTCAAATACAGGAAAAATTGCAAAGTTAGGAATGACTACAAAAAATTGTACACATAACTTCCACCCATTTTCGAAAATCAAAAACGATTTGATTTGACTACTGAGCCAGAGATGCCGGGTTTGAATCTCGGCTTGGCAATGGGTGATCTTTGTGTGTCCCTTGCCCTTCATCAATTTTATCATATCGTATTCGCGATTATCCAAATATGGCGGAAAGCGAAGTAAAATAAACCGAATCAAATAATCAATCAATGAATGATTTTATTTGATTCGCTTTTTTATACATTTGGTTGATGAAGTCCACTTTATACACAGAAAGGCTAATCGGGACTAGACCTATAGTTTAATGTGGGATCCGAACCACTATATACCTCCATCTGGTACAGATCCGGGACCACTTCCACTCCCCCACAGAGGTCGGCCGACAACAAACATGTGAGGAAGGCGCTAACCATTCGGATACGTGGGTATCGGTAAAGCAAACTGCATTTCTCCTGAGTAGTAATTTTCAATTGAATTTTTTGAATGCCATCTTTATATATGATTAACGTTTTTTCAAAAATTTTGCATTGCTTGATTTCCATAATTTCCCCATCTCACGATCTCGTTACTGTTAAGGATCCGGGCTCGAGCCCTGGCCTTTGCATGAGTGTTTATTTGCAACCACTCTTCACCCGTTTAATTTAATCAACGTTCATCGTCATGGCAGAAATTAGGTAAAGCGATGGAAGAGAGAAGAAAATACAAATAATTTCCTCCCAGTGCATCTGCAGGGCACTGTGAAATCAGAAGCCTAGAATTCTCTGTTTATGATTGTCCCTCACGACTTTCCAAGCTCTTAGCTACTTACTCCGATTAAATCTATACAGCTAGAAAAAGCGATGGGCAACAAAACACAACTTTAAACAAACCATTTTTCTACTTTCTTCAATGATATTCATTTGGCTTTTTGAGTTTTGGGATACATTTTTCATTTCTAATTTTCTCATTATTCACTGCAGGCAGAGTACAACACATAAGAACAAGAATGCACGCTCGTCACGAATCCCGGCCTTAATTGTTCATTGTGAGGTCCCTTCATCAGTTTCATCATATCATCACTCATCCTCATTTTCGAGATAACTAAATGTGGCAGAAAAGCGAAGTAAAATAAACCAAACCAACAACAAGAATTAGAACGCGCGTTCTCTTGCCCAAATAAGTACATCCGTATTTATGATTGTTTAGCTTATCCATTTTTTTATTGGAGGCCAAGAGATTAGTATATTTAAATAAAACACTACTAAAACGAGAGCAAGAGATAGCGTGAGCAAATATTTGTTATTTAATCATTATATATTCCATATTTTTTAAAAAAGCATAAAATTTTGTCTGCACATAAGACGTTCCAATTGCATAAATGATAAAAGTACATCCCATATTATGCATACATATTGTAACAACGTGTAAAAAGTAATGTAAAGACAGAGAACATAAGTACTGCAGAAAAATTTCCCCTTAGTTTTTTAGAGGATTTACAAAGGAAGCGAAGGAAAACCTATCCCCTATCTGTCCTATAGGAGATAGACTGGAGGACCTGAAACCATGGGCTTTCAACCATTGGAGCGGGGGCCAGGGGGCAAGGGAGGTAGAGGCAGAAATCTTCCCTTTCCCTTCGAAAACCCGTTTCTACCTGGAACTGTGAGGCGGAGAAAGAGCGAGCTAGGCCGCTGAACGCACCGAGGGACGAGAAGCGCGTAAAAGAAAGTGTTGCATATGAACTGTGGCTTCAACAAAACAATAAATAATGTGATTTGAAAATAATTAGAGATTTGAGATTGATTGATCTATCTCTGCTAGACTAGCTACTCCTCAGTGCACGTCACTGCCTACTGTAGTTGCAATTCTAGAAGAAACTGGTTAAACGAAGGCAAAGTTCTACAAGAAACTGGTTAGTCAAAGGCAAAGTTCTACAAGAAACTTTTTATACAAAGGCAAATTTTGGAACGAAGCTGGTTATACGAAGGCAAAATTCGATACGAAACTGGTTAAACAAAGGAAAAGTAAGAGAGGAACGTGGATAAACGAAGGCAAAGTTCTAGAGGAAAAAAATAAACTAAGGCAAAGAGGAATCTGGTTAAATGAAGACACAGTTATGTCTCAAGATGAATCTAATTAAACAAGAGGCGATAATTCAAGGAAAACTACCTGTTGGAATGGGCAAAAATGAAACATTTAAAAAATATGTATATTTTTCTGCGTTCACTGATTCAAGGTTAGACAGAGAATTCCTTATGGGTGAGAAAAACTACCAAATTAGAGACAAGATCAAGCAAGTTATTTATTTTCTACAACCATACAACCACAGTCAAAATATTATTTATCCTCATCACCTGGAAGCGCCTGAAACCAAGAACAGGGAAATAGTGCAAGGTTTCAAAGGAAATGGTTTGTCCACGTGGAGCCGCCTATACTTTTAATGATTAAAATAAAGGTGAAGGGGCAGTGAAGATAATTTCCTTCTCATGAGGAAAAAAGGAACAGCTGGAGCGAGGGAGTAAATATATTGCTTCTTCCTTTCCAAAAAGCACAATTCCGAACGCGGGAGGGCAGGAAGAACCACAAGGAGGTAAATACATGCCCCGGAGTGAAGAAGGTGGGAATTTTGTGGTCAGGCAAAGATGTATGCGTAATGGGGTTTGCAGCAGTCTGCTATTAAGGAGTGGAAGAGTCGGTTGCTCGGAGGCGTGTGGGTTCCTCAAACGCTCACACCTGCTGCCAAGACCTCGGACAGCTCCGTCAGACACCTTCCGGCCTCTGGAAGGAAGCAAATGCGAACCACTAGGCTCTCCGGGGCAGCTTTGGAAGCCACAAGCACCCTGCACCTGTCCAAGGTTGAATCGGCGTTCCGACAGTGTTGGGATCCTGGAGGTTTTAATACTAAGAGTGTTGATCTTTTGGCTAATCGCAAAGATGAGGATAAGTGATGATTTATGATAAAATTGATGAAGGAAGGAAACTCGCAAAGAACACTCAAGCTCAGGGAACCCTGGCGTCGTAGCTCACTGTGCTATACACTCTGCCACGGAGGTCGGATTGATGAATATATATATATATATATATATATATATATATATATATATATATATTCATTCATTCATTGTTTTCTGCCTAATTGGCAGGTTTTTCACTGCAATCTCCAGCTTTCCCTGTTCTCTGCCTTACGCTTCGTAATAGCATCCGACCCAGTTAATTTAATATCATCCATAAGCTGATATCTCTTTCTTCCACGGACTTTTCTTCCTTCAACCATTCCCTCCAAGGCATCTCTTAGCAGGCAGTTTCTTCTTAGACAGTGTCCTAACCAGTTTCTTTTCCTCTTCTTGATGGTCTCCAGTATAGATCTTTTTTCACCAACTCTTTTCAGTACGGCTTCGTTTCTTACCTTGTCTGTCCATTTTACACGCTCCATTTTTCGCCATGTCCACATTTCAAAAGCTTCGAGTCGTTTCTCTTCATTTCTTCTCAACGTCCAGGTTTCTGCACCATATAGTGCTACACTCCACACAAAACATTTCACTAATCTCTTCCTTAGAACTATGTCCATGGGTCCACAAAAAACATTTTTTCTTCTATTGAAAGCTTCTTTTGCTATTGCGATTCTCATTTTCACTTCTTGGTTGCAGCTCATGTCACTGCTTATATTGCATCCGAGGTACTTGAAGCTATCCACTTGCTGGATTCTTTCACTGTTTGCTCTCACATTAATATTCCTTGGTTTCCGTCCTATAACCATTGCCTTTGTCTTCTTTACATTAATCTTCATTCCATACTGCTCACAGCTGCTGTTTAACTCTTCTAACATACTATTTATGGTTATTTCATCCTCAGCGAATAATGCCATGTCATCAGCAAATCTTATGCAGTTTATTCTTCTTCCTCCCAATTTGACACCTCCTGTGCCCTGGAAACAAGTTTTCACTATATCTTCTAAATAGATATTAAACAAAGTAGGCGATAGGCAGCATCCTTGTCGTACTCCTCTTCCAATTTCACAGCCTTCTGTCATTTCTTCTCCTGTTCTCACTTTAACTCGTTGATTCATGTATAAGTTGCTTAGAAGTCTTCTCTCTTTCCAATCTACACCAATTTTCTTCAGAATTTCTAAAAGTTTAACCCAATTCACTCTATCAAAGGCTTTCTCCAGGTCTACAAATACTACAAACACCTCCTTTCCTTTCTCTAAATATCTTTCCCCAATGGTCCTCAGTAAACCAATTGCATCCCTTGTACGTCTTCCTTTCCTGAAACCAAACTGTTCTTCCTCTAATATATATATATATATATATATATATATATATATATATATATATATATATTAAATAGATTTAAGGGATACTTACAAAAGAACGACCGCTGTAAACGAAAGCAAACCCAATGTGGAGTTTATTGTGTACTATATATTTGGTAAATCACATTATTATCAGTCGTTTGGTCTGTCACATATGTACTAATGAGCAAAGCAAAATAAATATTTCACATTATAACTAACTCCTTCTACTCTTTCGGATGAATACTTGCTTTCGAGAAGTCGACACAATCGTATACGTAATTGAGGCAGAAGGCGATTGGACAGTGTCAATAAGAATAACTGGCCACAAGTGTTATTTTTCTCTTCCCCTGTTGTCAGACCCAAAATATAAATTAGGCAACACAAAAACATAAGTTTTCGTTATCGATATTTTAAGAGAAGAAAAAATATCCATACTCTAATTCCTCACTCACCATTTCACAACCTTGTCTTTTGACTCGAAGGGTTGGAGATTTCTTGGTATCGTAGTTGGAAACACGTTGCTATACCTCAAGGTACAGGGCACTTTGAGGTCTTGAGGCAGTTCACTTTTACATGTTTGAGTATTCTCACTGATTGCCCCTGTCAGCTGAGTTATTGAGCCAGTCAGGCATCTGTTCCTCCGGAGATTATGAATGGAATTCACTGGCACGCTCCGGGGCTACCAATCTTTTGGCTCCAGGCGTAGGCGAGCTAATCCTGTAGTGCAGTTCCACGTGTCGCGATTGAGACCTGTTCTGGATGACCACGTGTCACTTGCAACCAAGTAGCTACACCAGACGATTTGTTTTTGCTGTCGTACTGTTTTCATTGCAAACTACTTCAGCGATGTCTCTTGGCGAGCTGTATCTCCTTTCTATTCTACCAACTTAATTCTACTCTCAATTCCTTCGATCGCATATCGTCCGGAAAATTTGCATTATGGCGTTTTATTTCAAACTATTCGTTTGTGTGTCTGTGAACGAAAAGTAACGAAAAAAACTACAATATTAATTTCTTAGCCAGTCATATCCCCACCCCAAATCCAAAGAATAAGGAAGAATTATATTCAACTTCTGTCTTCTCTGTTTTATTTCCGTTTTTATCCTTGTATCCTCTTTGATATTTACTTTTCTTTCTCAGTCTTGGTCTTTCTTCTTGTTTACTCCTTCTTTTCTTCTTCTTTTTCTGTTTTTCTCCTCTTATTCTCTGTCTCTGTTCTTACTTTTTCACATCTTTTATCGCTTCTCAGTATATATTGTTTTCTTTTATGTCTCTCTCTAAACATTTATTTATTCAGATACCACGAAAAAATAACGTCAGTACTGCACACCTTACTTTTAAGGTGACCTCCTACCTCGGCGAAAATTAAGCATTTTCCTCGTCAAACCTGTGTAACCTTACGGAGTAACGTTGGTCACGATTATCTCGAGAACCAGTTGATTATAATTTTCCATATATTACCTGAGCACCGAAAAGGGCTGTTTCTATGCAATATTGTCTGATATTTCCATTTACTGCGTCAACGTCCCGAAATTTAATTAATTTTTACGCTTGAATTATTACTAATTGGGAAATGATGACTATATTATTGAACTCTTATAACTTTATTATTAATTTGATTTTAATGATGTTGATTGGAAAGAAAGTATTTCAGGAGAATCTCACACAGCCCGGCTGTTTAGGAACACTGCTATAAGGTGATAGATTCATGCATTGTGCTCTCGAAAGAAGTTCATGGGTTCTTGTATGTCTTGTGAAATGTAGGAAACTTACTTTCCGAATATCTTCGCGTGTAGATGGCGCGCGAATCAGTGGAACTTCTATATGTTGACAGTGGCCAGAGAATGCAAAGGAACACTGCTCACTGCTTTGCGGATTAAGAAACTAATCCTCATTCATAATTCATGCAGTTTCCGAAAACGTGGAGGCAAACGTGACAACGTGATCACTTCGCGAGTGTGGAAGGAACACGTGAGCACTCGAATAATCTACGACGCGTATCTCGTAATCTGTTCCTCGTGATGTTCAGATTGCAAGTAAGTGAAATTGCCAATTGTTATGTTGGAGGACCACTTGGAGCCACTGGCGACAATTCTTGCGGTAAACCTCCTCCTTCCATCCACGCGTCTAACCACACACACACGCACACGCCATAAACCGAAGTTGTAGAAACCCCATAGCTTTCCGAGGGAATGCGAACTACTTCAAATGTTCAATGAATATGTTTTTTCTTTATTTTTTTTTGTACTTTGATTTTTATACGTCGTTTTTTGCGACGACGAGAAGTGGTGAAGTGATGAAATAAATGGAACAAACCCAACGAAAAGTTCATGTGCCTAAGCAAGATACGAACCTGAGATCAATAGCGTCGTAGGGAGCTAACAACGCCGATATGAAGACTGGCGTGAAGTGTTTACCTGTAGTGCGAGCGACCATGCTGCCACGTTCGATTCCACACACGTCAAACCATACGAGAGAGAGAGACTTCAATTAGTATTGATATCATTCATATTGATAATACAGAGAATTTGCCATTCCTTTTATTTAATTGTATTTATTTATTTTGGTATAAAATTCGCATGGGATAAATAAGAGCATCGCAAGCTGTTTCTTCAGTAATTTTTGTATGGAAAACTAAAACATATTTGTGCTCTGGACACTGGGACTGCTTAGTTTACGAAAAGAAATAATATTGTTTTTGTCATTCCACTATTTAGACATGTGCATATTTAGAAGGACATAATATCATCGCAAGGGTGTGTATGAGCACAGTGTCTAAATATATATATATATATATATATACACACACACACACACTTTCAACAATGATATATACATTATTTATCATGTCGCATTTGTGCATTTGTTAACATTACAGTTTCTTTGTCTATTATTTATTTGTGCAATTTTTTTCGAAGGGTAGCCGGATAATTGTGAAGGCTGACAATTCAGATGACGGACAGTTTCACAGAAGTGAAAGGGCGGATGGACAATTGCGATGACATTTTCAATCTATCAAATTGAAGGGTGACTTAATGCCCCTGACAATACCTCTTACAAGAGAATTATATGAAATATTAATATTTTCGAATAGAACACTGATTCCTCTCACACTTTCTCCAGGCTTGAGACTGGAAAGGTATACAAGCTATAGCTTGTAAACGTACTTGCATTTCAACCACTTTTAGGTTAGGTTAGCCTAGGTAAGTTTAGGTTAGTTGCACCTGTGGGTTAGTCATCCTGATCGTCGCAATTGTCCTACCATTAATTTGTAAAATGATCTTCACCGTCAAAATCATCGCAATTGTCCATTCTATATCCTTTCCATTGGTGATGTACTTTGGCGATCACCTTCACCTTATATCTGGCCATGATATTGTTAGATATTTTAATTTTATTCACATTTTGGGGAAGAATCTCACTCTCCCTTCCCAATTCAATCTATACCCCCAAGAGAAGAAATGCTGTGTCCATCTACCAAATGGACAAGAGACCATGCAGTCTTCAACAACTATTTTTAGAATTTTATTGGGAAATCCCACGAAACGGTCAATAAGGAACCAGGATTCCTGAAATACTTTCTCAGGCAAGTCACACTTGAATTACTTCCTTTTACGGTTGGTCGACCAGAGAATTGGGCGTCGGGTCCCCCCTCTCCTCTCCTTATGCACGCATCTATGCTTCCCTGCCATTCCAAAATGATAACGACCTTTGGATAATTAGCCAAGATCCTGTGGGCCGATAAGAAAACGTTCTATTTAGCCTGGAAAAAAAAATATATGCATCGCTGCCAGAATGGAAAGTCATTCCATACAGAAGGAGGCGAGAGAGAGCTTATACACGAGACAAAGGGGAAATCTCCATGTATGAAACAAGGGGCATTTTTTTCTTCTTTTTCGCCGGTAACGGACGTTTTTTTTCTTTATTTACTTGTGGAAGTTATTGCTCGTTGTCATGCGATGGAGACGTGATGAAAAGTTGCGAAGGTTGGGAGCATACCGAATATGCTCTGTGCATTCACGACGGATGTGGTGTACGGTACAAGAAGCATGTTGAAAAGTATGTAATTTAATCTGGCGAAATGTAGGTTATCATGGCCTAATTAGAGAAAGAAGGGTTCTGCATATTATATAAGCTACACACACACACACTTCATGTATGAATTGTATCATGTCAACAATTTCTTTATCACAGAGTGCGATTTTTCACAGGAGCTAGTCTTTTTTGGCACATATGGTCTAAGAAAGCCATAAATCAACTAAGATAAAGCTACACATTGAAATATCATCTTACAACATTTATTAATTAATACGAAATTGGATTATGATCAAATGATTGTTGTACAAGGGTGGTCTTCCTAATAGTATGAATAATTATGTAATTACATTCTAAGATATGGCCGATTTTCAAATTCGGCTAGAACAGTGAAAAAATAATAATGGCATGTTTATTATTCTCATTTAATGATACACGAGATACAGAAAACACACAAAAATTAAAAATACACACTAATACAACTCCTTGTTTTTAAGAATGTAAGGGAAATTTTCATAAGCGAACTTGCAACACTAATATATATATATATATATATATATTGGACTGAATTTGAAAACCCAGGCGGCATGGCGACCGGACGCTCTGTATTTTTCTACCCCTGTATGTGTGTGTATGTACATATGCATACATGTGTGTGTGTATGTGTATACACGCGAACAATAATTATACCAGTGGGCAGGGAAATCCAAATTTTGTGTGAAGGCCCAACTCACAAAATCATCAATTACTGGATGACGACATTGGGTTTTACTTACATTAGGGTAGTGCCTGATAGGTTATATCAGTACTATAAAAGGCTATATAAAAAAACTTTGGCGATGTGTATGTGGCCTGATGTCTGTAATTTGGGCGACTGTGGTTTATACATAGAGATAAGAGTTTATTTCGAATAACGAAAAATTAGTTTTTTGTGATTTTCTGAACAAATTAATCCCCTAAGCAACCTCTTCCTAGAGGGAACAACGTATCGAGGAACGAACTATCTTCTCTTTGATTCGGGTGCTAGCGCACTCATAAGGTTTCAAAACCGTTTCTCCTCTCTTTCCGATGAAATTTTGCAATCGATTTCCTCACGTGAGGAATGTCTGCACCGAAAGCAGCGAGGAAAGTTCAAGAATGATTTCTCACCCTTAATGGATCGTTTAATTGCTTTTTTTTATTTCAAAATCTTGTCGAACGGTTTCCACAAGTTACGGGACAATTCTTCATCAACAGTTCTCCTTACCTCCATCTTAGTCTAGATTACTTTCGTCATCATCAGAGTCCGTCTCGGGCAGTTTTTTCTTCCATATAATCGCCTTCCTTGGTCTTTTTCTATATCTGTAACTTTCTCGCTTTTTCAGTGCCCATACACAGAACACAAAAATGAGTCAATTGACACAAGTATGTTGACTCTAATAACACATGAAATGCATATTTGGTGCATCAAAATACACACACAGAAACGCATCAAAGAGTACTTTTTTCACCTGCTGTTCGTGTGATGCACTAAAAATGCATCAATCTTGATTTGATTCATTTCGAGTTAATTGTGCGTAAGATTCTCATTTTGATATTTCACCCAAGACCCACATTCAGGTGGGCTACTCACCGAAAATTCTGCATGAACTATTAGCTCCGGGAATTATACGTGAATTCTGCGTGATTTTTTCTCGCCAGACATGAAAAATTGCAACTTTTATTAATACAAATCCCATTGAATTTATACGTATTTATAAAATGCCCTGAGGTAAGTTTTTTACATTTTAGCTTTTATTTTTATCGAGGAAGGAAAAGAAAACTGCGTGGAAAATGACATAATTATCTCAATATGTTTACTTCTTTGCAGAACAATCTACACGACAGACGGAAAATTATTGGAAGATAAGTTCTCTTGAAGCTGATTAGGTAAATGCGAGTTTGAAATTCTTGTACAATTAACAATTTTTCTTATATTAGAATATCCCGTAACATTTGTGACGTGTTTGTAGATGTATTTCTAGTCGGAGTATGAGAAATGACAAATGTAAACTATGTACCTTAAACGAATTATTTTAAATATATCTACCGTTTATTTGAATTGAATTAGAACTTTTGAATACATTGGAATCACACAGACGCTCTGTATAGTTAATATGTGTGTCTGTGTGTTGGTGTGAGAGGCAGTAATACGTAAGGTTGAAATAGTGAAAACATGTGCTTGTACACTTGAATTTTTTTAAAAGTTCACCTTTCAAAACTGTGAATTAAACTTGAATTTTATCATGATTCTGGAGTAGCCATCCTGAAACTAATTAAGCCGTTAAAATTTTCCGTAAGGCAAAATCTCTTTAAAGAGAGAAACGGTATGTTGTGTAAATTCTTCTCAATATACATACATTACGAGGGCTATCCGACCTTCCCTTAAATCCATCCATGCTTTGCTTTACCAGAGCTGTTGTATCTTCCGACGTGAATCCTCCGCTTTCAAGCACGCTGTTGCGTCACCGAGTGAAGTAAACGACGTGATTGGTTGCCTTTCATACGTGTCACAGCAGGCGCTCGATACACCCAATGAGACAAGCACGTTATTGAAACTTGTCCGCGTTCTTGTGCTTATTGGACTCAGGGAATAGCTCTGGCCGTAGACTTTTGAAGGATCAATTGACACAGTTAAGCGTATAATTTTAGTTTCTAAATTAAATTTAGTACTTAACATGGAACAGCAGCAGATGATAAAAAGAACACTCATTTATGCATTTTGATGCACCAAAAATACATAATTAACAGTTTATGCACTTTAATATGTTACTGGAATAAACATATATGTGTCAATTGACACATTTGTATTCTGTAGGATGGATTCGGAATTCTTCCTAGCACGATCCGTATTAATTTCTATAAAAGTACGTTTTACCCCGTTGTTGCTGCTGTCTCCTAAATATTTTGTCTAGATTCCCGTTCCAGTAGCTATGGATCTTTCCTCTTCTGACACTAGTCTGATAGTCTATGAGAATTATACGTGATGAATTCACGTGTTCGCCCCCTTCCTCCTGCATATTAATCCGATCTAAATTTACGTAGACGAAAAAAAGAGGGGGAATGAAATTCAAAGAAAATGAAGGGAACGGGAAGAAAAAGAATGTTACTGCTGTGATCAGTCTTCTTCAAACTCAGGCGACGTTGCCAGGTCTCTCCCCTGACAAGGAAAAGATTGAGCGTTCTCTCGTTCCGGGGGCAATTGCTTTGGAAGGCAATCCCAACGACTTATCTAGCGCGGTCTCTTGACTCTAGCGAATATTTTCTGGATTAGAATTAAACGTAGTCGCTTATTTACCTGAAAACTTAATACTAGGTGTTTTCCACGTTTTTGCACACATAAGCTAATCGGGAGTGGACCTACAGTTTAAAGTGGGATCCGGATCATCGGGTATCGATCCCGGAACCCTTACACTACTCGGCGAGGACGTATCACTATGCTATCCTGGAGGCCCACTTTACGCAACGGAAGGAATATGGATCGTTAAGGCAGGGATGTTTAACTGTTCCATTTTGCTTTTTTTTATTATTATTATTAACTAGCTGATTGCCCTGCGTTGCCCGGGTGTTTAATGAATTCTGACTACAGCGTAAAATGTAACTAATTTTATTTACAGGTATTTAAAAGTACAAGTACAGTATACAAATTATAAAGTAATATCTTTTACAAATTCACTATAATATAAATTTAACAACAATTTATGAGCAACATTTTTAGTTCCACCTCCAAGATCAAGAATAAATAAATTGACAGGCATTGGGAGTGTCACTATTTATCTTACAGACCCCGAAAACTACGGATTTCACACAAATGTCGGTCGTTTTACATGTCAGCCCCTTGTCACCCCCCACCCCTAGGGGTCCCAGAGGTGTCTTGCAGTTGAACGGCATTGAGAGTGTCACTAATCATCTTAGCGACCCCGAAAACTATGGATTCCACACTAATATCGGTCGTTTTACATTTCACCCTCTTCCCACCCTCACTCCCAGGGGTGCCAGGGATGTCTTGGAATTAAACGGCATTGGGAGTGTCACTATACATCTTATCGACCCCGAAAACTATGGATTCCACACTAATATGGGTTATAACACCATTAAGCCTTGTTTCCATGATATGAAAATCTAAATATGCTGACCAAGGCAGTAATTTATTTTATTATAAAACATAAACTAAACGTAACGTTTCAACCTTCTAGCAAGGTCTTCTTCAGACTCTGTACCAAGTACAAATGTAACAAGGTACAAAAACAGGACGATATATATACACAAACATTACTCCCCTCCAGACTACTATTAGAAATAGTAAAGAAATATTAATTATATAATATAATAATAATTATATAATATTAATTATTAGAAATATTAAATTACTGCCTTGGTCAGCATATTTAGTTTTTCATAATATGGGTTGTTTTCGATTATTTTTGTATGCCACCCCCTTACAACCCCCACCCCTGGGGATGTCAGGGGTGTCTTACCCCCACAGTATTTCTTTTCAGGTTGCAAGTAACACGTGTACCAAGTTTGGTTGAAATCGCTCCAGGCGTTGGAGAGTTATGCTGGAACAAACATATATACACATACATATAGTAAGATACATGGACTTTAATGTCGTAAATTACGTACTTTCATTTAGTTTCGAGCTTATTAACGCATTTTAAATATCAAATTTTGAGGTTCAGTGCCTATATTTTCATAATCTGGCCTAAAATGTTTTCTTTTTTTACTTCCGCTTTCTCTACACTATGGAAGGTATTCTGTCATTTTGCGAGCGTCCCTTCATGAATTTCATCTACTCACCACTCATCACCGTCGCGATTAGCTAAATGTAGGAGAAAAGCGAACCAAATGTAATAAATTGCAATAAAATACGAAATATCAAGTCAATAAGTGTTACTGCGTAGGAACATTGATAACAAGTTCATTGTTTTCTACCTAAGTCTCAAGCCTTTTTATTTTATTTTATAGTGTCTTTTAAATGCCAATTTTAATCATTTTTTTATGTCTGTTTGCCCACCTATTTTACAAGTTTTCTTAGCTCCTATAAATCATTCGTCCGCTCCTTTCTTGCACATAAACAATCTTCACAAACTTATTTTGAAAGTTTATGTTGTATATAATAAAACAAGATCTCCAAAACAGCTATTTCTATTTCTGAGTCCAATAGAAATCTACAGATTTCGAGTGTGTGCAAGGTATTTAAATAAAACCAAAGACAAGCTGGATATCTTCCAATGCATTCCAAAATTCAAGCACAGATCCTTTACAGATATATAAAATGTAAAAGTTCAGTAAATGAAAGTTTATGCTAAACTGCTAAGTCTATTTTGCTACTTTCCACTTTTGTACTTTTGCATTATTTTCATTATAATTTTCTCTAATTAGGCTAGATAATCGGATAGTTTGTAGAACTATCCAGCCTGTAGGTGTGCCTTTTTTTAAGGTAGCAGGAAAGATCATTATTATTTAAACACGGCCTAAGCATGGAACCTTCTATGTTAGCAAAGCACGAACAAATATTATGGAAAAGGTCACCGATTTGAATAATAAATGCGCTCTTCAATGCTACAGAAATGGACAATAAAAGCATCGATTTGTTTGCGGCGTCATATTTGCAATTCAAGAAAACAGTTATGAATACATTGGCTAGAAAAACAGATTAATATGTTATGAAACTGCGCAGTATTGTTATTGTATGTGTTATATAAGAAATTGTACTATCATAATATGAAAATCTGTAAATTAATGTAAACCTGTTGAGTTCAATAATAAATAAATAAATAAAGTCGTTATCATTTCCGGAGAATTTTTTCGAAACGATTATGTTTCTTTATTTAAACAAGATCAATATGTGGTCCCATCGTTTTATTTATATATTTTGTTGGAATAGAATTTAAAGAAATTATTATGTTTCGGCTCCCGAGTTGCTTATACCTTGCAAACTGCATCCACACGTTCCGTTTCGATCTGTCGGAAGATGGGAAAAGCCGGATATGCATTAATCACGCACATATCCACTAGTAACTGGCACACATACATAACCAGGCCTGTGGAAACCTCTCATGCGGGCCGAATAATTTCGGTCATGCCTTGGTGCCTTCTCCTCAATCGCGGCGAAAGGATGATAAATTAGCCGGTGAAAGGACTCAAAGAGACTTTGATCGGCCGGGAGAGTGACGTCGAAGGCAAATACAAGTATATCGACAAGCCTCGTTCTGCTATAAGGGTCTTACAACGATGTAGGTAGGGTTTGTGGTGTTTGGGGAGAAATTTTAATAGTTTTGAGAGCTCCCGATCCAAGCACAGGACATCTGGCACATAAGCACGAATAATACCAGGCAAATCTGTCCAGCGCCGTGTTCATTGATTGTTTTGAGCAATGCGAGTTTCAACAACTGAACAACCAGTTCGTAAGCTCTTTACCAACATCAGAACAATCTCATAGCTTAAAAATACTGTACGTACGATGTTAGAGAAAAAAATACTGAAAGCAGCAATGAGCAATTTGCTTGGAAATATTTATGGATCTCACTGTACAGTATATACCAGTGGTTTACCCCGTATTTCTCCTTTCATACACTACCAACACAAACCTAACTAACTCCCTACCATTCCTATATCCGACCAACATGTAAATGAAATACTCTTAAGTGCAGAGTTTGTAAGAAGGAACTGATTTATACATGTCTCCAAATGATGCTAAAATTAATGTTATTTTGAATTATCTTTGTGAATCATTGCATTTTTACTATATTTACATATGAAGGGTAGCTACAGGGGAAAACAAAGTCCACGTTTGGTGAAAATTGAGACCGTGCTATTGTAGGGTTCGAGTACTGTACTACACCACACATGCCTAATTTTAGGAAAAACACTCATTGCACATTTTAATAATACTTTGATTATTTCATTAGGTACTGAACGCAGTTTCAGTCAGTATAAATCTGTCTTTAGAGACAACAGAAGGAAATTCACATTTCAGCAGTTATATACAGTAGCCTATATTGATTTCGTACACTAATTACAAGTTCGCCGGCCACCTTGGCGGAGTGGTTAGCACATCGCGCTACGACGCCAGGGATCCCGGGTTCGAATCCTGGCCTGCGCATCGATGTTTGTGAGTTCCCATTCATCAATTTTATCATGTCATCACTCATCCCCATCCTCGCAAATTAGCCAAAAGTGGCACCAAAAGCGAAGTAAGATAAAGCAAAGCAATAAATTACAAGTTCCTGAATACTACTGTCTAGACTGAATGGACTGTCATAATTCTCCTCCCTTTGAAACTTGATTCTTAATACAAGTTTTACACCACGAAAGAGTGCAAAGGCGGAATATTTTTTTATAAATGTTTCCGTCTATTCATTAAGTGTGGGACGGGCACTTCTGTTCATGCCACTTGCTCACGTAGAACGTCAGTAACAATAACTTCCATTATGTTTGTTCTCTCCGTTCCTGGGACGAGGTGAGCGGGTTTCCAATGCCCCTTTCACATACATCTATCTATCTGCTCGCTTGGAAGTTGGTTTGCTTTTCCATCTCAATCACAGATGGAGTACGCTCACAAGCGAAACTGGAAATGACCTCCACAAGGAAGACTACAAAATGTGTGAATTGACACAAATATGCTTATTTTATTTTACTCCAGTAACTCATTAAATTACACAAAATGCTAATGATGTACTTTCGGTGCTTCAAATTTGAATTTATTCCTCCATATAAACCACATACATTGGTATTTGGAGGGTTCAGTACAGTTCACTTTTTCATTACAAGACAAAGAATACAATTAATTACAAGATTTTCATAATTTGCAACCTAACAATTTACGTACTCTCTATTATTCCTGTTTTAATAATAGTTTTTCAATTTATTTTCGAAGCTTGTCCTTTTTTTCTGCTTTTACTGCATTTGGTAGATGGTTGAATATTTCCATCGCCATCTATTCGGGTCCTTCCTGAACTAGCGTTAGTCTGATGATGCTCTATAGCTTTTAAACCTGCTAAAATTCTAATGGCATGCTTTTGTTTTCAAAATGCTTCTAAACTTGCCGATCAGTTCCCCAAAATACATAGAGAAATGCATAATGGGTACTTTTATGAGCTGCTTCTCCGTACGAAGGACTAAAAATGCAATTGAACATATCTGACAAGATCATTTCAAAGAAAACAAAATGACAAGTTTGTGTCTTTCACCAAAAGTGCAACAACCTTAACTCGATGCATTTCTAGTCCTGTGTGTAGAGTTTCCACGCTATCTTCATGTAGCCACCAATGCTTATTACGCCACCAAGATATCTGTACCCTCGGAAAATATTCGAAGCGAAAGACGCAAAGTTTAATGAGAGAAATGGTCTTGCCTTCCCTGTTGACCCAATGTTGCAAATTTTACTATGTATGCCTATATATAGGTATAATATGCCAGCGAAAAGTTCGGTAACTTGATAAACCACAAATAGTCGAAATGAGTCGGAATGTAATGCCTTACAGGTATGTGCCTCTATTTCCAAACGTTAACGGTATTGAATATTGAGCCAGACTTTCTCACCTTTACATTTGGCAGCGCAATAGAAAACCATTCTATACAGCAAACCCTTCCCCGTCCTAGAATCATTGAACTTTCTTCACAATCAACACTGGCATACTGGAACACTGTAATTCCAGATTCTGGTCACTCGCCTATAATGTACAGTCACCGGCAAAAAAAGGGACACCTAGATCCTGATATACTTGCTTCCCTACAAGGAGTGGATTTTAGTATCAAGTTTTCAATGGCAACTTCTAACACCGTCGTAGAGTTTGGCAAAACACATAACTCCTTGCAGGGAAGCGAGTAATCTAGGTGTCGTCATTTTTATTGCTGGTGACTGTACAAATAGTTACTGCAGGTGAAGAACTTAGAGATGTTGTATATGTACTGTGTTTTTTGTGTAGCAATATTTCATTGACGTTTGTTTCTTTTATTTCAGGCGACTACATGCACCCAGTACGGTTGTTGCTGAAGGCGAAGTAGTGAGGTAAGACAATATTTTCATGTCAGAGTTGCATTACATTTATAAATGTGAATAGCGTCATCTTGAACTAGTAAACCTTGTCAAGAATGTCTGCGACTCCTCCAGCAATGGAGCACGTTTAGTCGTCGACTCACGATCTAATTACAGGAACTTTGGGTTCGAATCGTGACCTGAGCACAGAGGCGTCAACATCAGATCAATTTTGGGAGGGCAAGGTTGGCATAAACAATATTTTATATGCGTAAATATATATAAAATGTGTCCCTGAACGCGAGTTTTTGGGGTGCAGAAAGTGCCTTGCCCCTCTAAAGTCGGTGCCTCTGCCTGAACATGAGTGTCTGTCCCTTCATCAATTTCACCTAATCATCGTTCATCCTCACCCTCCCCAAAAGCCGTAAGAGGCACAAAAGGGACCTGAAAATAAGCAAAAATCTTCCCAAGAATCGAATCCAGGTTTCGCCCCTATTCCTCCCCTCTCATTACACGTACTTCGGTTGTAGTGTGTGTGTAAATCGTGAAGAAATCCCAGAAAACCACACGAGGACTATCACATGTCATCTTCCACTCACCGGATGGACTGTCTCCGTTATCCCCCTTACGCGGTCCTAATTTTGCTGGAAATGGCTGTTTCAAGCGTGTGCGTGCGTGCATGTGTGTGTGTGGTCTTCCGGGAACAGATCCTTCCCGGATGCCCACGAAATTTCAAACACTCTCCAACAATGGACACGCTTCAGTCTTCCCCGCCGTGGTGACGTCCGTGGATCGACTTCCATTGTCGCCGTTATTCCGTCACGTGGGGATCTTGGATGTTCGTTGCGTGCCGGGTGACAAAAACTTATTAGTGGCATTCCCAGTTCTCGATTATGTAGCGTAAAGCGCCGATGTTCCATACTTCGAATTTTTGAAAGTACGAGGGTTGTTCTCTTTCTAAGTCGATGCTATCAGTGGCACACAAAATATCAACGCACGCTTTAACGAAGTCTGGTTATCCTAGAAGTTATGCAAAATGCATAATATTTAAACCTTGATCCAGATGAAGCAAACTTGGTGTCTGATTGAGTCATAGATTCTGTAACATTTCGATTACCTCATAATATAAGAAGGTCGTATAGCCGAATGTTTTATGGCTTCTGTTATGAAAGGTCACTAGTTCAATCCCCGAAGGAGCCCCAAAATGTCGATGTTTATCTTGCATCGCGGTTATAATTGGGAGCTACTTGAAAGCAATAATGTCTCGAAAACCAGAAAAAAACGCAACGATGGGACTCATCGCGCTTAGCAAAAATGATGTTAAGTTCTCTTTGTGCTCAGATAGGCTAATCGGGACTGGACCTCCAATTTAATGTTGGACTCGCACCGCTGTGCCATTCACCTCCACCTGGAATCGAACCAGGGACCCCTTGATTACAAGGTGACAGCGTTACAACTACATCAAGGGGAAGTACGCGTCATTAAATGAACAGCCCTTTAAATCTACCCTAAAGGCTGGTAGGCTGATTAGGCAAAATGCTCAGAGATTATATGCATTTCAACATTTAGATATATTACACAATAACTAATTTATTTTGCAATGACAACTTTAAATGATTTAAATGTTCAGAATAATCGGCATTGATATTGTCAGGAATTGACAAGATACAAATCATCGGCTCATCCTCATCGTTGCGATTAGCCAAAGGGTCTGACCCGATAATATCCAACATTTCTCTTCCAAGATCCGCAGGTATGTAAAATGCAACAACAAAAAAAATTTTCTTTGTTTTGAAAGAACGAACGCGAGAAGCATTTAAGAAATTTTGGGGTGAAAATCCGAAATCCTTCCGTCCCGTCCTTCACCTGCTTAACGAAAGACCAACCTTGCAGCTATCGTTGGATCTGAGCGTGCGACACAGGCGAGACCTTCGGCTGTGGAGAGTGAGGGGAGGTTAGCACGTCCCGCTGCTATCTGATGTTTCTATGGTATCATTGCGCCTGGACTAAATCAATTAGCCCCGCCTTGTAATTTTCAGCTCGGAGATCTCGGAGAGATTTCTAGCAAGAAACACGAAACTTTTCGTGGTAATCCGCTGGAAAGGAGCAAGCGCGTTCGAATCTTCTGCAGGGTACTTCTTATATTTCTGCCACTTCCATCATATCGCTGCATAAGCGGATCACGTCATCCAAGCACCTGCAGATCCACAAGTATTTTTCAGTGTGTTTCTGTGCATTTTTTTGTGTATGCCTGCATTTTGTATATGTGGGATACTTAGTAAGGATTTAAAGTTTTCAAGGCCAGTGCTCGAAGTCGAGGGGGGTGTGGGTGGATGGTATCCCTCAGCTAGGACAAATTACCGAAAGCTTCCCTCGCAGCTACCCCCAGGACTCAAGCAAACATCTCCTACTTAACAATGCCACTTCAAGCACTGTCCAAGTTCAATACTCTTATCGGTAATGGTGATTCGAGTCACCGCAATGTGCCCTCGCCGAGAATGGAATCTGGGATCTCGTCATTAAAACATGACAAGTTAAGACCACATTGCAAACTTTTAAAGAAGAATTTTTCTTGTTTTGCCTCGCTTTATCGTCTGTTAAAGCTAATCGCAACGATGAGAATTAGTGCTGATTAGAAAAAAATGAACAAAAAGTGACAATACCTACTCCGTGACTCGATCCCCAAGCATCAAGGCGACTACAGCGGAGTCGCCTTATCAACCGGTGTGTAATCACAGCGCAGAGCGGTTATTTTCGCAAATGCCTGTTTCCCTAATGGTTACTTTGGGGAAGAGGGGATTTTAATGTCGTCACTTCTTGCCCAAGCGGTGGGCGTAATTGTCTGCTTGACCGCCAGTTCCTTCGCAGGTATAGTAGAGATCATATTCATTGATTTGTTTTATTTTACTTCGCGTTTTGCAACTGTTGTCTTGCGAAGGTGAGGTTGGTGATGAGAGAAATTTTACGAAAAAGCCGTATGGTTTGTGAATGACTTTTCTAGTAGTCTATGATGAGCTGACGCTAGTAGAATTGCTGTATTTAATAAGGGCACTTGTATTGAATTAAACCGTGAAATCCCCTTTGGCAACAGCATTTGTTGGATATGTATTACGGTTGAGGGTAAATGTCCTTTTGAAGAGCAACAGTCAAATATACACGAGGACAGGACACAACGCAAGCCACACAGAGGATTACACTGGCTGTGGGTCCAGACGCCAGAGCCTCGCTAGTCTGTAAAATGAAGTTCAGGGAGTATTACGTGGAAGAGAGGTTGACATTTGAGTGTCTTCACAAGTGCTAAGACACTGTCAAGCTCCCTAAGCATCTATGTTGCCAATGCAGTGAATTTGTGAATTATTGTGCCCATTTTAGAAAAACTGAAGCAATGTTCTTCCTTTCCTCATCTTATAATATTTTGTATATCCACTCCCATTCAGTAAAAAGTATGTTTCGTTAATCCCCAAGTGCAACCTACCGTTTGCCCCACCCCACCCCACCCAATAAAATCTTCTTTCTGGGCGAACGGATCGTGGAGGGAAAAATCAATCCAAAGAATTCGTTTTCTCCCTCCCCCCGTCATTTCTTTTCTTTTGTCCGAAGCGCCACTCATTCACCATGGAAAAGAATGCTTCATATTTTGAAGGCTGATACGTCAAAAAAGTTTCGGCCGATAGGGTGAAGGAACTCTCCGCCAGGCCGTACGGTTCGCTGCTTACAATTACTTGTGCGAGTGGCTTTTCTGTGCCTCTTTGTTCGGTTGCTGCTTTATTTTTTTTTCTCCCCCTCAACCCGGTAAGGTCTGCCGTGTCGACTGCTACAAGCACGCCATACTACTCGAAGTTTGTCCCTGGCTGCTCGGAACGTTGTCTGTTTGGCGAAGTATCTAAGGATAGGCGGGGGATTCAGGCACGAAGTCTACACACAACTTTCATTAACAATCCCGCCGCTCAAAGATTGGAATAAAATATTTCGGAGCCTTCTTTTTGAGGTCTCACGCAGGGGTGAAAAAGTTCCGTAAAGTAAGTTCATATTATCCGCGAAGGACCTCAATTGTTGGTGTCATCTTCAGTGTGTCATAGCAGAACTGACTGTACTTGACTTTCTTGTTGAATGTGCCGATCTTGCTTTCCTCCGTTTGTCATCTCCGTTGGGCGATGACACCGTAGTTCTATTATATGTCTTTATCTTTTTGAGAAGAGCTGGTCTCTTCCACCGTCTGTCAGGAAACTTTTAGTACATTCTGACTTTTTAATGTCTAGTGCAGGTACCTTTATAACCTCCCAAGGGGCATTTTACACCTCTTGTTTTAATTTATTTAAAGTCAGAATTTTAGGTGAGGGAATACTTTCCCGAATATATTGAATGGTGCAAATGGCCTCAAGTGTCGACGCACCCACCAAAAATTAATTAATTCATTTGAAGTACGGTCACCGGCAATAAAACTGGGAAACCTAGATACTGAAATGCTTCCCTGCAGGACGTTACGTGTGTTGTTAAAATCTAAAGGCGTTGGTAGATGTTGCCATTCAAAATTTGATATTAAAATTCACTTAACGCCGTAGAGATAGGCAACACACGTATCGCCTTGCAGGGAAGCAAGTATTTCAGAATCTTGGTGTCTCATTTTCATTTCCAGTGACTGTACATGTAGCGAGAAGGGACGAAGTAGTCCGGGAAAACCCGAAGTATTCCGATCAAAAGAATTGAATCTCCTTTATCGCATCACGCGAGGACAAGTTTCCGTTCTGACGTCAGACGAGGAATGACTACGTTGTTAGGTTTGGTTCTCTTAGCATAAATACACTGTAAATTTATTATGTATGCTAAGAGAACTAAACCTAACAAGCCTAACCTAACATCTTAGGCATTTAGCCTAACAATGAAAGTATTCCGCGGTGACGTCAGAGAACGCAAGGGTGTCCTCGCGTTGTGCGATAAGGGAGACCCATGCAGGGTTCAACTTTAGCTTACGCACTAAAGGAGACCGGCAGAATAAACGGACTCGTCCTTGCCGGTGCTTCCACCAAACGCTTCCTCAAGTCATTAGCTGATTGATTTTTCTTTCTGAATGATTTTAACTTAACCACCCTGCGGACGGAGGGCAGCTCCCTCGACAGGCGCCGAAAGCCCTCAAAGAGGAAGCTTAGTGGACTCCGACGCTCGGTAGCTGTGAGAAACAAGCTGTTGATACGCTCTCTGCGGGAGGGGGTTCTGCTGAAAGATATTGTAATTAGGGCTTTGGGAAGCCGTTGGCTGAGATCTTATCACTGGTGTTAGAAAAAAAAGGGTGGGAAAAGCATGTGGGAATCCTGGAGGCATTTGTAGAATAGGTTTCTCCTAAAGGGCTGACCAGATATCTCAATATCATATCTAAGCGCCCTGGTACCACTCCTTGACCTATTACTATTATTACTGGAAAGAAATGTTCCTTTTCTTAGCCACGTTGTTTCTCAAGTGTAAGTAGGTTGTTGTCCACGTGGATAGTCCTGGGTTAGATCTGTCGTGGAAGTACTTGAAATGGGGTTTCGGTGCTGGAAAGCCTGAAAACAGCGACGATGGGACTCCATGCGATAACCATGCGTCACCCAATGATTGCATGGAAGTCCTCTTATCTCAAAGGGCAGTACAGGTTCTTGAACCCATAGTGACTCTTAATCACCCTTCCTCCAATTGTTTACAAAGCCCATTTTAGGCTCATTTTGGGGCTAAATTTACCTTTGCACCCTTCTTTTACATCGTCCTAAGCCCGAAAGATAAATTATTGATCGACCCGAGGCTTCACCATCAATATTCAGTGTTGGCTTCAAATAGCCAGCGAGATCTGCGTTCGGATCCTGATTATGTGTGTTTGTGATTGTGCCTTCATCAATTTTATCTTATCACCATTCATCTTCATCTTCGCGATTAGGTAGAGAAGCGAAGTAAAACAAAGAAAATCAATCAAATTAATGAAGGGAAAAATGTAGGCAAAACAGAATTCGATTTCAGGGGATATGCACAATAGAAAACACTCAAAGAACTTTTCCGAAATATGTTCGGCTTGATTGATATGATACATTCTTTAACACTACACCAGCTTAGATTTCTCCCAAGAGCGTTTACGATAGCTATTCTTCGTGTTGATTACTATCGCTGTTGTTTATTTGTAATTGGATAAAAGCTTCTGGCGCCAGTAAACTACAGCAAGTGATAAGGCCGGTCAGGTGACTTTGGGTTTTGAATGGGTGAGGTGCGATTTTGAAGGAGATGTTGGAATAGGAGAGATATCTGATGACTATGATAATCGGTGTGATAAATTCTATCATGAATCTGTCCCAAGTGGCCATATCTGTCTCCTGGAGACGAGATATGGGCGACACTTACCTGAGCGCCACACACAGAAAAAAACTGATAGTATGCTTGATTTAACAAAACGCGTTCAATAATTTGGTACGCACAAACACTACTAAATCGTAGCTTTGACCAAATTTTTTTGTTAAGTCTCCTCGGTTATTCGCTGCGGTAAGGATGAGTGATGATTAGATGAAACAAGACGAGGCAAACTTGCATTCATAAAATATCTAGGATACGAACCCAGACTAACTGCAGCGGAAAGAGAAAGTTTGCTGAATATATCGCAAATTCTTGGTATAAAAAAAAACGCAAGATGTACGATATCTTAGAGAAGCAGCATCTGAACGCGTTTCCCTCTGATGATAATATTCGTCGCGTCACACTGGAGCAGATGTGATATCAAGCGTGGCTCTTTTTTCTTCTCAAGGGAATACAATAATAAAATACATCATTCCTGCTCAGTGTTAGTTTTAATGACATCATTACTCAGCAGGCATTGCCAATTTTAATGTGGCGGAGTCAGAAAGAAATTAATTTCCTTGGGGGGCGCCTTAAGCGCCTGCTCTTATCTTTATAGCTATCTTGAAGCATGGAAAGCGTCTGGAGATCTCCCACAGGCCAAATATGAGATGACGCGATCAAAGAGTTCCGAGACTGATTAATTTCCTCTGACACGTCCAGTAACAACGCCCTCTTCGTCATCAGGTAAGGAAATAAGAATTTTTTTACAAAAAAAACATACTTTTATTTAAATTATGCCAGAATGGAATTATCTATATACTATCTTTGAGCATTCTAAATAACTCATTGATAGCATTTGTACTGTTGCATGCACATTAGGTTTAATTTGTATCGACAACGAAATGTGATAGATATGATAATAAGATTGTAGCCTATTTTATTCTTCCAAAAAGTAACGTCTGGAAGATAGGGTTTCTAATACTCTGGAATGGTATATTGAACTTTCTTTGTGCCTTTGCATCAACTGTGCTGTCTTGTAATGCAACTGATGTTCACCGATACCAAAGGAGAGTTTGAGACCATTTCTTAGGGACAATTAATGGCTTCTCTCTTCTCCCCAAATGTATGGTTAACGGTTATTCTTTCAAACTTCTATTATTACTGAAATTACAAAACTGTGTAGTGTCTAGTCAGCAAAGCAATCACTGCACGAAATTCCTAGCCTAGAATGACTCTGATAATCTACTTGATGAAGGCAAGCCAAAGAAACCAATCCTCTAGCGCTGACCTGTTCATAAAATAGGATTTCGCAACAAAATATCCGGGATCCAGACTCAGAAGTGGTACTTCCTCATAACCTACACACGGAAAAGTAAATGCATCACTTGAAACAAATAATGCATAAAGTCTGTAGCTCAGTTCTGAATCGAGAAAGATGCAGGAAGTTGCATAGAAAAATGCATGAATGTACAGCTCGACATAGAAAGAAATACTCACTTGCATCATTTGATGCACTTTGATGCTGCCTTTACAAACGATGTACAAAAAATGCATCAAACTGTAAACGTGATTCTTTGCAAGGGCCAAAAAACTACCTTTAGTGCATCAATCGATGTGTTTCTAGTGTATCAAATAGATTTGATGCATTTTGTTTTCTGTGTGTACAGTACAAGCCGCTTCCGTGGTCTAGCACGTTGAGTGTTTGACTCAGTGTCTCACCTCTGATGGTTCTGGGTTCAACTCAATGCCGCAGCGCCTTGATCTTACGTGTTTAGTTTGGTTTGATTTGGTGTTTTAAGTCCACTTTGTGCACAGTAAGGCTAATCGGGACTGGACCTACAGTTTATAGTGGGATCCGAACCACTGTGCCATGTGCCTCCACCGGGTGTCGAACCTGAGACCCCTTGATTACAAGGCAACGACGCTACCACCACGCCATCGGGGAGGCCCGATCTTACGCGTTTATTAACGCATTTCGTCTATTCACTTACCATCCTCATCGACACGATTATGTCAAATAAACAAAAGCTAGCCGTTATCCCCAGAGATTCAAAAGATCTTCATCGCCTCAAGTGAGGGAGGGGGCGGGTAACCTATCGGCTAACGCACTCGCACCTGCTGTAACCGTCAATTTGTTAACACTCCCGGGAAATGCAAACAAGTTAAACATTACATCATTCCGCCTTATTAGCACCCTAAGGAACGGGCGGGTGTTAAGAATGTTCCCTAATGTGCGAATAGGTCACTCAATTTCGTTCGCTGTCCCAGTTCCGTGGGCCAGTTTACCCGACCCGGCAGCTAGAGAGTTACACACACACACATGCACGTACATTAGCTGGGACTAATGTGTTCAGTACTTAGTTGCCTGCGAGTCCCGGGCACGCGATAACAGACTCCTCTAATTACCCTCTCATTGCAGTCGCCAGGAAGGCTTTCGTCGCCAGACGGGGTAACCTGTTTACACCACCCACTGGGAACGTCACCCTCCCCTATTTCCTCCTTTATCTCATTAGCTGCGATGACGGTGCGAAGACGTTTTCGTCTTCATTTCTTTCCACCTTTCCCTTTACGCTTTCCCACCTTTGGCCTGTTCCAAAGATTTCTCTCCTTTCGAAAAACTGCCATAGTATTCCAAATTTTGCAAAAGTACATACTTCTGGATCATTCAAATAAATCCTCGTGTGCGCTAGAGCTTGTCTTTAAGTCTACTTTGTGCACAGAAAGGCACTGGACCTACAGCTTAAAGTGCAGTCTCTGTTCTCTTAGAACACAGGCCGTTCTCCGTGGCTAGCACAGCGCGCTACAACGCCACACGTCCCGGGTTTGAATCCAGGCTTGGGCATGGGTGTTCAATGTGAGCGTCTCTTCATCGATTTCATCACTCATCATCATCTTCGCGATTAGCTAAAAGTGGCAGTCATTTAGGCTTGAATGAAAAACGTATATTGTGACTTTCCAGAGATTCCAACCCAGAACTCGCTTGCTTACGAGTAGGCATGACCAGATTCGAAGCCTGGTCAGCCAATCATTTCGATTCTCCCATCAACTGTTTCACCTGTTTATGCTACAAAAATAACCAAAATAGAAACGAGCGAATGAGTATTTAGCAGATTAACCATGGAAGATATGGAACCCGCAAAACAGAACTGAGTAGCTCATTGCATAGCGTCCTAGGATAACTTATTCCTACTTTGTGATTAGAATTTCCAAGCTCTGTCGTTCTTCTCTTAACAAGTATATTTTATATATTTATTTTCGGGGATATCAGGAACGGAGGAAATGTTAGATTAAAATTCATAAACTGAAGCGAGGGAAAAATACATGTCTATCTTTCGTTTATTCATCTCTATTGAGACTATAGTTAATGTTTACGGATACACACCCAATAGGCCTACTGATTAAAATTATGACCGGAAATGAATATGTCCTGAGTTTCTTGTTCCCGTTAAAGGATACAAAATCCAGGATCAAAATTCTTGTTTCGAAATCCTAGTGTTGGGAAACAGGACGATCAATGCCCAGCTGACTTTCAGACGCACGATTCAAGTAACACGTACGATACACACACAGGGATCGAAGGAATAAAACTGCGACAGGCAAGTAAAGCGATTGATCACCCTATTGGCAGTCAGTAAAAGGAAATAATCACTTACATGTTGCAATCAAACAAAGCTTTTCTGTTGCCACGATGCATGCAAGCCAAAATACGAAAGAAAAATTGTCAATACATGTGACATGACAAATTCACGGAGAGAGGAGGGCGACCTATCTACTCCACATTATTGATGATTGTGTGGCTGTGTAGACACACAGATCACTCTGCAAGTTGCCTTTTTTTTTCTGCTCACAAGGTTAATAATCGATACGTGATATTTAAGGCTAGAATAACAGGAAAGTTAGCGGGTAAATCTAGCTGTGCGTTCTCCCATGGGTAATACATAAATCGTGTTTCCCGCCAAACAGTGCACGCACAATGAAGGAACCAATCAGCATTAAAACATATGCCTTAAATTGGATGAAAACGTTCGCAGATAGAGTACATAGATCTTGGAGAAATATGTAAGCACCTGGACAAACTCTCGATACAGGGATGGATATACGACTTTATAATAAAACACTCCCCACCGCCAGTCGAGCTGGATAAGGTCATGGCACCATTCAGTTGTTTTTCGAAAACGAGGGGAAATTTCTTCCTCACTGGTTAATGCCGAGCGCGTTAAAGTATTCTGTCTTGCCACGAAGTTTCCCGATTCGAGTCCCGGCCTGGGAATGTATGTCTTTATAAGATCATTAATTTCATTTAAATATTAAAAATTATCATCGTCGCGATTAGCCAAAATCGGAAGAAAATCGACGCTAAATAAGAATTCTACAAATACTTTATGTTGCCATCTTTGGTTCTCTTTCTTAGAAACGCTGGACCAAAGGGAGACATAACCCCACATACCCTCCCTCGTTCTCTCCACTCTCTCATCTGATTTCCCTCGCCCTTTACCTATATTCTGTTCCACCTTTCCATGTCCCTGCGTTAATTTGATTTTTTATTTTTAGTGTCGATTTTATTTCACTTTTGGCTAATCGCGAAGTTGAGTATGGATGAAAGTATATGATGAAATTGATAAAGGGACACTCACAATGAACACTCATGCGCGTGCCGTGATTCGAGCCCGGGACACCTGTCATCGAGGCGCGCGCTGTGCTTACCACTCCGTCACAGAGGCTGGCTCTATAAAGAATTGCAATGTTGAAACAGACTCTTGAAAATTTCTCATATGGGCTATACTGAGAGCAGAACGGTGAGCTGAGACAATTTCACGGTGAGCCTCAACCCACCCAGTAGCAACGCCTCTATGTTTGACGAATAACCGTACTTGAACTGAAATTTATTCACCACAAATATTTACACAGGAGAACACAAACCACATGAACATTACCAATGTTCTTAACTGTATCAGCACGCAAGGACGTAATTAGGGGGGTCCAGGTCATCCTTCCAGTATGAATAACATAGCGCTATGGACAGACAAACAAAAAATATTGAAATCACCCCAAAACAAAAATCTCTCCCTACACAAAAAAAAAAAAAACGTCACGAACACTTGTTTCACTGGTCGCACAATATCTTGAGAGCCTAGAGAATAGAGTTACCCTGTTTCCGCGAAGTGGCAGGACTTCTCGGCTGTGAAATAGGGGTGTGTCGGTTTAGGAGAACGTTATTATTATTCCTGAGACACTTGGTTCGGACCCCACCCTAAACATATTTCTAGATACGTGCCTGTCAGCACGGTAGTCATGCATAACAAGAACAAAAAATTCTTCACGAGTTTCCTTTTATTTGTTGTAATTAGCGCAATTTTTAAAAAGAAAAACTGGAAGAACGTTATGTAACTAGCAGTTCCCTGCCGATTCCCTCCCCGCTAACGTTTTTCGCGTTTGCTTCCATCAGAACCTTATCGGCAAGCATGGGTTGGGAAGCACGCGAAGAAAAGCACGTGACACGAGCGACCAGTCAAACGGGCACGTGTCTTCGTGCGGCGCACATGGAAGACACACGCTGTTTTAGGAATTGCCCAATATTCCTTTTTCCTTCATCAGAATGAGAGGCATCTGGCCTTTTGGCTCCAAGGCTTTTGCGGAAACCTTGAATGGTCTGTTAACGAAGCCAACCATTTGTTGCCGACATTAATAACGTAAAAGCGGCGTTATTTTGACTCAGGTTTGACTTAGAAACTATTCGAACAAGTGTTCTCGGGTTACCAGCCAGGTTAATTAGGCGATAGCTTCCAACAACTAACGCCAATTTAACCTGGCTGGTAACCCGAGAACACTTCTTCGAATCACGTCGTCAGGAAAGGTACAATTCCTATTTTAGAAACTATTATCATATTAGTGGTGACGTCACAGCAGGCGACTGAGCACGATTTGAGTTCAAACAAATGTGACACGTGGTTTTCTCCTTTTCAAATGCAATGAATTTTCCATCGAAAAGGATAGCTTTAAGAGCTATAACAGCAGTTATGAAACAAAATTGTGACGTGTATCGTACATAAATGTAAATAGAAATCATGCATTTTTAAAGAAAATCGAGGTATTCAGTTTTCGAATACAGCCGAAGAAACCGAGCCAACCTTCAGTCATGCTACCGATATGAATTCTGGGAGTTCACCATGCTCACATGACTGCAGCGCCGCCGCCTATTGGCTGCGGTTTCGGATCGGAAGCCGGTAGGACAATTCGCTTTACTCGAATTCCTAATTCATGTATTCTTTTCACACTCCTCTGTGAGGTATGTATAATACTATATCGACGTATTCTCCGAAATCTCATGTTTACATTGATGTAGGATGCATCACAATTTTATTTCATAACTGCTGTCACTATTCTTATAGCTAGTCCTTCCGATGGGTTTGATCAAGAGAGATAGCGCGATAGGTGCTGGATTGAGATGACGTCATCGGCTCGCTCGTTGTTTGGGGGCTTCGGGAGTTCCGACTCCCAACCAAGCTGTAAACGCATAACAGAGATGTTACGGAAATAATCTCTATCTATCTACCTAGCTAGCTAGAGAGCCTATCAACAGCGTAGAGCCTGAGCAAAAGTTTTAACGATAGGCGCTGGTTTAAGAAGACATCAGCGTCTCACTCGTCACATTGGTTGGCTTCTGAATATGACTCGCTTCCAAGGTACAAGAAAGTGTGGCCATTTTTACGGTAGTTGGATAACCGCGGAATTGGTGGTCTTACACCGTAATTTCTCCAGTCAGATTTTAACAGTGCACGCACAAAGCTAGAAACAATTGCAGATTTCATATTTTTTTTAAAAAAAATGCCAGGGGTACTGGTTTCGAATTCCGTTCTGGCCTTTGTGTTCTTTGTGAGTGTCCCTTCATCAATTTCATCAATCATCCTCACCTTCGCGATTAGCCAATAGTGGGAAAAAAGCAACGTAAAATAGGAAACATACAGACACGATTGTCCGATCTTTTTTTTTACATTCCTCCGAAAGGCCTCGTCTGCTTTTAATACTGGTCACGAAACCATCGAAAATTTTCTGAAACTGAGGAGACGCAACACAGGAAGAACTTAGCCTACGCAAGGGTCTCCCTTATCGCACAACGCTAGGACCACCTTGCGTTCTGACGTCGCCGGAAAATGCTTTTTGTTAGATTAGGCTTGTTAGATTTAGTTCTCTTAGCATAAATAATGCATTTACAGTGTATTTATGCTAAGAGAACCAAACCTAACAACGTAGTCATTCCTCGTCTGTCAGAACGCAAGGTTGTGCTAGTGTTGTGCGATAAGGGAGGCCCCTTCGATGCGTGTTGGCACCTTCACGTCACCTCGATGAGCGGCTCTTCCACAGCTGGGAGCGCTGAACGAAGACAAAAGAGGCCCGCGAGCATTTTTCTAAAGACAATGAGGGACGGATAATTCAAATTTTTACAACACTTCTAAGATACTCAACACTTGCACCTTTCCCTTTTTTTAAACCTTCTCCTTTCTTCCTCCGGACAGCAAATGCAAAACCTAACGCATTTGCTGTTTCCGCTTCGCAAAGTTGACACGTGCACACTGGTAATGCTTGCAGCCACAGCATATGCTTCTTAGCAGACGCCTTTGCTTGGCATCTGTTCACCCCATTGAAAGTTGCTGTCAATTGTATTTGTTTTAATACTCCAAAGGGAGTAGTTTGGTACAATTAAGTCCGGTGACTATTCTGGCCACTCGTTGCTGCCATCTGATGACATGACTCGATTTTCAAAATGTACGAACACACTTTTGTGGTCCCTCGCATGTTCCCGTTGTCCACGCCGCTATTACAACTCCTCTCTGCATGCGACTTGAGTTATTTCATTTCTGAATTATTATTTTTTGCTTCCCTTTCGTGCCTAAGCATGCATTGTCCCGCATAATGTACCGCTTTAAATGCATTCAAGTAATTAATAACATAATGACAGCGCGCGAATGCGCAGAATAATGATTATAATAAGGAGCAATACAATGGTTCTTCTCACTCTTGCACTTAAGCGCCAGCCGTTTTGTATTCTTTCCGCATTTCCACCCATTTCAAGACTTGCACGCATGCACGAAGCGTAGTGGATGGTAAAGGGTCACCTGGAGCCGATCTCCGTGGTGGAGTGGTTATCACAACGCGTTGCGATGGCAGGAGTCCCCGGTTCGAATCTCGGCCTGGGCATGGGTGTTTTTTGTGAGTGTCCCTTCATCAATTGTATCATATCATCATCACTCATGCTGATCGTCGCGATTCGCCAAAAGTGGCAGAAAAGCAAAGAAAATTAATAAATCAATAAAGACCTGAATTAGTTCAGAAAACAATTAGTAGAAAAATGGTTAACAAATTACCGAATTTGAAATTACACTGAAAAACGGGAGGCAGTCGTTCTTATATAACTTTGGATGTTTTACTGTGTATAAAATTATATAACTGAAAGATAGATAACTGTAGTTACATTTGAGTGCATCATAAATATAATTTTGAAACTGTATCATTACATTAATTACAGTCACTGGCGTACGCAGGATATTTCTGGAATTGCAAAGGTGGATAGTGCGTAGCTGCTTTCTAGGAAGACAGTAAACACAATCAGATATTTCGATATTTCCACTCTCAAAAATGGTAACAGGGGGTCATTTTAAGGGGGGGGGGTTGCTTACCACTCTGGTTTTTCCTAAGTTCTTCACTGCTTTTACTTGAAAATTTTGATTCTCTCAATATTTTGCAGAGGGCTGCAGCCCCGTCGGCTCCCCTCTGTCCGCAGGCCGGTGATTACAGTTATTACGTAATGACCGTTAATAGCCTACTTTATAAAACGGCCATGATTTTTTCTTTCGCCGGAGATAGATGGCAGCGGAAAATTATGATCGTAGACCGTAATTTCTACATTCCATATTTTGTAGTGAAATCCACATTATATTTGACAAATATGTGCATACAAGTATTGAGATTAATGAAGTGTTTTTATTCTAGTCTTCTGATTACACTCCTGGTCTTGTGCGTTTGAAAATGCAAAGGTCTCCATTATATTTAAACCCATTCCAATATATTAATTGCTATGTAATGTTTCAAGTGTGCATTTTCACGTCTTATTTTAGAGATCCCCACTATCTTGGAAGGATTACGTGTATCAGAACGTTTCAGGCAGAGAATTGTAAATAAGTACGCTAACCGTAAAATTTCACACAATATCTTATAACTTGATTTATCTAACTTACAGGATTGCATAATAAAATCCACACATCTAAACATGAGAGTTGTTTTCCATTTATTAAACACGAACGTATTATTGCTGTGGAGAGCTGACATAGGGTGGGAGGGAGCAAGCTAATTTCAAAATAAATCTGACGTGTGTGAAAATGTGTTTTATGAATTGTACATGCCATAATCTCTCCCTCTTCCGGCCTCAATTACAACGTTAATGATTTTGGCCGTGAAGTTACGTAAACACAACGTGAACAGCGAATAAAACTCTCTCTCTCTCTCTCTCTCTCTCTCTCTCTCTCTCTCTCTCTCTCTCTCTCTCTCTCTCTCTCTCTCTCTTTTCCCAAGCAGCCTATCAAAACTAATTGTTCTCATCTTCCTCATTACTCTATTGTGTAAATAATCGCGAGGAGAGCTATAGAAGCACAACATGAAATATGACACTCTTTGGGAAGTTTTAGATATCAACAATATGATTGAATCGAGGCGAGCCACTCGCAAACGATTTTGATGTGCCGATTCCCTTTTTGAATTGATACATTAATTTACGTCGCGTTTTCCCCTCTTTTCCGGGGACGAACATGAAAGACGAAATCGATTGAGTAAACACAAAGAAGCAGCCACAGCAAAGTAAAAAAACACATGAACTATGATAATTTCTATTGGTATTATTCCAATAGAAAATGCTCCTCAGTCACGCTACTTATTTTAGCTATTGAAGTTATGGAACCTTATTGCAGGAAGTATAAGGTCAATCTTAAAATGCTCGATAGTGAATAACCAAAAGACAACTAACGACTTATCGGAATTATTATTATTTTGTCTTCGCTATTACAACGGATGGAGAATAAGGACGAAACGCTCCTCGGAAGGCGACCCAAAAGAGTAAACAGAGAGAATTCTACACCTGAAAACGTAAATTAATCAGGTGCAACAGAAAAATGCATAAAGTCTGTACTTTGAACCAATTACTGAAGTGCATCGTAGAGAAAGATGCAGGAAGGTTCATAAAAACGCATCAATTGATGCATTTAAATACAGCTGGACATTGAAAGAAATGCATCATGATGCACTTTGGCGTTACCTTACCTTTACAAACGATATAAAAGAATGCATGAGACTGCGAACCTGATTCTTTGCAAAGGCCAAAAGCCCACTTCAGTGCATCAATCGATACGTTTCTGGAGCATTAAATAGATTTGTTGCAGTACGGTGTAAGTGCAGGTAAGAAATACCATGCTAACTGGTAACGTCTTTCACAACAAGATATTAACTCAACAGAGTGATACTGCCCGTCCATCACACTCACAACAGAAATGAGGATGAATAAATCTAATTGGTTGAGTCAGGTCACATGATGTTATCTTCCACTGCGCATCCTGAAGTCACCCGTTAAATTGTAAATGAATGATTCAGACAAATCCTCCCTCTCGCCCGATGACAATATGTAGAATGTTACTGTGCATCAAAATATTAAATTTGATACCACAGTCGCCTCGATGAGAGAGCGCGTTGAGTGTCCCAAGTTCGAGTCCTGGTATGAACGTTCTTTGTGAGTGTCGCTTCATCGTCGTCGTCACCTTGTAATCATCAAGGGGTTCTGGGTTCGATACCGACCGGAGGCACATTTGTTCGGATCCCACTTTAAACTGTAGGTCCAGTCCCGATTAGCCCTACTGTGCATAAAGTGGACTTGAAACACCAAATCAATCAATCAAGATATATCAGATTACGGTAAAGCTCATGAAAACAACACATTTGCTTATCAGATACGCCTAACTGGAACTGCCTTAATAGGCATTCAGCAATAGCAGAACTGGTTTGGAAAAATCTTAAAAGAGAAAAAAATCCACGGAACACAATGTCACCGGAGTAACAAAGGGGGGAGAAAAGTGCCTTGACTTGGGCCATTAAGTTAAGAACAATTAAGTGTGACAGCAAACTTAAGTACTTGTTTGCTTTTTGCGCCAAAAACAGGATTAGCCTCCGCGGAGGTGGATCTCCCGAAAACACCCGAGTCGAAGGTCATACACGCCCAGCGAGAGGGAAACATGTTATGGACCAACGGAAATAAAAAGTGTTTTGTAAGGATTCCTATAAATATTTACCAAGAGGAAAATCTTTGTTACTTGGCTGCGAGTGCAAGATGCCTATCTCCCAGGTTCCCTTGTAAACAATTAAGTCTCGTTTCTTTCTTCCCCTCCCCTTTTTCTTTGGAGTCCATGTTCTTATTACGGCTTAACCATTTTTAAAAGATGCAAATTATAGCGGATGTGAGAGCGCTCTCCAGTAGTCCAGAGTATTATGACAGAAGCTGTTTTCCATTCTCTTCAAAGCTTTTCTTCTCTTTTTTTCTCCAACCTTTCACCTATGCCCTCAAACTCACCCCACCCTCTCCTTCTTGCCTTGCTTCAGCCCCCCATCCCCTCTCCTGTTTCCAGCAGTCTGTTTCGAATGTATCAGAACCGGTCGCACAGTCTTCCATTGTATTTATAACTTCCGGTCACTACGTATCACGCCGAGCAGCCAATCAGATTGGAGACCATGGCGACGTGTAAAAAAAGGTGCTTTTTTTCATTCGCGTATGTCGAATGTCAAGGCTATTTTGACACCAATAAAAAGCCATTACGCTGTGCACTGTGAAACTCGCCGATCGCGTCTCCTGGTGGCAACAAAGCCAATTTAATCATCCACGGTGTTATCTGTTAGATGTATCGCATTTTGTAAAAATGAGATAGCCTTGTTACCGATGTGAAAATTATAAAGAAATATCCAATTTCAGTTTTCCATTTTTGTTTTTATCCGAACCATAATGAAACACAAACCTTCCCTGATTACCTTATTTACAGAACACAGGTTGTTTATGATGTGAACGTATTGTGAAAGACACACACGTGACGTGGATTGAATTTCTTTTTTATAAGTCCACTTTATGCGCAGAGAAGCTAATCAGGACTGGACCTACAGTTCAAAGTGAGATCCGAACCATTGTGCAATGTGCCTCCATCGGTTATCGAAGCTGATACAAGGCCACGACTGATTCATTTTGGGTAATGCAAAGGTTAGCTTCTTATATTCACGTTACTACCCTTCGCACATTCGAACAAGCAATAATAATTTGAAAATAAGGAATTCCCTACAATTGTCAGAAAGAAACCATTTGAAAAATGATCCGAGGGAAGGAATTTTGAACGGATGCAACTTTCCATAAGTTGGAATATAATAGCGGTTTCTCGAAACAAGATAAACTGTGCTGCTAAAAGACTATGTTTAGAGGCATCTTAACGAACAATTTGAGAAACTACAAACCTTACTTTCTTGAAAGAATCCGGGGTTGGGGGAATGTTAATTTAAGTTTTTCTAAATTTCATCTCGAAATCATTAATTTTAACAACTTGCAGTCCGTTAATAAGACTTCGAAGTAATACCAATGACTTGAGTTGCAACACAAAAATGAATTCCAGCTGTAGTACGACTGGCAACACTGAAATTAAAACCTCAAGAAAAGAGAAAAATCTAAATTATCACAGTTAACACCCTCAGAATCCTATTCGCTGGCAGTTGACAAGCAGCCAACCAGCAGACACTGCAGAAACCGCCTTTCATCCCCTCTTTTGAGACCTGCAACCTTCTCCCCTCGCTTGTATTTTGTTATTCACCCCTCAATTCGTCATTGGATCAAAAACTCGCCTGATCCCAGCGTGAGAAAGAAGGGGAGCAGAGCCATGCGACCGGCGGCCTAAGTTTGGTTTTGTTGGTTAGCAAAGCGGATTAGGGCAGACTTCGAAAGGCTGGATTGTGCAGGCCTGCTACCTAATCCACACGACCGGTTCGGAAGGCGAGAGTTGCCAATTCCCAGGTTGCCGTTGCGTTGTGGTTCGAATCTTGCAATGATATTGCAGCACCCCGTGGCTGCTATTGTGGAGAGCACCACGTACGCTACACACTTTTCATAAAAGTCTGGAACCCATTGCTTGCAATGCTAGATTCATATTTCTACTATCAAGTTATACACTATAGAAAATGGCTGTTAAGCTGGCTTTAGATGAAAGCATTTCCTTTAACATTTTTGCTAGCATAAATGCTACGTAAATGCTTCCAAAAATCGTATAAGAGATGGTACTTTACACGAAAGCATTTTATGGAACATTTCGGTTCGCTGTTTCAATTACAATGTACACCCAACGGCGAAAGAAACAGAAGGCGAAATGTCCACCACCATTTTAATTCTGACTGTATTACACATTGTGATGACAATGAATTGAAATAATGACGTCAATAAGCAGAGAACAATGCCTGCTTCGAACCAATATAGTTTAATTCCTTATCACAGGATGTAGAATAAAAAAGTAATTTAAATAGCGGTCTACAATTTGCCTACCATTATCTTTGCCGTTGACTGTACAATACATACAGCACGAAAGGCTCGTCGAGTTGCACCGCCAATGCTGTGTGCGCGGTGTTTACAATTGAAAAAGCTAAAATATTTTTCCATACGTGTACAGTAAACATTGTAAAGTATGTATTTAGTCTAATCAGCGCCATTCTTCTCTACCTAAAGCCATTTAATACGAAGCGATATTGCTCTCGGTTGAATATTATCGTTGTTTAAAAGTGTGAAGTGATACGTTGTTTACATCTCACGCGGCAGCCATTACAACTGAACTCGTGATCTAGAGGTCGCTTCTGATTGGTTATGCTACGAAAAAATGCTACGGAAATAGAGCCGTTTCTATACTTGAGATATGCCTTGAAAAAAAGCCATAACATTTCTTATTTTACACGGTAGCTTTCTTTTTGTCCATGGCATAAATGTTAAGAAAAATACTTTCGTTTAAAGCGAGTCTTACGTGTCACAGACATTAGTCCCAGCAGGTCCAGGCCTCATTTCGATCATTGTTTAACCTCGTTGGTGTTAAAATATTAATTTTGTTGTAGTCTATATTTTGTTCCCACTCTGGACCTTCAAAGCCGTTATCAAAAATCCTTTCGAAAAACCGCTATGCTATTCCAAAATCTGAAAAATTATATCTGCTAGAAATTCCTCCTAGAGTTTTCACGTGAATCTTCGTCTAGTTTGCTTTAGCTGTCGTCTAGATATTCGCAATAGTTTCGTGAGAACGGAAGCCTATTTTCCATGACAGATGAAAGCCTGTAGAAGGAATTCGAAGCACATGTAATTGTTCAGAATTTGGAATAGGATAGCATTTTCTTGAAAGAAGATGAATTTTCGAAAACTGCTTCGCTGGCGTCGACAAAAATTCCGGCGGAGTCTCAACACCAATGAGCTTAAATGTTGACCAAAATGTAGTGTGGCCGTCTTTGGGCCATGATCCTGTCTCTCTTTAAAATATAATTTTTTAAAATAAAAAAAAATAAAAATGTGTGTAGCAGTTTAGCCAATCTATACCATTCTAATGTGTATTCTCAGAGCCATTAAATAAAATACACAACCATCTCAGTATAGAGATTAGTAGTCTGGCGATTTTGCCAAAATCTAAAAATCGATTTATCATAGATTTTGTGTACATTTCAACCGTCATCAGTTCACAACTAGCTATTAGAAGTAGAATTTGCATCATGGTGTTCGAAGGTCATTTCATTTTTGCCAAATTTCTGAATTCTATCGACAAGAATCACCATACATTGTAAATTTAACATCCGTTTCTATATTAAGAGTGCCCGAATTATCATGCAATCAATATGAAAAGGTTTCACAAGTATTGAAGAATTAAATAGTATATATTTCCTACGTGTATGTACCCCAAGAAGAACCAACGGTCTGTTGTATTTGAATTTTCATTTTACGTCAATTATCTGCGTCTTCAGCTAATTGCAACGAAGAAGATGAATAATCACTAAATTAAGTTCATGAAGGGTCACTCGTATCTGGGATAGAAAATAGGCTTAGGATGCAACAGAAACTATGAATATAAAGATTTACAAGCATTGTCCAGAAGAATTCTAAACAGATGTTATTTTTCAGTAGAATATCGGCGGTATTTTCACGGAAGATAATTTTTCGAGAGAGCCTTCACTGTCACAGGGCAAAAAATCCAGAAGTTCTTTACGAAAGCGCATCAGCTTAGCAAAAAGCAAAATAGTTCAAAATGCCTATTTAATGACATTTTTCCCGGAGATCATGGCATTGCCTGCGTTTTACTCAGCATGCTTTAGCCCCCGAGAGGCAGACACAAATGGAATTCCGTAGATGATCGGTTGCACACGCTCTCATCGTGTTCCCATAGCAGTTAAGCCCTACCTTCCTGAGACAAAACGGTGCGAACGCTTCCAGCGCCTTGTCCCCCACACCCCTTTCCGATTGAGTGAAATTACCCTTTTATTGAACTCTGTCATTTCGAGGTTGAGAGTGCTTGTTACCCCAAACGGGAAATTGCCGGTTGGGACACGGCAATGAGCGGCTGCGCACGTTGACTCAATTTTTTGAGAGGGGAAATCGCATCCCGTGTTAAGACGTTCCTTCGTGTGATCTTCCTGAACCGTTCATTAGGATGTGCCCGGTCTTTTGCATATTCCACAAATTCTTTCCCCCTCCTTTCTCGGTCCGACGGAGAGCCGCTTTGTTATTTAAATATATCCTTTACGATATTCGAATTTCGTTTGGTGAGAAATCGAAACATTTTTCCTAACCCATATTCCGGCTTCAACACTTCTTTTGCATCGTTTTTTTTGTTTAAGGCACTCCTTAATTAAGGGTATGCAATGCATATCTTGTCTTATACCGCTCTTAAAATCGGAATTACTTCTACTGGCTTCTTGTAACAAAAAAATCATATTATTTGAACTGAACATGGTGTTATTTTTAATATTATTAATACTGCCTTATACCTGGGTAAATTGTACCTGTTAGGTGAAAGAATGCACGGATTATTCACATACAAATCCTCTATGTTTTCTGAAAATCGGACAAGGATAAGTTAGTAGAATCCACACAGAGAACTCGAAATGAATCAGATCAAGTAAGATTGATGCACTTCTAGTGCACCAATTGACATAGTAAGACGTGCAATTTTCGTTTCTTTGAAATTACTGTATTAATTTGTGTATTTATGATGCATCAACTGAAAAAAATCCTCTTTGATGCATTTCACCGTATCGTTAACACTTACGTGTTACTAGATTTTTTTAAAAAATATACCATATTTGTGTCAGCTGACACATTTTGGGTTCTGTATACTACCCATGAGCGCCTGCAGGAGAGGTAAAGGGGGCCACTCCCCCCCCCCGAGATTTTTGGAAAGAGTTAATGTAATTCGAATGGTGAAATTGTAGAGATATTTTATAACAAAAAGCATTGTTTTCTCTGACTTACAGCAACTATTATTATTATTATTTGAAGTAAGCTTACAGTCTATTTTACATTGATTAACTATAGAAACTACTTTTTGTCCTACATGAATTAATGTTAAGTATACAGTTATGCAATTTGTATATATAGATATACAGAATATTGAAATTACAAATGTATGTAATTAAAAAAACATAAGTAGTAGTAGTAGTAGTAATGTAATAATAATAAGAATAATAAAAACAACAATAATAGCAGTAATATTAGCAATAATAATAATATAAACATTTCTGTGATTCTGCCCTCCGTGAGAAAAATCCTGCTGATGCCCTTGATAGTACCGCCTATAAAAAATCTTGTAGCCACAATTGGTGTAATGTAACACCTAATCTATACTTGGAGATATTCGACAGCGGAGTGGTGTAACAAGACACTAAAGATTGTGCTCAACAAGGCTGATTCTACCGAAAGGAGTGTTACCTTACAAATAGCCTGAGTACCTAGGTAATTCTAAGACAAAGCTTGGTGAAACTTTGCACCACACTTTTCTTCTATGAAGTGGTCAAGAATTCCGAAATACTTTTCACCCATTTATTTTGATATTGTATTTACTGAGAATGGGTGGTAATAATATGTTAAGAAAGTCTACAAGAGCAGCGAATTGCGACTGGACATTCCTGCCTTCTTAACTCTTCTCAACACGCGTTTGCAGCAGGCTGTTAATTTTAGCCCCCAAATCGCGGAAAGCACAAGAATTGAATACGTTTTTTAAGATGATCTGGATTGTAACATCAACGGTAGACAATTAACATTACAGTCCTATACTTGGTGAATATTAATTCTTCTCTCTTCAAATGTTAACGATGTTCTGACAAAACATTCTTATTTGGGGGGCGGGGATCTCAAAAGTAAAAGCTCATAAGGCCCCATACTGAACAAGTTGGGATCACCTATAGTATGCCGGAAACAATCTTGCAGAAACAAATGGAAGTATTGACTTTTTGGCGGGGTTTCAGTGTGCATCCTTCCATTTCTTTGCACGGGATTCAAAAGCGAGTAAAGTCCCGTATGCTTTCAGGCAGCACGTCGAACTCTGTGTGAACGATGCTCATTCATATGCAGATTCGAGGAACTGGCTAGTTTGCAGAGCCAAGCAACTTTACGATTCCACATTACTACTTGTGCTAAAGGAAAGGAAATTATAAAATGGTGTTCAAGAAAAACAGCAAATTTGTCTTTCGCACAGCAGTCCTGCTTCTGAACTACACACCTTGAGTAAAGAGTCATGGCTCCCCGTTTTACACGGCCGGTCCTTCGCTGGCGAAACAAACGCATGCGCAAATATTTGACGCCCCTCCACGGAAGGGGGGAAAACAGACGTACATGTACGGGATACGTGCTAAGTACATGCTACGTTGCTAGGCAACGATGTGGTCGGAGGAGATTGACGCCGTGGGGCTGGAAGGAAAGACTAAATGAAGACGGTTCAAGCTAGTGGCTGTAGCCGAATGGAGATTGCAGGAAAGAAAATCCTGCAAAATATGAGGAGAGAAATCCTAAAGGCAAGCGAGCAGAAGCCAACTTTCCATTGCGAAATACCGGGTGTACTTAAAGTTCAGTTACCAACTCAATCAATAATTACATCGCGACCATACGGCATAGAGCAATTTTGTATTTTGCAAAGTGCTCTTGCTACTCTTCAAGTTTTTTCTTCTTCAGAATTTGGTGGAACCAAAACGGCACACCGCAGTAGTAGCAACGTGTCGGACCGCCTGCCACAATTTTCTTTCCACCATCGTAGCTCAAAGTTTTACCTTCCTTGGTGTCTAATGTTCTAGATTTACACGTTAAGAGATGTCGCTGAGACTTACGTCTGTCTCAGAGTTTTCCAAAGACAACAGATGTCAGGAAGAACTTGAGCCGGTTTCAAGATTTTTTGGAAAATCTCATCTCTTAACAAATCTTTATAGAGCATTGACGAGGATACTCGTGCAGTTGTTGATTAGATAATTATGAAAGATGATTTATGTAGAGCTTAACACAAATACACAATATGAGTATGTGAACAGAATTAAGAAAAATTGTATTTGTTTTATATTTAGAATTCTGATGGACAAATATCTCACAATTATCCAAAAGCCGCAGTCTGGGTTGTGAATATTTTCTACTTTCACTTCTGTGATTGCTTACACTTTTGAAAATAGTTTTCAAATGCAGGGTCGGTGTGATCAAAAGAATGGGAATTTTCATCTTCAGGAGGAATTTCTGCAAAATGAGATTGCTGTCATTTTGCCAACCTCCTGTGAGGTTCTCCCAACACACGTCCCTCTCTTTCTGTTCTTAATCACACCCACGTCCTAAAACGTACGAAAAGGGGGAGAAAGAATGCAACAAAAGACTCGCACCTAACGAGGAGGAACGGGAGAAACCAAGCGTCACCCCGGCTTGGCGCCTGTGTTCAAATTACCATACAAGCCACACACATGGAGTCAATACTGCAGAAGACAGTGCCTTGCATTTCTTTACTGCTTTCAAGAGACACACACATGTGGTCTGGATTTCGCTTGATTTCACACCCTTCTTATATTATGTAGTCGACGTACAACTTTCCAAGAAATTGACCATCCGGAGAAGTCAATTGGTTTGCAGCGAGGTCACACAGTAGTTTAATAAGCAATTGTTTCTTATTTTAAGTCCCTTTTCTGCCGCCTAATTCCGACGGTAAGTGGATGAAGCTGGGCGCTCATAAAGGCAGCTATAAATATGTAGTGAATATACCCTAGGACTCTTATGAAACTGCAACTCTGTTCAAAGAATGTTAAAGTCCACTTTATGCACGACAAATAGACTAATTGTGACTGAATCTACAGTTTAAAGTCGTCATTGTGTCGAACTGTCTAGGATTGGTTAGGAAAGACTTATACGGTGTTGTTCTTCCGACACACGAGGTAAAATTCAACTTCAATTACAGGTTTTCATGTATAAGTTGTCAAGGTCAAATATTTCACAGTATAAATACATCCTTTCCGTTATTTTCCCAAATATTTCCTGGAAAAATATTTTTAGTCTGGTCATTGAAGGCTTCTAGCCATCCAGCGTGGATTGGAGCCATTGTGAAAAATATTGAAAAAAATGAAGAAAAATGGGTCAATATAGGCACTGCACTATGGAAGAGATCCGTTCATAGCACGATATACGAGTATATTAGAATAATATTATGTACGTCTTCCTTTTTTCTCATCCAGGCACTGGCGTAAGCAGGATTTTCTTTCTGAGGGGTCGTTTTAAGGGGGGTTTTCAGTACCACTTTAGTTTTCCAGAATTCTTTACTGCCTTCATTTAAAAATATGAAAGCCGCTATACCTCAGTCGTTAGGGCGTCTGACTAACATGCGAAAGACTTGTGTTAGATCCCTGGCGAGGGAGAACCGGGAAATTTTCAACCTTGTCAAATTGCTCCGGCGCCAAACCAGCGTCGTATAATGTGGGTACCTGGAAGAGACTCTGGGGGGTAAAGGCGGCCAGGGGGGTGGTGCTGATCACATCACCCTCATATTCGGCCGTGATCAAGAAAGTGTGGGTCCCTAACTTCACACCCCTTATACGTCTTCATGGCGTGGCGCAAACCACAGGAAATTACTTTAATTTTTATAAAAAATCAGGAATGTAGCCCCTTCAGATACCCCTGCGCACGCCAGTGCATCCAAGGAAATACTTATTCGAATTTCCCCTCGTGTGTAGGATTGATTGAGTTAATAGAGTTGATGTTTTAAGTCCACTTTATGCACAGTAAGGGTAATCGGAACTGGTCCTACAGTTTAAAGTGGGATCCGAACCACTACGTGCCTCCACCGGGTATCGAACCCGGGACCCCTGATTACAAGACGACGACGCTACCACTGCGCCATCGGGGAGGCACCCTCATGTGCAGGAAATCTTTCAAGTGGCAACTTCTGTAGTCTTTCGGACAATACAACCACGGCTGCAGAAGAGATCCACGCCATGCAGCGGGATTCGAACCCGCCGAAGCCAATGCTGTGGCAGAGGCAAGGGGGAACCGGATGGTGAATAGAACTAACGATGATGAACCGATAATTGGTGAAACGCTGAGAGGGTACCTCCGCGTTAAATCCGGTTAGCGACCGAGTCCCCAGAAATCGTTTCTGAAGAAAACTTCTTCCTCTAGTTGGATCCCTTCCTTCCCAGAGATAAGGTCTTGGCGGCATACGTTCATGCGATGATTCCAATGCCGATAATTAGGTGAGAGTCTTGTCTCCTTCGCAAATATAGTAGACCCCCGATTGGGAAAGGAAGGTGCCATTTGCCCTCTAAGAAACGAGTAGGACCTATTTAATATCCCAATCCCCTGTACAGCCACAAGAAAAGTGCCGTTGTTATGCAATAATTAAAACACAACGAGATTCAGAGTGGAAACTGTTCACTTATTTCCATGTCTTATTGGATTTTGATTCATTGATTTGGTGTTTTAAAGTCCACTTTATGCACAGTAAGGCTAATCGGGACTGGACCTACAGTTTAAAGTGGGATCCGAACCACTATGTACCTCCACCGGGTATCGAACCCGGGACCCCTTGATTACAAGGCGACGACGCTACCACTGCGCCATAGTGGTTATCATGAGATAACAGTTCGAAAAGTTATAAATCAATCTGAATGTATCTGCCTAAAAATCGATACTTGTGAAATAAACCAGATTAGGCATAAGGATTAAGAAGACGCGATGAATCATATCTACTTTAAAGGATTAACTCCGTAATGAAATACTATTTCGAAATTTTACGAGAATATTCCATTTCACACAATTCTCTAAAATATTTATGAATGCCGAATAATAAAAGATCGTATTAATGAAAATAATACTAGCTAAGATTTTAGTTTAGTGAAAACTTACTTACGCACTTTTCTTGCAGGAATAGTGAATGCGTCAACCGGTTACGAAGTACACTTACCTGAAAAAAAAAGGAGAAACAAAGTGTAATTAAAAGTATATATACTTCACAGTCTTGAAATTTGCTCTGAAGATTGTAATCTAACCTGATATTATTTCTTAACACATCAAGCGAAAAACTAATCGAAACTTTTTTTATGCTTTTCTGCCCCTTTGGCTAATTACAACGAGGAGGATAGATGGGTGATGAAACAAACACAGTGTGTTTTGACGAGGGTTCGAGCCTCAGTCCTCTGGCTTCCCAGTGTGTTATGCTGACCATTCTGCCAAAGAGATCCATGTCGAAAGATTTAGGAATTACATTAGAATGTAATTAAAATAATATTAAAAATACAAAATGGCGGTCGGAACGTGGTGCTGATCACAAAATGGCTGATATCGTGAATATGTGGAGCCCTGCCTACACATCGCCCCACGTGCCTTCATGGCACGGTGCAATATGTACAGGTAAATTTTTCTTTGCCTTACTAATTGAAACTTTAAGGGGAAAATGTTTGTGGATTATATTTTAATCTGTAGCAATTCAAATATTAATATAAATTTCTTCTCGAAGCATAGGATGTACTGTAATCGATAATGATTGGACTTCGATGAAGCTATTATAGTAGGATGCGTGAGTTTGTAATTGACCATATTTACGATTATTTGTAGTTCTGAAACCGACAATACCAACTTGTTCCAGGAACTCTATGTACAATTCTCCACTGAAAGCTCTTTTTTTATTATTGTACTGACGGTGACTTGCAAAGCGTGCAGCCAGAGCACAGCCGGGACGGATTTATAGCAACGTTCCCTGAAAACGACATGCATTAAGCGACGCGAGCGCTCTCCGCTACTACGGGAGTTGAGAAAGACACACCTGGTTGCCTCGGAGATGTTAATTAATGTGAGAGGGTGAATAACGACGATGCAGGGGGGAGGAGGGGCTTGTCCTTCACTCCCTTTCCTCTCCCCTCTGCGCTGACAATGATGGACATGTCTGAACATGAAAGAAGGGAACGAGCTCTGGTGGTAGTCGGCCATTACTATAGTTTTTTGTCGTTTCAACGTACAGGCAGGAAGGGTTTTCTCCTTTTTGGTGAAAATTCAGAAGTATCTGTGCTGCCAGTGTGCATCGTTCAATTGTACAGTCAACGTCAAAGATAATGGTAGGAAAATTATCCACCACTATTTTCATTACTTTTTTTTTACTACTGTCAAGGTAGCTATTTTCTGTTGGCTAGATAACATGAGGTTGCAGACAGCCTTGCGCACTAATGGGTGCTGAAATGTTAGAAAACAGCATTCCAAGAATAAGCTGTAACAAATATGGAAAATGTGAAGGGAAAACTTCGAGAAGGATTGAAATAATTATCTGAAGGTCTGCAAGACAGAAAATGCATCTGAAAAATCACGAAGACTTGAAAATCGAACTTAAAAGGCCTCGAAGAAGACTGAAATATCTACCTGAAAACCATGAGAGCAGCAGGGATATGGGGGACAGAACCCCATTTGGTTTATCATATTATGCAGAAAATTACTTTTTTTCCAGAATATTATGATGGAAAATTTCTCATCCTTGCATCATTTTCAAATAACAGGAATCACTGTTTAGAACGGTACAGCACCCTTTTGTACGACTTTCAATTCATCCCGTAGCAACGTTGAAGCTTCAGAATTAAAACCATACCAGTTTTCTTAACTTCCCCATAGAAAATTCCTGGATGCGTCTATGCTGAAAATCCCTAAGAAACAGACTTCTGAAAAGATTGAACAAGACGGAAACATCTATTTACAACCCACAAGACAACTATCTGAGAAATACCAAAGATGTATACTCTAACTATCTCAAAATTTGCGACACAGAAAATAGAATGTGTAAAGCCTCGAACAAGTTAGATAAAAAATTGGATAAAGTTGAACAACGAAAAAAGCTTGCAAATCTAGAATTATACATTTGGTTCTAAATGGGAATTATAAAGCCATAACCTTTGCCACCTAAAGTTTAAAACAATCGACAAACATCAAAGCAACTCTCTTTAAAAACCGAAATAGTCGCCCTGTTCCCAACTCCCTCCTCCCCCTGTCGTAACACATTGATTTTTCGGCCACGCATTAATAAGCTGTGTAATTAAATGTAACGTGATTCTATGCAATTAGGGTTTGGCTGTGCAGCAAGAAAAATTAGTTGATAACGACGGAGTGTCTTCTTGGAAAATTACCATCTGTGTCACGCCCCGCTGAGGTGCGTGTCGGGCCCCAATTGCGATGAGCGTGATTTTTTCCCCTCTTGCCGAAATGCATACATTACGCATGTACACTTCGCTTTCCCGCGCTGCCGAAATGCAAACGACGTATGCAAATGTGGCGGGGACTCGTTAGTCTTGACGATACATGTGCCGGGGTGGTTTAGATACTTTACGCTACTTCTCTACGCGGTTATTTATGAACGTTTTGCGCCTTCATTTGTTTCCTCAAAGCATGCGATGCCTTTTCGCGAGTGAATATGTTGTATGTAAATTTCGGAGTTTTCTCTTAGGGGAGAAATATTTGTGGGGGAGATGTTGATTTTACGTCACAATTTGGCAAATATTGAAGTTGGGCAATAGCGACAGCTATAGCAACTTGATATTCTTGGTTGTGTGGGAAATTTAAAAAATATATATAGCCTATCCGAAATGTAACTAGTCAGCTGAGTATAGAGAATCTTCGGAAGAGTTTCATCCCATATATACAATAAAATTGAAAGTGGAGTAGAAGCAGCGCTTTGTGATACTCAAAGAAGAAGAATTTAATAATTTTATGTATTACCTATTACCCTTATACAGTTTGGAGATATATGCTAACTGAAACTGACTAACCTACTCAAGCATGCACCTAATAGCAGAAATAAACGTCTCAATAGATTAGGCAGGTTAGGTTTTGTACATTTCTGCTGTTAGATGCATACATGAGTAGGTTAGGCAGATCAGGTTTGGTGCCGATAGGGAATATCTTCAAGTTATAACTGTGGGACAATGTATTTTAGTGTATTATTTTCCCGGTAGATGTCGCGAATATTGTAATCCGGACACTATCACTATCAGAGCATCTGTTCAAATAGCATGCGCTGAATTTTAAAATGAAATATGATTACAAATTAATCCACAAAAAAAACATTTGTATATATTGCCCATAAAAATTAAGACAGATCTACGAAAAGAAGGTTTTACTTCACAAGCACAGTCTTGTGTTTTTTATTGAAAACCTTTTAATTGTACTTTCAGCAATTGCCTGTAGTAATGCTAATGCACCTTTGACTTCTATATTGCAAAAAGTTTACTGACTAAAACCGTCAACTTTCGCTATCTCCCAACTAACGTAAAAATGAATATGACTGTTTTTAAATATTTAACGGCAATTAGATAATTACAATAATTGAAGTAATTTTAATGATTTTGTTTTTAATCGTGCACGCAACTATAATATATAGTCATTATCTGTTTTTATGTATGATAAGATATTCCAATTACAATTTTTAAAACGGTTGCGGCCCGTTTTGTAAATTAACATGCAGACTGTCAAATTTTAACGGTATAATATTGTGAATTTTATGGTGACAGTGTATGTAATATCTATACGACAGTGGTGTGCCCAGGATTTTCGAAAGTGAGTTACAAATACTTTTTTTTTAGTAGTTCAGCGCACATTTTGCCATCTTATCCTCTCTCTGACGTTCTTTTTTAGGACTACTAGGCCGAAGGGGAGGTTATAACCCAAACCATAACCCCCCCCAATTTGGCACGCCACTGTTATACGATACTCTTGTATAGCTATCATTCAATCCTCCCCAAGATGTAATGTCACCCTTGAACCCTTACCTGATTCCCAAAAGAAGTGGGAAGATGGCGTGGTTAAGATGAGGGGGAAGGATGAAAGCCAATACGCTTCGTTTGTTTTCTCGATCTCCCAGTCTCATCTTGCTACTTTACTCGCTTTCCTATGTGTGGTCTGTCCGCACCCATTTTCGCATATTCATTCTATAAATCTCTAGTGAATTCCCCGCTCCACAAATCATGGACTACATTGGTCGCTGGCGGCTTGGAAACAGCAAATCAGTGATCAGTTGAGTTTTTTTCGACTGACATCGGGCATTTTAGAGTCACAAGGACCGAACGCTCTTAGTGGGACGAAACAAACGAATGTCGGATACACCACATGTTGCCAAACGTACTCTAAAACGAGAGAGTTCTCTGATAACGATATCCTCAGCATCAGAAATCAACGGGGGTTAATGGCACAATTGTAGATGTTGTCCTGGACCTGAAGTTTCCGGAACGACCACACACACATTGGTATGCGACTGGGAAAAGCAGAAGTATGCCTGGCAACTTTGCTTCGGGGGAGCGATGTTACACCTACGGCTTTTATTTTGCAACTGAATTTGTTACCACCCATCGAGCCATCGAGCCACACGCCTCCGAAGACGATTGGGGGACAGAAATAGACATGAAAGTCGGACGCCACCTGAAAATGCGACGAGTATAGTAGTGCAAAACTACTACGAGATCCATGGTGGCAAATTTCTTATTATTTAACACAACTCGAAGTTTCGCGTGTCCGCATTGGAAGCAGAGGCAACTGTGAAACAAACAAAGGTCTATTTAAGCCCTTATCTTCAACTGCACGAGTGTCATATGCTCGGCAAAACGAACGACACACATTAAACGAACGATGCGTATAGGCGAAATGACATTTCCTGTGCAGACGAGTATAAAGTGCTCACGTGCAACCGGTTCGGGAAAGGAAAAGCGTTTGTACCGGCGGCTTCTTAAGTAAAGAGCGCATGTTTGTGTATTTGTGGTAAACCAGGTGCTTTTAATTAAATGGCCATAAACTTCACCGCAGACACCTGGTACATCCTCATTGCGGGACGAGTGAGCTCATGTTGTAATGGGAGACGTTCCAGAGTTTCTCTTATTTCTTTGTTCGTCTGTGCATTTCTTGCCCTTTCCTTCACGCGAATGCATAGGTGTATGAACGTGTAAGTGTGAATTGGGTTTTAATTTCCAGTATAGTACAAGTGGTGGGGGTCCATATCGATCATGGACGTTGCCAGAACTTTTTGCAGGGGGGTCGGGCAAATGATAAAAGTTGAATAGTATAAAAATAATAAGTTTTATTACCAAGGTTATCTTATTATACAATAATAAATATTATAAACTATCAAAAATAAATATTATTCGAAATAATAATAATTATTATTATTATATAAATGGGGAAACTCGATCCACCAAACGAGTGAATAGCAGCAAAACTATTTTCCATTACTTCTTTTGCATTTTATGAAATTAGTATCTGAAATGCATTTTGATATTAACTTTGCACGTCTCGTTCAAGAGAAGGCTTTAATTATTACAGGGATTTTTCGTTCATAAAGTTTGTTGTGTGACCTCTCACCAACAACTGTAATTATTAGAATTTTGAAAACTGTGTAACCGTTTGTTCTTTGGGTGAAATTGTAGAATATAACCTTGTTCCTGTATTTTTCACTCAATGTTTTCAATCCAATGCCTTTTTACTTTGGTTTTTCTGTTCGAATACTAAATAAATGAACTTTTTTTCTGTTCCAAACAATAAGAGTAACAAACGTTCAGCTTTCTTGTATCTTTAAATGAACAATGTTAATTTCCAGGGGGTTCCACCGACCCGTTCGATTCCCCTCCCGATGCCCATGATATCGATAGAGTGACTCCAGGAACCAGTGTGCAAGCACAGCGCCGAACGGTTGGCTGCTTCGGGGAGGAGGACCTGAGAGGTTTCCGCTTTTTGACCAGTTGGTCTAACTGGCTGTTGGACAGCAAGTTCCCTCGTAGGTAAACGCGGCAACAGAGGGTCACTGCCAGTAAGGCGGGTCCCGCGCTGGGACATGCGCGATTTCACTATAGTTCATGTTTTTAAAATATTGGAACCTCGGAATCGTAAAATTAGCGACCTCGATATATCGATATCCTTAATACCCTTGGTTGAGAACTACAGTACTGTCTATGGAACGAACCACTCCATTGTGTTTTGGAACTACTCGTATTGTCGCGTATTCAACGAGCAACACGATTCTCTGTTTCTTTTAGTTAAAATTGGACAAAGATATCGAACTTCGCTATCGGCAAATCGATATCGCAGTCCTCGGTAAAAGCATATCCGATCAGTCACAAATGTATTCTGAACAAAATAGATATTTTGGATAAATGTTGCTTCTCAACAATTTATTCTTACAGTCCTTCCTATAGGCCTACACTTCTACTTCACACTATTACTAATTACGTAATTAAAGCCCGTGACACAAAATGTCTGCAAAACGGATTTTCGTTGCTTGATTGAGTTAGGTTATTTTACGTCCCTTTTCTGCCACTTTTGGTTAATGATGACCAGTGGCGGCGATTGGGTTCCAAAACCGGGTTGTGAAGGTACAAAACTGGGGGGGGGGGACAAGGACAGTATTTTTCCATTTGTGGATAAGGTTTAGCATAGTGCGGGGGCAAAAGTGGCGAAAAGCGTGGGGGCAACCGCCCCCCTAATCGCCGCCACTGATGATGACTGATGAAATTAATGAATGGACCCTCACAAAGAACACACATCCATAACTAATAAATGTAATTTTAACGGCTCAGTCTTTATGCATGATAAAACATTCAGGTTTATATTTTATAAGGAAATGGTTGTGTTCCATGTATGTAAATTAACAGACAAGCTGTTATAACGGCAGAATGGTGTAAATTTTACGGCAACTTGTCTCAGAGGGAGTTCTATGTAACCATTGCTTTACCGAACCACTGGTTCAACAGCCTTCACAGCAAATGCTCTCTCAATATCCATCTTCACATGCATAGAGGGGACACAATGTTATTGTGATAATCACAAAGCTTGGCAGGTTCGCGGCCTGCGACCTCTGCGAGCGGGTTTGCCCCTGAAGGGTCTTTGAGTGGCTGTTGCCACCACCGTTGCGGCACCATCGCTTGGTGTTGGCCTTACAGCGTCGGAAGCACGCCTCCTGCTCCGCTGTTTATTTCCATGCTTGGATTCTGCTAACCATTTTGCATATTTGCCCGCACGAATAATGATGCTGTAATTTACGCATCTGTAAGTACTCTCTGTGTGCGATTAGCTTCATGGCTTCCGTCCATTGTCCGGCCGCAGCGTCTGTGGCTGATGGCAGCCATTTTCTCCCTTTCCCTTCCAACTCTTTAGCCAGTCGCTTTTGTATTCTCTTCGTAATAAAGTGTTGCCGCTCTCTGCCTGAGTTGTGTGATGGCAGCTTCCTCTAACCTCAATTAACCGACAAATCCTCCGCGGCCAAATATCTCGCTAATTTGAAAGGGGGGCTGAGTAATGCGCTCGTGTGTTAATGTAGCACATTCTTGTAGTGGTGCACGCTGTCCTTTTCTCATGACGTGCTTTTTTTATGTTAGTGTTATTTTTACACCGTGGGATTACAGAGTTAGGTTCACCGTGACTTGAGACTATTTGGTGTACTGGCTTGCGTGTTTCATGATTTCTTTATTTTCAACATGGCACCCCTAAATTTCATTCAGCATCCGCTGTTCTAACTTCTCCGTGGCGCCCTACGACGCCAATGTTCCTGGGTTCTTTGTGAGTGTCCCTTCATCAATAAAATAAACCAAGTCAATAAACAAACAATAATGTTCTAATTTATCCTCTCGGAAGTTACTGCACTGTAGAATGTTACTGAAGAAATGACGGCCCGGGACCGTCAATTTACGGTGCCATCCTGCTACCGTAAAAGATATGGCCACGCCTAACGAATTGAATTCGCAATAAACGCATAATTCTTCACCAACTGGCTACGCATCCATTCCAGCACCTAACAGAAATCAACAACGAAGCCTCTTCCAACACCTATTCGCCGATATGCTCGTCCTGTACAAAGGGAATAAAACAAAAACCATTGCGGAAGCAGCAGGCAGGAGGGGAAGGGGAAGGTTCGTTATTGACCTAATGGAGAGGGAGAACCGCTTTCCGTGAGGGAGGGGGGATGAAAGATGGCAACGCTGAGCCAAAACATGCCACATTTCATGTCAGCTTGTCGTTAACTCCAATATTGCCAAAAAGTATACCCGACAAACGTCAAACACACACACGCGCGCGTACGTGCACGAAGCCTTACCCCACTCCCTTCATCCTCTTTTTTAAAAACAAAAAACATAAAAGAGGGCAGCGTTGAAGATATATTTAAACTGTGCCTCGTATGCGAGTCAACCCACATATCGCATCGTACATTATATATACATTACTAATAATTGCGTAATCACAAGGCGCGCATGTCCGGACAACACGGCGGTGCAGGAATGAGACATGTTACTGCACAAACCACCAATTTACTTTGTTATTATTATGATTACGCAAAGGAGATAATTACCAACCTTATAATCATGAAAGATAATATCCAAATCAGTAACAAACTTGAAAATGAACCACTCAATTCGCACTTGCTTCACTAGCGCCACTTGCGGGAGTTTGCTGAAGGCAGTTGGCGTCTTTTTGGCTCTGACGCAACAGTTTGTGGGTTCGATACATGTTTATGTAGGTATTTGAGGTTGGATCAGGTATTCAGGAAGTGGACTGTATAAGCGGTTGACACAGTCTCTTATCAATGGAGGTTATTGATGATACCGAGAGATGGCGCTTTAAAGATCGAGATGAAAACGAGGCCAGATCCTTCCGAGACGAAACCTTGAACGAGACAGACCTCTATAAAACCTAGATGAGAAATATTTTACTTCGTTAAACTATAATTCACTACATTCAAAATAAAAATTACGTTACTACGAGCCTTAGTCAGACATATCACGCGGATATCTACCGGATTATTTATAGCTACACAATGTATACGCAGATAGAAGGACGTAAGGCACAAAAATGATTAATAGTTAATTGAATTATCGTCAAAGTATACTGTTTTGGACTGTGTTTAAGTAAGTGTATTTTTATGTGTCTGCTTGTACTTGTGTATGTGTAAGGGCAAAAATATGTATGTGTGAGTGCCCGTATCTATAGGTTAGATTACCATTCTTATGTATTTTTTCTTTGTATTTTTTATTCCTCTGTAATTTATATATATATATTTTTTCTTTCTTTCCTTTTTCAATATTCCACATTCAAAACTTTTGTAAACATGGTCAAGTGGAAAAAAAGGCTCCACAGCCTTAACTTCGCCATGTAAATAAATATTTTGTGTATAGTAATTGCAAAGACAATCATTGAGTAACAATCGTAATCCTGTGCTCGTGTTTGGGTATATTTAGGATAAAAGAAACTTTGTTATTCAATCAATATGAACACAAATATCCCTTTCTCATGTTTTTAAGAATAGGCTATGTCGAAAATTGTTACTTCATTCCATACTTTGCAACATAAACGTTCGTCTATGTGTAAACCACTATGTTCCGGGAATCTCTTGATTACAAGGCGACTGCGCGTGTTCCTTATTGTGTGTGTGTACGAGAGAGAGAGATTTGAGCTCATGTGTAGGTATGAGCAATGGTGTGTGTGTGTTTGTACGTACATGTATGAGCCATTCTATTGAGCCTGTGTGCTTTCTTTATATGTTCATGCTCCCATAATAGCATAATATATTTTATCTGTTAAAGCAAATAAATAAATACCAACTAAGTTTTTCGAGGGTTCGTAGCATCGAGACGAGGCGTCAAACAAACATTTTCTTTGCAATGACACCAGAGTCTGTATACAGACACCTGACAGAGACCGTGAATAAAACGAGAAGAAATCATGTCTCGTCTCGATACGAAACCTAAAAAGGATAACTCTAGCAGGTGACCGCTATGGAGCATGGTGCTCCTTACGCCACAGACAACGTTAACGGATACTCAAAGCCACAAAGTTATATATCGTCCCTCGTATTCATGTGCAAGCAAGACGGCAATCAATCTGTTTATCGGAACACATAGTCGCTTCTCGATACTATAGCTCCTTAGCGCATACGACACATGTTCCTTGAACTAGAGCTAGCCTTCCTCCAAAATAGTCTCCATCGATTTTCCTTCCCCCGTCCAGCGACCAACCTCCCTCCTCTTGCGTTTCGCGACGTGACGAAGACACCCGCCTTCAGGGAAAGGAGAAAAAAGACAAAATGGCGCCCGCTGGGCAAGTTGCGAGTAATTCATCACACGGTTGTGGAAACACAAAGGATGCTGGGGAAGGGTTGGGAAATGGATGGAAGGCAGAGTCGCTGGTCTGCGGAAGGGCTTGCACTTCTCCATATCGACCAGCAATGGCCACGCATGTATACGCTGGGCATTGTTTCACAAGGACTGACAGAGGTGACTGACTGATTTGATTAGTTGCGTGTTCAGGGGAAGGGGTTGGCTGGGATCATAACCTACCCTTTTTCCCTGCAAATGCTGGAAAATCAGCCAAAAGATAGTGTCGACTACTAATAAAGAAACACTCCCCTCCCCAACCCTTTGGAAAATACTGGGCAGGCAACTGGCAGAACATGACCATGTAAAGGTGAAAGTTCCCCATGCATACAGCACCGTGCCATGAAGGCACATTTAGGGGGTGAGGACGTAGGTAGGTGATGTGATCAGCACTACGCTCCGGTCTCCTATGCCCCCAGGAACCTATTGATTTGAGGCTGGGTGAGCCCCAGAGCCTCTTGATGTGAGGACAAGGCCGGGAAAATTCCGGCCTCAGATCACCCACCCCAGGAATCGAACCCGGGTCTCCCGCGTGGCAGTCGGACGCCCTACCGACAAGACCGCGGCAGCTCCTTACTCGCGTGAAAACCTTGCCTGTATCGAAGTTACCTTGGGTAAGTAATTTGGAAATTAGCTGTCTGTCTGTTTAGCTATAGACAGGCTGTGTGTGTTAAACAAAGTTGAGTTTTACCGTTTTTGTATTGAACATATTGAAACTTGACCTGCGAGACTATAGTCCTCTCTTCCATGTAGAATACACCGTGACTGCATTTCTTGCACAGTCGATGCTCTGGCACTTGTCCTTGGTCTCATAACCCACCCCCTTTGGCCCAGAATTAGTAAAAAAAAAGAACGTCAAAGGTAGGAAAATATGACAAAATTAGGGATGACTACCAAAACAATGTACGTAACCCCTCCCATTCCAAAATCCTGTGCACTCCATTGGCCAGCATAATCCTCTGTGGGGATATGTTTTGTGTCGTGTCTATGTGATACTGCCTTCATCCATTTATCACCCCCACTCATCTCCCACGCCATGGTTAGCCAACAATGGCAGAAAAGTGACGTAAATAAACTACATCAACAACGAGACCACAAGACGGATATCTTCACGAGGTGAAACTATGGCACCCATTCTTGTAATAATACACCAAAATTTGCATGTTTCTTCTCAACTAAACGATTTCCAAATTTTGGTGTCAGTCATGGCGGCGATATGGGGGACAAGTGCCCCATACTTTTTGCCACTTTTGCCCCTGCACTACGCTAAACCTTATGTACCAAGGGAAAGTAAATTGTCCTTGCCCCCCCCCCCCAACACACACACGTTTTGCACCTTGCCCCCCTAGTTTTGGAACCTAATCGCCGCCACTGGTGGCAGGTGTTAATTTACCATAATGTTCTTTTCTTCGAACACGACACAGATTTGTTTGCCTCATTGATCTGCATATCGTACCCAGAAAGATCTCTAGTTTCAGACATTTGAGAGCACAGTTGGAAACACTGCAAATCCGCTAAACGAAATCATCCCTAACAAATCACATTATGAAACAGCAATATGTCGGCATAAAGCAGAGGCGCCCAACCATTATGGGAAGAGTTAAACACAGGGATATGATCCATCCCGGAGGGATTTCGGGACTGGAGAGGGATGAAAGGGAGAAGCTTGATTGGTCAGGGGAACGCGACCACGTGACAATAACTCGACTGAGTCAATCAAGCAAGATCGCCCCCAGCTTGTGGTTTCAATCAAGACACTCTTGTCACGATTCATTTAGTGGATGGAGACAAAGAGATTGTTCTCATAGCCGCTAGATGGGAGGACGTTCGATAGCTGTCAAGTTGAACTGTAGGACAAGACGCAGATTCACGGGGAAGCAGATGCTGTCCTTTTACTAACATAGATACAAGAGATGAAGGAAGAAGAAATAGTTTTGAAAGTTCAAATCAACCTAAGAGTTCTGAAGAGGGGTGATATGAAGGTTATCTATCAACCATACTTAAGTTTTATTCTGATACACAATCTAACAAAAATATTCATGCTTGAATTCATTGAGATAACTTCGCTTTACCGATTTTTATTTATAGCAGAAAATTAACCTACTTTGCCATGAAACTATTTCAATATCCACACAACTGCTAATCCATTGCATGTTAATTTCCACAATGCTCGAGCAGTACCAGATTAACCATCTACTGTCAAAGTGAGCGCACCTGAAGTATGTTGGTTATTTTTATCGGATTTTACTGCCAGAAAAGGATGCAAACGTAATATATAGTAGATATATCCAAAAAGAAATATATATATATTTTTTTAAAAAAATACAGTAAACACACTTTTTTAAAAAAAATAAAATAATAATAACAACAGTGAAAATGAACTGAAATAGGCATACTTTCGCTGGTACGTACCAACCAAACCCATAGTTCGCTAGGCTCATATGAAGAAAGTAGTTAGTTTAGACGTGGTCGCGAAGGGTGATCACCCAATTTTAGGCAACTTTCCATTAATATTATATTGCCACTGTAAACGGAGAATTTATTTTTCCGTACTGACGGGAAATGTACATAAAGCACATTTTTGACTTGATTGGCCGGGGAAGGACTGACCACCAAGAGATTGCCATGTTTATGTTAACTGACGTTTTGTTGTTGTTTCTGGACGTCCAGTGAAAGGTTAATTAATGACAGTTTAGTTTTTACGTAGTTTACGATTACTGTTAGTGACAGCCGTCTCGTGGGATCAACCACTCCCACATTAACTCGCTTTAAGAACAATACTAAACAAATTCTTTTCATTTTGGAATATCAGCCTGTTATCGTCTTGAATAAGTCAAGCAGAACCTTACTCATACAAAAGCACGCAAACATTCTACCAAAATGCAACTCACCCTTTAGAAATACAAGAATACGGAAAACGTCCTTAGAAACCTCTTTGCTTCAACACACACGCGCACAGTTTGGTTCCATCATGCGTATATATGAAACGAAATATAATTAAATGCATGCGCAGTGTTAATTAGAAATGTTACATCGCACGCAACGATCTACTAACATAAATTTCATTCAATGGGCACTCGACCGTCCGACATTAAAGGAAATCTCCCGAAAAAATACTTTTTCTCTCGCTCGTGAATGACGGAAATGTACTCAAGTTAAATTAGCGGAAATTAGATAAGAAAGTTGTGTGTTGTTTCCATTCGAGAAGATTCAAAAGAGCGAGCGACTGAACAAGAAAAGGTGTAACGTACTGTTTATGCAGTTTTCGCCTGTCAATCCCAATTATAGAAAAGGCAAATAAACTCATGCATTGAACACGTTAGCAGATTTCATTACGTGATTGTAGTTTCGCCTCTTTTGAAGTCCATTCTATGAAGGTCCAATTAAATCGTTCCGCAAATCCGAACAAAATGACAGCTTGCTAAGATTCTTCCTGCATTCTTGAAGTCTCTGTCGGTACCCCCGGAACCCTGCCGTGTTTCAGGAACTGCAACTTTTATAGAACAGCGAAACCCAGAACACAGTTCTCGATTGGGAACAAACTGTCTTACAAACGACGAGGGACCTTGTCATCTTCTGCGTTTCGTTTGGATGTCTCACAAGTTGTCTTATTCTCGAAGTGAAATCCTCGGTCTCGTTTCGAAATTCAAAACGGTAAGGACTGAGAATTCATTGAGAAACCAAACTCTTATTGTCTCGGGATCTTCTATAGAGTTTTGGACCTAACTCTGTTCACTTCTCGCCAAAAAGTCAGGTGGACGCCATTCACGCCATCTGCTGTTGGGGCGGGAAGACAAGAGTCATGCCTAACGCTTATGGTCTTCCGAGAGAATTTCCACCTCAGTACCATCATCTTCCCCATGGAGAAAACTTTAGTCGTGTGGAATACCTCCCTTACAGCCAGAATTACAACTGGTTTTTTAACAGCTACTTCACTCAAGCTTCTCTTCAATGGCTATAGATGGCATCACAAATTTACATGTTTAATATCATGCAAAGCGTGATTACTTTTTAAGTTAGTTGTAAAATGTTCAGCTACATTAAAACGTAAATCATAAGCTTTACAAGAAGTAATGGGTGCTTCATCATGGTAGTACATTAATGAAAGATGGAAATATTCAACGAAATCTTGCATATATTATTTCTATATAAATGTGCATATTCATAAGAAAAATACTCAAAATCTAGTCAGCTACGAGTAATTTGAGTAGGCTACTGTTTGAATGCATATTTCCTTGCCGGTTTTTGAAATAATGTCCAAAAGCAAGAACTACGCTGAAGGTAGGTTGAGCGGAAGGAATGTAAACAACGGACAATCCGGTGAGAAGAAACCGTCAGCGAGGCCATTTGCACTGGTGGCTGCTGAAGGAGGCTGGCTTTTGAAGCATTACACGCTCATGCGAGGGGCATAAATCATGCAGAGCGACGCAGCTGGACACTGAATAAAAAAGCGCGTGCTTATTCAATGGCTGTCAAACTTTCTTCCAGCAGACGTGCCGTCGAATGAGTAGTTCAAGGGCGGGGATTGCAGCCGCCAACATGGGACTCCGCCCCCGCACAGGAAAATCCTTTCATAACAAACCTCCTCATCGCACTTGGAGAGTTGTACATTATCATTGTCTTCTTTAGATAGGGGAGAAAATTGTGATCACTGTCCTCTTGCAGTATGCAGTAAAGAATAATAAAAAAGGCCAAAGTGTGTTCAGAAGTTCGATTTCCGCGAATTCAGGTTTTACTATTCTCTTGAGATCAAGAAGTTAGACTATAAAAATTTAGCTTGCCAACAATTTTCGGATTCGGATTACCCGGTTCCGAAAATAAGCAGATCCGGATCTCTCAACCTTTATTACCCGGAACCCAGGTATTTCAAGATCCGGATCTGGTTATCCCTATTTTCTGCCACTTATGGTTACTCGAAAACATGAAGATATGTGATAAAATTGATGTAGTAACGCTCACAAAGAGCACCCACGGCCAGGCCGGGATTCGAATGCCGTTTCATTTGAACCATTGTAAGAGGAAGGGCTCCGGGTTCGAATCCAGGCCTGGGGTGTTATTTGTGAGTTTCCCGTCATCAATCCCATCATATTATCACTCATCCTCATCGTCGCGCTTAGTGCAAAGTGTCAGAAAAGTGACGCTGAACAACAAAAATTGCATCACATCGTGGCATGTTTAGAATAACTAAACGCAACTAAAAATAGATTGTACACAACTAACCTTATTAATAATAGGGCACTTTTTAGCAACTTTCAACCCTTTCTCATATTTGTAATTTTGGTCTCCCTGCCCCTCAACGTAACTGACAATAATGAACCAATATCTTGACGGGAAGGATTATAACCTACATTACAATTAACCTGTTTCTATGAAATTCGTGTTTTGGTTAGTTTTGACTGCACTGCTGCGTATACATAGACTACAAAGAACAAGTTGACTATTTGTAGAGCAACGCATCAGCATATCCGTAATAATTGACATGGGTAACCATGTCACATTCTCAGTGGTCATGTCGGAAGTACATCATAAATGCATTATTTGGCAAGAAAAGGGCGGCAGGGTGATTGACAAGCCTCAGCGAAATCTGAATCGGAACTTATTCCAGCACCGGTTTGTCCACCCAGCAGCGGCACAAGGATATCGATCTACCTACAAATGCTTTCCGGCACGAACGAACTGCCTCTGCGTATTCTAAAATTCTAGAGTTAGAAGTCGAGGTAATGTTGCTCTACTCAGAACGTGCATGTGCCACTAGTACCTTCTTGGCATCGAATGTCACATTACTTAGATAATGTGGACGATGAAATGCAAAAGGGTATCATCAAACAAATGTTTGTGATGGTAACTTTCGAACCTGTATCAGATATAAATCAGTTTGAATTCTAAATTGTCGTTGCAAAAATTATGTAAATTGGAAAGCCGGTCTCCCTGCCAGGAGTCCCGGGTTCGAATGACGACCTGGGCACATGGGTGTTCTTTGTGAGTGTAATTTTATAATTTTCATCATATCACTCATACTCACCGTCGCGATTAGCCAAAAGTGGCAGAAAAGCGTCTCTACATAACAAAAAACTGAATAAAATCAAAATTGGAAAATTTATATTGCAATTGTAATTCTCCGTTTCCATATTTGGCCGGTCTACTTTGGCGATGGTTCTAAACGTTAAGTCGACTTTCGGTGTCAGACTAGGAGGGAAATCGAAAAGAAAAAGAGGAGAGAGCTTACGGTAAGGAACTCGCAACGCAACTGCTAATTTATGTAATGCTCATTGCAAAAATGCAAGTACTGCTTAGAGGAAAGTACAGATTTGAGGGCTGCGCATCCCCCTACACCCAGATCATGTCATAATCCCTACGAAGCATTTAATTACGTCAGAGGGTCTACTGCCATATTATTACTGAAAGTAACTCTTATTTAGCTTTACTGAACACTTTACTTCATCTGTACCCCCCACCTGAATCCTCCCCTTTCTTCATTTAACGGATAAAATATGGTGCTTCTAGTACCATAAGTGATTTGGAACGAGCTAAATTAATTGCTAAGGAAAGATATATTCTGAGTCTTCCCTCACCCTCCTCATCTTACATATATCTTACAAATATATATACATGTTGATTTTTATATTATTTTAATGAAAAAAATCCCCCCAAAATTTTGATGGCGCGGTCAGCGCATTACCTATACCCCTGCAGACACTTCTGCCTGACAGAATCATATTGTACTTTAAGTCGCCTTTTCCTCCATGAAGAACACAAGATACTGTCAGCAGAATCACACGTAAGCTTTCTCACCACAAGCCAGGAGTTAAGAGAACAATAGAGGCTTCAACCATGGCTGTGAATGGGAATTGAGTAAGTATACGCAGTAACTCTTTGTAGGCACTATCCGCGGTTTTCATTGGTAATGTGACTTGGATTTTATCTCCCTCTTCCCTGTCTCAGTTTTCCTATTTGAAAAGGACATTTGCAAAAATATAAAATATAGTAGCGACTGCTACACAAAGATGTAACATTGTTCCTAAATTGACATTCAACTATTACTAAAATAGTTTAGTTTCCTTACAAACACAATCTTAATTTATAGCGCGTACATATACCAAAATATTCCCCATGTCATAATATTTCATGCAATATAATAAAGAAATTCTTAGTATTCCATGTGCTAGAGCGAGCACAAAAAATGAGGCTCACCGTAGAAAAAGTGCACATTGTCATTTTATACACTAATATCTTCAGTTGCATGAGAGCAAATGGTGACCGTAAAGATAATTCCGAGTTCTCTATTGCCGAACAACAACAGCTCTTAAAGCGGACTGTACAAATTCACTGCTTGTCACGGTGAAGAAAATGTGTTCGTCTCTTGCTGGACCGTGACGAACCGCGTGTCTTGATATGTCTAGTAGAAAAATAGCAACAAAAAACGCTGAACAGCTTGGTCCTACGCTTATCAGAGTAGTTGGATTTGACAATACTCAATAGTCTTTTAGAAGGAAATAGGATTTAACAACTCCGACGTTGACAACATGATTCAGTTCACAGAGCGTGCCATGACGTATATGCAAAAAGGAAGGGCAGGTGTATTCTTTAAGGCACGTCTCTCTCAGAAGTCAAAATAATAACCATTTCCCAGATGGCTTTCCGATTAATCGTAAATCTATTTTAAAAGAGTATACTCATAGGCTTATTATTAATTACTTAATTACAAAAAACTCAGAATTATTATTAATACACAAGGCTAACGAAGAAACATCAATAAAGAAAGAAGTATTCTCGTGAATTAATAAATTTGACAACGTAGTACCTCATCGCCAGTCGTGCAAGACAGAACTTGAATGCCGCGATGTTCCGAAATTCTTGAACTGGACGAGTGTGCATTTTCGTTCTATCTTTTTTCCTGATTTTGTGCAATGTTGCAGTGAATAATGTAGTCTTGTTGGTAGCATTATTGGTCCGTGTTGTGTGTAGATGACAGTGTGCTATAATAAAAATATGAAGAGGTTCTGACCCTTCTGTATTCTACCAAAACAAACGTTCACAGACCTAGGACAGACATCCAAAACATTCTCTGGTGTTTTGAAGGTAAGCAATGCGCCCCATTTAAACCAGAATAACATGTTTTAAATAATCCACAAGAGATCGTCAGTATTGACAAAATCTTATACTGCTGAATTGTTCATTTAAATGTAAATATTTTATTAGAAATCCGATCAGTAAAGAGATAATTAAAATACGAGTGACAGGTTATTGAATGCGAGGCTAGTCATAATCGTTCATCTATATAATTTCGATTAATTTGTCACTCGCGTGGGTAAAATATACTACACAAAGTTAATCAATAATTAGAGGAGCGGGTGAGAGAATAGGCTATATTTCCTTCCGCTGTAACAATTTGATTCCGACGCTACAAATTCTTACTTGTTCAGATATCATTTCCACATTTTCATTGGGACCTGTTTCGAGGGTATGAGATTATTTTAGCAGGACACAAAAGAACTGTGAATCATAGTAAGTACGTAGCCTCGAAACAGATATCATTTAAAAATATCTAAATTAATGGCGAAATATACAGTTGTGTGGAATGGCAAGTCAGATATGCATAGGAAGTAACTACAGATCCAAGCAGAAACTGGGTTGTGATTCGTTGCAAGAAAAATGAGGTCACAACTATTGACACGACATCTATATTGGAAAGGTCCATAATTGCAATGTTCAAGACGAAGAGAAATGAAAACGGAAAACCATATTGATAAAATAACGCTTAGTTCGCACATTTTTACACCTAATTTTCTCATAGTAGTAAATAACAATATTATTACTTGCTTATTCGTAAATAGCATTATCGTTAACTTCCTGTGCTTGTAACGGCGCTTGACTGTGACTGAGTTAGCATATATTTAGGTTATTAGTCAGAATATTTATCCTCATATCTACACTGAATCTAGGTGGGTGATTGTTATTGACGTTGACGTTGTACAAACAATATTTACAAGTTATGTTGTACAAACAGGTCGATAGTTAAAATAAGAACGCTCTTGTATATGATACCGATTTGTAATTAGAATTCTAGGCGGAAGATTGTCATTGTCAGTTCTATGCTTAACACACGTTAATGAAACAATCAAATATTGACTTCGTGTTAAACTGAATAAATTTTAAAAAAGTTCCATGAGGGATTGTGGGAAAGTTTCGTGTGGTACGTGGGGGTGGGGAGGAGGATATCAGCTACGAAAGTAACCGTGATATTTATTGAATCCATAATTTGATTTTCTCTGGGAGACGGGGGTTAGTAGTGTACAATCTATATGGTACACTAGGGGTCCTGGGTTCGAATCCCGGTCTGGACATGGGTGTTCTTTGTGAGTATCCTTTCATTAATTTCATCGCTCATCCTCATCGTCGCGATTAGGCAAAAGTGGCAGAAAAGCAGCGCTACATAATAAAAATCAAATCGGAGCAAACGTGTACAAGTGAATGCTGGTTACTAAGTCGCCGAAAAATCAGTACAAGATGGGCTTTTCACACCCAACCATTGGCAGTTGGAAATGAATGCACGCTCACTTGGAATTCAAGAGCCAACTTCCACCTCTTCCCCCTTTTGCTTCTACGTAGTAAATTGCATTACACAAGCTGAAGATAAACTCCTTCCCATACAAAACACACCACTTCCAGGCGCCAAGATTTCGACGATAACTGCAGCCAGGGGTACCGAAAACCCTCCTTCCTAGTAAATGCAATGCATGGCGTTGAAAATTACAGAAATGATATTCGACCGAGCTGCAAAAGCGACACGGAGCCCTCCTCCGAAATGCGTGCTAGAGCACAATAAATCCTCAGGTTAGCGTCACAAAGCTGACGGTGAAACGGACGCTTTGGAAACCAGCGACTCCGTTCGTCATGCTTGGACCCGAACAACAAAAAAATGATGTCGGGCATTGACTTCGTTTGCGAGATATAATGCCTCCTCTTTTCTTCCTACTTTTCATAGGGCGACGACGAGAGACTTTTCGGAGGAACCAACCACCTCTCGTTCACAATTCAAAATAAGTGTCAATACCTCGTAAACATACATTGTAGTACGAATCGTTATGTTTTGGTTTTGCGTTAGGAACTTTCCAAAAAATGCATTTCGTTCCTGAAAAATAGGTTCCCTCTGACCCGGAAATCCTGGACAAGCTAGGGAAAACCCTGAAAAGTCAGGCGAATTAAATGTTTTTTTTATGTTCGAGTTTTCTTTTCGGAATTAGAAACTAAATCCACATTTCACCTTTTCCTCGCACTAGTTATTATATATATATATATAATCATGCATTTTTTTTTTTTAATTTTCACCATTTTTGTCGACAATGTTGAATAAAGTTGATTGGTTTGATTATGCATAGTTGAATATATAACTTTTATTTATTAGTATGGTAAATCATTTAGATGTTTCACCTAACGTCACAAACAGTTGAATTGTGGCTTCGAGCAGCCATGATTGAGGCCAGTTCTTGCAAGCATACGGAATTCGAGCGGGTGGACGCCATATACTAACATAAACATTAGTGATTTAATGCAAGCGGCGGTGCGCATCCTGACGTCACATGAAACCCACCTATAGAGTGGGGGGGTCTATAAAGTTGTTTAAAAGTGCCTGGAAAAGTTTTAAAGTCGGGCAGACGGTGATTTTGCAAAATGAGCGGGAATCCTGAAATTTATATCTGTTAATTGGATTTTTGTACCGCATATGACGAGAGAAATGTCATCACACATTTCATGTTTTCGGCCAAGGGTCCCGGGTTCGAATCCCGTTCGGGCTTGGTTGTTTGTGAATGTCCATTCATCAATTTCATCATTCATCCCATCTTCGCAAATTACCCAAGAGGCACAAAACGCGAAGTAAAATAAACTAAATCAAATCAATCAAAAATTTCAAGTTTTCGCAAATCACTAGGAATATGCAGCATGCCGAATGTTAGAGGTCCGGAAAAAAAAACATTCCCACTTCATGATTCCGATCTTGGGAAATTACTTTGGGATCCTGAACAGTAAGGAGATCTCACGTTGATCTGCATTTTACGTGATTCAGTGACGAAACTTGCTTGGAAATGTTAGTCTTTTATTCTATAAATGCGAAAAACAAGCAGATCAGTGTGAAAAAGTGTGTAAACCGAGATTTCTATGTACATATATGTATAAGTTAAAGATGGTTAGTGCCGAAGTAATAAAAATAGGCTACATATTAAAACACTTCCCGAATATGTTTTCTGTAGACGCTTCTGCAAGCATGCTGCATAATATACCATACAAGCAAGCCGTATATTTCATAATAATCGCAAAACTGTTATGTGAGCACTGAATCTAAATGCGCAAGTTGCACATATCAATATTCATAGAAAATTTTACACCTTGGATAGAACTGAAAACCATGCTCGGTCCATGAAATGTAATCTCACGATCGCATTACAGACATTTTTAATAAGGTGCTGAAAGTATGAAACCGCTCAACGCATGTTCTGAGGTGTTGAGATCATGTCCTGGAGTACTTCACCGCGCAGTTTTATTGCGAAGTCATGCTTTTTTGTTTTGCATATTATCTGATGCATTCGCCGTTCTGAACTTCCCATCCATTCTTGGACGGACATTATGACGGAAGCAAAACGATCATTCGTTACACTGTGCAAGTCTGGGAACTCTTTGAACACAGCGAAAAACTGATAAGGCAGAGAGTGCAATTAAAGATAATTTCTGTGCTTTTGTACTTTTACAACACTACTCTGGTTTAGTGCTCTGTCGTGATACTGTTAATTAAATAACTGTTTAAAGACAAGCACGCATGAACGTACAGAAATGAAAAATAACTGAAAGAAGTTTAAAAAATTAACCATAGAAAAATCTTCCTCAATCACACGTCGTCAGTTGATTATAATAGACCTATAAAGCCAAACATCGCTGATTCAAAACCAATAATTATATTTGAAGTATTGTTATATTATTGAAAATTGTGGTAATAGGAATGTCAAACTTGATCAGGGAAAAATATAAACGGAAAACCGTTATGCTAACTGCAGTTTCATTGTACTGGTTTAGAAATGTTGTCAATTGGGTAGGAACTAAGCGGATTTACTGTAACTGTGTCTCAAATACTAATAACTACCACGTGTTTTTTACCACACACACAGAACTCAAAATGCATCATTTAATTGATACATTTAAAAGTGTACTATTTTTCATTATCATGCCTGGTCTTCCTAATTAATGCATTTTGAATGCATCACACGGAACATCAGCTGATAAAAGTTGTGTTTAACAGTATGAAGCCTTGTTTCCATGATTTAATAAAACACTCAAAATGCTGACCAAGGCAGAATTTATTGTCAGATAAGCACACAATAAACGTGATGTTTCAACTAATTCCAAAGTCTTCTTCAGACTCTGAACCAAATTCAAGGTCTATTTGAGTTTTTTTCAATTTGATTGAGTATGAAGAAGTCCTTGCCATAAGGTTGAAACGTCACGTCTATTGTGGGTTTATTTGACAATAAATTCTGCCTTGGTCAGCATTGTGAGCGATTTATTTCTTTGTGTGTTTTGATGCATCAAAAGTACATCACTAGCACTTTAATGCATTGCTTCAGACAACATCTTTGTGACAATTGACACGTTTTGGGTTCTGTGGGCAGATTCATCTTGGAACATGCGGAAAGAATTAACGTAACCCTTCCATATTAATTGCACTGAATAGTCTGTTATAAGCTTAAAAAAATCATATACGGTGGCTCTAGTTGTAATTGAAAAGTCTTGAACCATATGAAAATTTTAATTTTTATGATCGCTCCAAGCAAACACTTTTCTAAAGAAATCGCGATTTTCATAGCAAAACATAATGATTTGTTAGTACAACGTAAGAAAGAAGTTCGATTACCTAAAAAAAAAAGAAAAGGAAATGTACAATAATGATTTACACTGTTGTTATAATTAACACTGTTTAGTTGATGAACGACAAACTATAAACATATTCTTTTCTAGTAAATAACTGTTGTTCTAAAACACACATTTTTGAGAAAAATAATAATATAATTATTTGAATTCACATTTAAATATCCTACTAGTTCAAATTAACAATCGAACATATTGTTATTAAAAGTATTTATACTTTAATACTTGTTAAAGTATTAAAGTAATTTCAATAAATAAAATAGAAATATTCGAATATATATAGAACAGTGTAATACAATTGTTACCAAAGAGACCAGCAGATGTCTCGCATAATTCCTGATAAAAAATTAAAATTAACAAAGATAGAAATCGGACACTTCTAATGCAGAAGACGTAGAATTTGCCCTCCAATAAGAAACGGAAGATTATAATTGTTATTTAGCTAAAATTATTACCAAAGCACGTAAATGAATGTCCAAGTATTTGGCAGAATTGACAGCAGTCCGAATGAGTTGTCATTATTGTTCAGATAAGCGGGGTGTGTGGCCGTTGTTTATCAAACAGCTTTCCTTTCATTGTAATTAGTGCTGCAATATAAAACAAAACTATTCTCAAAATAAGTCCCGCACGAAGCTTTGGGCTCCGGCTGCGGGATGAGCGCAGGTTCGAGTCTCGTGGGGGAAGCGTAACAACTTATCTCCTCAGATTTCGACCGGAGTATGGGACCGGTGATCTTGAGGAAATTGGAGAGCTACGAATGAGTAGCTTAACACGTCATGCAAACCTACAACAAAGACTGGTGGTTCGCCGTGCTGACCACACGTCATCCCGTAACTGGCTGGATGATCTCCCACCTCAAAAGCAGGGAGCGATGCCGGCAGTCGGTAGGTATAGGCCCTGCCCCTCACGGGCTGTTGCGCCACAGGTTATTTACGTTATTCTGTAAATAAACTTTTGTCCGTGCGGATCAAGAGAGATTGCCATAGACCAGGCATTTTAGGAGCGTCATCTCAAAAATCAACAAGACAAAATCATGTTGTTTTAAAATACCCAACCGCTCGAATTTTGTTTGAAGTTACCCCTCTGAAAATATATATTTATGTGTATGTATAAAACATACTTCGTTGCTGGCCACTGCATATCAAAAGTGGAAAATCCTGACAGTTTATATTGCTAGTTACATAATGAATGATATTAGTGAAAATTCAAGTGCAGTACACTTAACCTTTGCACCGAGAGAACAATTGCTGAAACAAGAATATTTTTGCAGAAAATGTTGATAACACATTGGAAGTGTATAAATTTGCTCAGTTTAAACATTTCACCCCATCTGCTAGAAATAAGCATATTTAGTATACAAGTCACAATATCACCCCTTCTCCCAAATCAAACATTCAATCAGCCACTGAAAAATGTGCACGTGTCAGCAGTAAGTAGGGGAAAAGATAAAAGCTGACAATGAATGTTATCTGACCTTGAATCATTAAAATACTGTTTTCTTATCTGTTTGAGATGGCTGTATTGTTCGTATTGGGTCAATCCAGATAAACTTGGGCTACATCTGTGTTACGTCAATAATAATCTATTCGGCAGGTCACGGTGAGTGTTTATAGAGATAACTTTCGCAGTAGAACAAATTGTGAGATTCTTGAATGATATACGTTTTCCAACTTACTACCATTCTTGCAATAAGGAGTCGCATAATTTATTTTAACTGCAGAAAGCTACAGGAGATAACGATTCTCTCGGAATGGAAAAAGGTGGGAGAAATCTCATCTCAAGCCATTCAACTGTGTTGAGAAACGTTGTGTAGAATACTAAAAATTAATGGAACAAATACGACATTTTCTGAGGTTTTGTGATTGATTTGGTTTATTTTACTTCGCTTTTTATGCCACTTTTGGCTAATCGCGAAGATGAGGATGAACGGACACTCTCAAAGAACACCCATTACCAGGCGGGATTCGACCCCAGGACCTGAGGTTTTGTGATATATCACTGTACAAAAACCGTTAAAAGTACCTCTAAAAGCAAGAAGAACGTAAATAGGCGAACTATATTAAATTTCGCGGTGCAACAGCCCTTGAAAGGCGAAAGGCTACCGATTGATTCTTCATTGAGCTAAGCCACGAATGAAACTAATTCAAATTACCAATTAAAATCGTAAAATAAAGAGCATAATCGGAAAAACATGTATGAAAACTTAACGCGTTTTTTTCACTTCATCTTTTTTTTTACACTTTTATTGCGCTGCTTGCAAAAATTACCCAATTATTGCGCAACTTTATCTGATTGATGGGGAGGCCATAGGAATTTTTGTTCAAAACACATGGATGGAAAGAAGAAAAGGTTAAGAATAAATCATCGTACACAAAAAAGAAATAGTAAAGCACGCTTGTGTGACCCCCGTAAGTTGGAGAATTTTATGTACTAGAAATGAAACATACTGTTAGATGTAACCGTAAAATTTAAAATAATCCACCATTAAATTTATAACCATTTTTATTTTAATTTCAATATTTTATCACGTACAAAGATAGATATTCATTATAAACTGCAGTCGAGTTCGCCTTAAATATGTTTTTAAAACCTGTATAATCAATGCGTTCATTGGGTTAACTACGTAATTTCCGTTGATACTTTGAAAACTGGCAAGGACATTTTTGCAGAAGTTTGCAACGAATTTCTCCAGTGCTAAAAACGTATATCAATTATATATTTTTTTAAAAAAAACAATAATTACAATCAAATAAACTACCCCACTACCGGTACCCCTTTTCCCATCAATACGTTTCTCTGCCTAAGGAAAAGCCGTGAATCTTATCTTTTCCTGAAGAACTCGAACCAGGTATTTTGGGATTATTTTAACACCGGGTGCAAAGGAATTGTACCCTAGAAGGCCGAAACAACCAGATTGTAAAAATACACACTATAGCTATTCGTATAACGATATCGCCGAGATAAATTAATATTGGGTCACACTACAATTATATCAAAATACAGGCAATGCCAAATGCTGTTTTTTCCACGTGCAAAATCTGTGAATAGAAACCGCCTAAAAGTAAGGAAGCACAGTGGATACGGTTGAGGTATTGGCGTAAAGGTAGACACTGAAGCGAAGCTACACCCGGACGACACGCCTTCGAGAAATGCTTGAACGACAGCGTGCGTGGATCAGTTTTTACAACGTAATGACACCTTGAATTTTGCGTACCATTCGTTAGCTGTTCCTGATTATGGAAACCACGAACGGTTGAGGCGGGAATTATATATACGGTATGGAGGGTTATTTAAGACACGTGCCCAAACCAGGAAATGCACCTCCGATTGTTGCACTTTGTACTTTAAGCTCGAGTTTTACACGGCAGCGAAGGAAGCCATAACTTGTGCGTTAGTCGCAGACAGTTCTGCGTTGTAAAGAATACACTGATTTTCAACGTGGTTGTGCCCAAGAAGTAACCACGCTTGTACAATCGGAATAATGTTAGGAACTTATCGAAATACTCGCTGAAAATAAAACGTACAGTTCATCAGTTGAGACAGTTAAACGTGTCATTTTGCTTTCTATAAAATGATCGTGTCCAGGGTGGCTACTCACCGGGAATTCCTTGAATTCCGAGGATTATGCGTGAATTATTAGATTCAGGAATTCTGCGTGTATTCTTCTCCGTAGAAGTGAAAAACTGCAGCTTTTATTAGCCCAAATTCCATTGAATTTAAACATACTTGTAAATGACCTGAGGCAATTTTTTTTCTTCTTTCGGTTTACCTTTCCTAATCGAGGAAGGAAAATAAAACTGCTTGGGAAATGAAACTTTAATCTGTCTTCAAAGACTGCGCGAAGCTTACGAACGAAAATGTGGAAAATTATCGTCAATTTGTGGTTTGGGTTCATTCTCCCTCTACCCACAAGGAGCATAGGGTAGGAGTATTTCCAAACCATACTTTTTCCATTCAAATGCCCAGCTTATTAACTGGCTTACGGCGCGAAAGCAGAAAAACATCAACACTTCCATTTGAACAATATTTGAATAACTGAAGAATTGATGCGAAACAGCAGTTCTTACAGCCTTAAAACAATACAATTTGTATTGTTCTTTCGCAGCGGCGACTTTCAAGATCTACCTGGCGCGCACAACATTCACTTCTACGTATAAGGTGAATGGCGCCATAAATCATACCACGCCAATTTCGTTCTACAATGCAGACAGAAACTTAATACGTCACTCTAAGTAACAAACAGCAACACAATAATATTTCAGAATTTTTGCACGTCACCAATTAAACTGAGCATGTGACCGTGGAGAAGATTCACATTTATTATGAATATTCCAAATAATAAAGGAGGCAAAGTCAACATGAAGAGAGAGTGATGAATTATCGGGTGTACGCTGTCTTGAGAAATTTCTCGCTACATATGTTAATGTTTTTAAAGTGTTACGATGCACCTAATACAAGGCAATTAAAAGTGCCTTTACGATAACAATATGAATAACGTATATTATTTAGGCAAGCTTCTGGTGAACGGCAGCTTATTTAAACTTTTTTTCTTGAGTTAAGCATAATTTATAGTACCAAAATTTCCATTCTTTGCACAAAGATTTAAATTTGACTATCGCTTTCCCACCTTAAAATTTCGTCTTAACGAAAATTATTCGTAACTGTGACCAGCTAACGTTTCTGAAGAACTGTCAACGTCACTAACAACGTCACTAACTACACCACCTGAGCGTTTTATTACAGCGGCATCTGTTAGGCAAAATGTAGTCGAACTGTCACATCCTGAATGGATTGTAAAATGATATTATGATTTTCTCCACGAAGCGGCGAATTCCATATTCGTCGGTTCGTGAAATTATCACAATACTAGTTTTCATATTCGTCAAAACGTTGTCCATCTTTATCTCCTAAGCAATATTTAATAGAAATTTGAAACTTTGTGAGAGCAAAGTACAAGTTGTTCCAACATATACAGCGTCAAAAACTCAAAATGTAAAATTTTGCACATTCGCCGGTTCGTGATGCAGGGAAGTTGACATATTCGCCAGTTCGTGAAAACATCGACGATATATGTCCACAAGGGGAATATAGTGCTTTTTTCTTTTTCCGGTGGGAAGTAAATTTCGAAAACAATAAATAAGTAATATCCTTGCTTGTCTAAGACAGATTTTGCACAGCGCGTTACGACGCCAGGAATCCCACGGGTGTTTCTTTGCGAGTGTCCCTTCGTCAATTTCATCATATCATCACTCATCCTCATCTTCGCGAACCAAAAGTGGCAGAAATCCGAAGTGAAATAAACCAAATCGATCAGTGTGCCAGTTTTTCATTTACATATATTAGAACGTGTCAACCTTAAAATGATATATAAGTTCGCACATAATTTCATTTGTCACAGTAATTTTTGTTAATTATTGTAACGGAGTTGCAGGAAAATAACTTCAGACTGAAGGAATGCTTTTGACGGATCAACGCTATTGTGGAGGAAAATAGGCCTCGTTTGCCCCCTCCTGGAATAGATACTGCAGACGTCTATGTAGCATGTGGTGCCCTCCAGTGGCAGTAGTACAAACCAGTTGCTACTTGAATATCGACTTGTATGTACTTTTGCGTAAATTATTTCACATTTTAATATCAATCTCAACGCCTCACGACAACAATAGACATCTTACAACACATTTTGATTATTTTGTTGTTATTATGCATTCGGTATTTGTAATATAGAAGTTGAATTCTGAATTTTTACTGACATCCTCCCTTACTACACACGCTTTATATCATACAAGAAAAAAGTCAGAATATTCAATCGTAGTGCCTACCATACATTCACTCCGGCCCAGGGAATAACACTCCCCTTCGTTCGCAAAACTTGGGGAGCTGTTGACCTTTGACGCATGTGAGAAAGAAATGTGGATGATGTGAAAGTCACAAACTTCTGTCCTAAGGGGGAGGCCGCAACAGGGGCAGCAAAGGTACAGATAAAGAAGCTCCCCCTTCTAAATACTAGCCGCTACTTCGGTTCACAAACAAGATGAACGAATGTAATAGCTGCTGTTCATGTTCTGTGAATTTATCCTTCACCAAGTTGTGAGCAAAGTAATATCCGCTGTGTACATTTTCACTCTCCACTGCAAACAAATTATACAAAATAGTTTTACCTAATATCAAGGGGGCTGACGGTAGTGCCAGGGGTGGGGTCAGCCCTCCCCCTGCCCCTGAATATATTATAGCTTTTAATTATACAAGTGACAGCATCCAGTAATTTTCAGCCGCATTGTGCAGGAAACTGACTTGAATAAGATAAGAACACCCATCCGTCAGCATTATCAACAAAGAGCAATTGGGAATATTGAACGTAACGAAAAGCCTGCGATTAGCGAGTTAAGCAAATAAACCCTCGAAACACGAGCCGCGATACTCACTCACCGCGCACAAGACCTCTACATCGTTACACGTTTGAAAAAGAAAAAAAGGACAACAGAAAAACTCGGAAGCGTGTAGACAATCGGTATCATTCGTGATAAAACCCAACATGCAGAGTCGGTGGGTCCCAAAGCACGCTTCCCAAGTGAAGCACGGATGTTCTTAGAATGCAACAGGAAAGACGAAACAAAACAAAAAAAAAAGTCACAAATGATATTGTTTCCTCTCGTAATGCAAGGACTGAAATTTTAAGGAAAAAGAACAAAAATTTACACGAAAAGAGTTTGCTGGGGACGGAGGCTCACGCAATTCCAGGCGGTGACATAAATTTAAGGAACTGCCGAACACGCGTGTCACTGGAAGGTGCGTGTAAAAATTATTCTAAATTAGCTTGAGGAAAACCCTGTTCCCCACGCAGAAACAGTCATATAGCGTGCGAGGGAAATGACTGTGTATAATTAAAAAAAAAAAGGTACCCAAAGATTTGCATGTAACCACTAAAATCTAGAATTTGCTCATGGTGCTGTACACTATTCGAAATTAGGAGTCGCAAGTCGCAAAACGCGATTAATTTAGAGCCCATCTTAATGTATTCAGTCGCTACTATTGGCATCCACGTTCACCTAGATACATACGTATATTATTGTAATATAATTAAGCCTTGCTTCCATATGTAAAAAAATACTAAGTTGCTAACCAAGGCAGTTTATTAAGATGTAAAAACACTTAACATGTAACGTTTCAACCCTGTATCAGGGTCTTCCTCAGACGAACTAATAAGCTACACATAGAAAGATTACATACACATAGCAGAGTCACTAACCACACAAAACAACTGTCAAGAGGTGATATGTTTAATTCCTTTGGAGAAATCTTCCAAGATAAGGACTGTCAACTTGATTTGTTGTTGTGTGGCTAGTGACCCTGCTATGTGTATGTAATCTTTCTGTGTGTAGTATATTTCATCATTTTAGTTTAGTTCTTCGTCTGAGGAAGACCCTGATACAGGGTTGAAACGTTACATGTTAAATGTTTTTACATCTTAATAAACTGCCTTCGTCAGCAACTTAGTGTTTTTTTAAGTATTTTATATTGAGGAAAATGAAATATTTGTACAGTGAGCGAATGGATGATACTCAGCAAACAACTTTCCCCCACAATTCATTGCGCGAAATCACGCACCATCGCCATATTTTGGGCAAACGGATCAGATCCTGCGTTGAAAACATGCCGGGTAACCATTATGCGTATGATCTTTGCCAAAGTGATTATGCGCTATGACCCATGATCATATAAGGAATGTTCACATATAAAATATCGCAAATTTCTCGCTATAAGGAGGCCTTTCAAACGCTTTCCTTCATGTTATTTCTTCCCAAAGTGCACTGTGTGATGACGTCAAGTTGAATCCATTAAACATTTTTGTTTGAGACGCAGGGAAGTGCTAGGAAATTCGCTCTCTTTTGAGTGCATATAGATGTACATTACTATTATTATTACCACTATTGTTGACTATAAAGCATTAAAATTATTAATATGGTCATAATAAATCATTCATTATCTCATAGTAATATGAGAATGTTTATTTTCCCCGCATTATTATTTTGAAAAACTTCTTAGTCTAGTAGTTTTGTTGTCCAGTAAAGTTACCGTTTGTACAGAACTTAATTCCTTGAATATCCATTCGAGAACTCAATACACAAAGTTTGTTTAAAGTAACCAAGAAAATAGTATCTCATCACCAACTGTTTGTTTTCTATAGGCTATAATTATTCTAGTAATAGTGCGCAATTGAATAGTTACCAAAAACTTTAATCAAAATTATCAAATTTACTAAAACCTATCACACTTTTTTGTTTGCGATTACCGAAAAAGTATAACCAAACTTGTCTTGTAGTTGAAGAAAGTCTGTTTTATTCTGTGTAAACGAACTTCTGAAAGCCTTCCATTTACTAATACTTCTTTTTCAGCCAGTACAAACAAACTCACAAAATATGGTTGAGTACTTCTTCTTTGTAAGTTAAGTACAGTTTCATGTAATGTCAGTGATCATTAGCGCTAGGAAGTTTATGACAAGTCATCTTCTATTCTGACCCTTTCAGAAAGAACAAGAAAACATTGTTTTCATTTTGCATTTTTCGGTCTTTTTTGCTTTTAGGTTACTTTTCAGTAATTTTTGACGTTTTTGTTGCATTTTTCTTCATTTTTTATTTTATCTCTTCCACCGTTTAAATGCATTTACTGCCATAGCTGTAACTGTGAGGTTTCCTTGCTGTCCATTACAATCGCTTTAATCTTGGATTTTAATATTTTAAAAAAAATATAATCTGATGCACACGAAACACAATTGTATTTTCGGATGCTGGCCGACTGGTGTATCGTGCAAGGCGCACTCTGAAAGGAGGTAAATGGCTTATGCAGAAAAACTTCTACATTAGCACTTAATTGCTCTTCTCCCTTTGCTTTAAGAGTTGGAACCACCAAAGAATGGGTTTCATGGAATTAATCAACTACTCTTGTAATTTATGAAAAAATCAAGCTTTGATTTTAGTAGCGAAGAACTTTTTTTTTAGGTCATTCTATAGGTCGCGAACTTCCGAGCCCTTCGTGAAAGCACGAAAATGCACTTACTACATGAATAAGTTTGGATGAGAAATTCTTGAGTTACCATGTTACCATAATATTGTCGTGGAGAAGGATAAACTCTTCACTAACGGGGATCCCACCAATTTCAAAGAATTCACATCCAGCACAATCTTTTACATTTTTTGAACCAAGTATTTATTTTTACACTTTGCTATTTGCCTCTCTAGTCAGTAGCAGTGAGGACGACTGACAATTAGATGAAATTCCATGAGACAACCATACCGTTTGCTCTATTCTAAATTCCAATCCCCGTACACTGGCTTCGAAACATCAACCAGTACTCCAAAATTTGTTATTGTTGAGTTTGTCCACTATATCCACAGAAAGGCTAATCGGGACTGGACCTACAGTTTAAAGTGTGATTCGAATCGTGCCTCCCGGGTATCGAACAACTCTCAAAGTGTGTAGGTGCCTTACTTTCAAGACACCACAACGCAAAAATTTTACGATAATTTCAAGTAATTTATCATTCAATTTGCTCAATAAACAATTAAAAATACACTGAATTTGAAAATGAAATAGAGCTCACGTATTGCTGACTCGTTATCACAAACGGCGATAAAAAATACGCTTTAAAATTTAAATAGCAAACAAGACTATGTCTCTTTGCCGTGTGGTACTAAAAGGTGCAGTAAGTAATACAGATCGCACCACATGGTTTTGACATTTCTCACTTTTGCTACGAAAATGTTATACATTAGTAGCAGAATGACACCTATAGATAGAAAGTCCTCTTTCGAACACTGGAGGTGTACAACTTGATGTGTTCATTTTAAAGTAAATGTACACATCAAGTGGTAGTAACAGAATAATTTACTTGATTAAATGGGTAGTACATGCACTATGCAGATAACGTTGATGCAGATAACGTGATAACGTTTACAAAGTACTTAACAGGTGGTTCAATAACATTTTTCTCCTTTACAAATTAAGAAATGTTGCTTTGTATCATTAATTTCGAATTTCCGAAGTAATAGTGTGATATACACCTACTTTGATCATTGGTATTTAGTCGGCCGGACAGGATCCTATTCTTCCATTGCTGTATTCAGAGTAATGCAAATACACTACATGTCATCCGATATAAGAGGAAACAATCCGTCATATGAGAGTGTAACATTCGCACTAAGCGTTCACTTTGTTTTACCCATCACCTCACTTTGTTTTACCCATCACCTTAAGAATTGCAACGTAGTAATCTGCCCCTGCCGCGTTCCTAAAGAACACACAGGATATAAAATAACAAATTGCTACTGTTTCTCCTAGCATTGTACCTAATGCAACTTAGGCTTGACCTGTCCGCATTAAACATCTCTGTATTAGGTCGTGATGTCACTTGTCCTGGACCGTTTCATTAAACGTTCCACATTTCTGCGGGCCTCCCCGATGGCGCAATGGTAGCGTCGTCGCCTTGTAATCAAGGTTTGATACTCGGTGGAGGCACATAGTGGTTCGGATCTCACTTTAAACTGTAGGTTCAGTTCCGATTAGCCTTTCTGTGCATAAAGTGGACTTAAAACAACAATTCATTCAATTCATTTCTGCACTAAATGGTTAAGATCACCCCTCGTGTAATTTGCATTTTCGCATAAAAGGGTAAAGATTCAATGTAAAGAAACAAAACCCAAACATGTCGATACATAAACTACAAAAATTAGTATTCTATCAATTGCCTAATTATCTCAACAAAATGAATTTAGTTGTGATGATAAAGAAACCTAATTTCTACTAAATGCTACGTATCAAATATGGAAACAGCCTTTACATTTCAGTAGCAACTTTTCCCGTATTTTCTTTAATGAGTGGCACATATGGTAATAAAATTAAGGTATATAATTAATTGATCAGGTACGATGCATTGCATTTAACTCAATATAGTGAAAAATACCGAGAAAACAAGGGGCTAATCTAAGAATCACACATGTTATTGCTAATTATTTTAAAGTGATAATTTCAAATAATTTTCGCTCAATTTCTGCAATTAAGTAACTAAAAATACAATCGATATGGAAATGAAATGAGAGCTCATGTATTGTTGATTCGTTATCATCACAAACGATGAACTCTGTATAAATATACGATTTTCGAATGTTAATACAAATAATTCTAATGTCAAATTCAATCATCGGGCCTCTAATACGGAGTGGTTAGAACAGCGCGCTACGACGCCGGGGAATCCGGGTTCGAGTTGTTCTTCATTAGATTCTCCCCATCAATTTCAATATAATCGTAGCAGTAAGTGGCAGCAAAGCAACGCAAAATACAATACACATACGTAATTTACATGTATATTTATGGATGTATAGGACAAGGATTGTGCGTTCAGAAAAAGTAATGGAAATAATTCAGAACCTGGTTTGCGAAGAGAAATATGGCTGGGAAAAAAAGACTGGTAACACGTTATGTTAAAACTTGTCTTCACTTGAAAACACTTGAAGCGTTTACTTTATGGTATTCTATTTGTTATTTCTTAGATCTTCCCCTTCCCCCATTTTTCAGGGTTCAAATCCAGAGTGTAAGTTTCCCAAACCAAGCAATTGCTCATTGGTGTAGTAATTAACTGACGTGGGAAAAAGTCAATGCGTCCTTTTTTTCACTATTAAAGGCATCAACAATGCGTAGTTCAAAACCCGGTGGAGGCACATAGTGGTTCGGATTCCACCTTAAAGTGTAGGTTCAGACCCGATTAGCCTTTTAGTGCATAAAGTGGACTTGAAGCGAAATTCAAACTCAATCAATAATGCGCAGCCGGTCTCCCGTAATAATTGATATTGACAGATTGTTCTCTATAATTGAATGCAAATTTTAATGATCGCACGTATTGTGCGTTCCACAGATCCTTTTATTTTGTTTCCAAAAAAATCATCAATTTTCCTCGTAAATATTCTTTAAAAAGAGTTAAACGTATCTGCTAGGCGTGAAGCGAGTAGAAGGAAATTAAGTATTATCAATCTGGATGAATTAATTTTGTTGTTCGAAATGGATCATATTGATAAAAAATTGCCACACTGTTGACTAGATTCCAACCTCATTTCCAGGTTTTAAAGATTTTTTAAAATTCTTGACATTGAAATGGTTAAGTGTCGTCAATGGATGATGCTCCGTCGGTGTTTAAATTTCGATAAGTAAGAAGGGACTTTTTGAAACCCGCTAAACAATTCGCCATATTCCCATAGCAATTCAATTCTTTCTCTGCTCATACAACGCTCATATTCGGAAAAAAATTATCTGTTTAGAATTCACCCCTGGGCATTCTGTAAAATACATTTGATTTACCCAGATTTTTGTAATACAAAATAGTCTAACGGGGTCATAACACTATTAAAAATAATAAAACAAGCCATAGAATCCAGAAAATTATCTTCAGTATCCTAGGATTAATTTCAAACATATATCACTTTGGAATGTTAGAGAGGTTTATTTTGGAAAATATTCATGAAACAATAAGAGGAAAGAAAAGTACTGCACTGTCATAACCGAAATGGAATAGTGTTGAAATTCGAAGTAGTAAATTTGAAAGACAATATTATTGCATTTGTCATGCACAAGATGTTCGACATTGCGTTGTTTAAGGAGCCAGAAAAGTAAGAATACCTTGCGTTAGTAAAATAATGGTTTTAAACTTAAATGTTCGTTACGGATAATATAATCAAATACGTACATAGCTGCAGCCAACAACATCCACTAAAAATTACAACTCTAGCAAGATCCCAATTGTAAAGTCCTATTTTATGCAGCTGGTACCAGACAACGAAGTTAGTAATAAGGTGTGTTTTCGTGTATTGATACTCTTGTAGGTTGAATTGTATCATCTGCAAATATGGCGTATAAAGAAACAAACTGCCGGAGTACTATGTGAGGTGAGTGTACATTGCAGAAAATGTGACTACTGACTAGGGACCAAAAAGAAAAAAACGCTGGGTGTTGAATATTCGTAAAAAAATATTTGCTTCTTTAAAAAATATAATTTGTGAAGAATTGATAAAATTCTGCCACAAAAGTGATTATTGCAATGGATACAGGAAGGATAGGCTATGATTAGACATAATATATATATCGGATGTAAGTAAAGGTAATTCAATAAGGAGGAATGAAACATGTAAACAACTTTCACCAATATGTCTGCCTTGTAGGATTCAATTAGAGAGGAAGAGAGGGAAGATAGCTATTATCACTTTTATGATTTGACATGCTCAGCTATAACCGGTCCTGTGATGCAAGGAGGAAGAAGGCCAATGTCAACGTGTGTGTTTGTGTGTGTCTCACATAAATTAAACGTAAACTACTTTGTTCCCTGGCAACAGGATAAATAAGTAAACAAAGCGAAAGTGTTCCATATATCGCCAGCTAAGCAGTATGCAAAGCATTGTGATGTAAAACTTTGCTGTGCTTATGTGGTATGAAATGAAAGCACCTATTTGAAAGGGGTCTCGGTTTCATGCTTTGCTTCTGGTACTTTACATACGAACTGCATTGCTCGTTCCCGCCCGATTCGAGCACGGAATTGCATACGTTGCTGCAATAACATAACAATACTCAATGCAATGCATTTTGCTGCTATTTAATGATATCTTTCGTGGCCAGGACGCCTATAATTAAGAACACACTGGTAGTCAAGTTAGCGGCTGTGGAAATTTGTCCAGAATTCTTACGTCCTTTTCCCCATTGAAAAGATAAGTGAAAAGAAACGCTGCAACCAAGACAATGTGAGTGGGTAGAGGCATGGTCTTACTATTTTATATTTGGAATTTCTCACTATTGTGTATTGGAAACTTGTCAATTTTCTACCGGCTTATTTATTTAGCTTTAGCTGCCCACTATTTTCGTTAAAAAAAATTTCAGAGGAAAATCATGTTATTTTACGATACGAACATACCCTTCGAGAATTTTGTACATTTTCCTCCTTGTTGTAGGTTCTTACTTTTTGTCCTAAAAATGTTAAATTTAATTGTTAATTGAATGGTAATTGTGTGCTCCTGACACCTCCATAAATTGCCGTTCCCTGAAACTGGCACTTTCATGTTCAATGAAAATACCTTATGTCTATCCAATGCATTTATAATCAGAAAGATTTATATGGCTGTCTAAGAAAGAATCTTTGCAAAGAAACAGTTCTGCGGCAAATTTGGCTACTTCCCCACACGCATGCGACCTGATATACATTGAACAGTGTTTCTTTATAAATATTGCTTATCAAACTTGAATCTCCGTCTCACAAGACAATAAAATAAAGAAGACAATACAGAGAATATTCACCCATTCCGCAATATCATTGCCTTGAAACAATGTATCTCTTTGCTATAAGAAATAAATTATTTATGCCTTTTCCTGGATTGCGATACCTGAATATCAAATTTGCACTGTTAATGGCAACATTGAGTTCGTGAAACAGATGAGAATAATCATATTTTTCCTGAATTCGACACCGCGACTTACCAAGCTAAAAATAATTAAAAATTTCAATGAAGAAAACGAGAAGTTAACGATGCTGCAAATCAAAATAATGTCCTAATTAGCAACTAATTCATCATTATTTACGTCATGAATTCTGATCGCGCACAGAATTCTCCATAAGAAGTTTCTACCATTTGAAGGGAAATTCAAAATCCGTAGAGAATCAGGAAGAGTTCCTAAACTGGAACTTTAAATCGCAAATTTGATTTAAATCGTGTGAGGCCATCGCTTGTCAATACGCAGAGGTCTTTGGCGGTTTCTGCTCTGTCCGAAAAAAAGTAATTTTGGGATTTGGGCAGAGTAGCCTATTTCAGAGAATCGTTCGTTGAAGTAAAATAAATGTTAATAATATAATTGCATTATGTACGCCTATGTGTAAAAAATACCGAAAATTGGAAGATAATGCTTTCAAAAGTAAGGTTCTATACATGGAAATTAGAACGTTCTGCGTGGGTTAGCATGTATTCAAATTAGAGGAAAACTCCTTTTAGCAAGAATTTTACCATATTCGCAGAAAATTACCGAAGGAATGCCAAAGTATCTAACTATTCCTAAAAAAAATCTCCCTACATCTCTGTGCAATTACTTAAACACAATGTTATTTGGCTACATGATTGTGTACCTGTGTAATACAACCTCTTTCCCCATAGAACAACTTAGTAATATGTGGGTGAACAAAAGTGAAAACAGAAAGGGTAGGAAAGATAAAGTACTCTCTTAACAAGTTTATGTCAACACTGCCTTATGAAGAAAGTAATAAATTGCAAATTGCAGTTGCTGTTGATTTACTCACCATGAGATGATCCGCCGTACGAGCTGTGCATTTGAGCCGCCTGCGTAGCGTAGTACCTTGCCCGGTTGGCCGAATTACTGTCCAACGAATGGAAAAACATGTCCATGTCCTCCGCCGGCAATATGTTGCCGGTACTATCCATGTTTGCACTCATCCTCGGCGGCTCGTACCACCTGTGCGGCACCAAGGCCTGCGACTGGTCCGTCGCGGTCATATCCATCTCCGAAAACGGCAAGAATTTCGGAAGGTCCAAAAAGTAACTTGAGGGAGCCTTAACCCACACAGGCACGAAAAATCCTCTTTTTTTAATAAAAAAATTAACACAATAAATTAAGTCAGTCTATGAAGATCCATGCTCTCGGAAACAACACAATGAACACACCCAGAACATCCAAGCACTTTAATCCTCTCGTTTCTCACTAAGCGGACGAACGGAGCTGTGGGGGTTCGCGGTTCCAGCATGTCCTAAATGTAATGTTTTCATCTCGGTGGGCACCCATGGTGCAGCATGAGAGGTTGTCCACTGGCGAAGAGCTCAGCGCGGGAGTCGGTCCGTCCGCCGGCCGGCCTTCGATGGTCGCCTCAGCCGGTGGATTTTGTCCAGCACTCGGAGTCGTTAGTGTGATACAACTCAGTTCATCTCTGCGGCGACGGAAGAGACAACTGGTGTCGGATGGCAGTACCACATTTCAAACAGATCTTGACGCCAATTCCTGGAATAGAACGCACAAGATTAATTACTGAAATAACGACATGCGATCATAAATGTTTACATATTAATGAAACTTGTCCAAGGTAAGATATACAGGTAAACAAATTACCCTGCGAATTACCGTATTGGACAAGCCCCCGTATTCTAGCTTTGCTTTTTTAGGCAATACTGATTAATATTCAATGTTTCAATTACGCTTCACCCATCAACTATCCTTGTAAATTAAGCGCTCTGATACAATACAATGCTACATAAACCAGCCAGAAAAATTGTAGCAACATTTTATTTTTCACTTGCTACTAAAAATGTTATATATAACTACATTCTTTCCCTAACTGTAAAAAGGTTCAATACACAATACCGTCGAATAGTCATGGGCCGAAATATTTAAGTCTTACAACTCTAAGCACCAATTTATGCACGATGTAACAATTACTTTGTTGTAACTTTGATCTATTCTAGCATTTTTATTTTTACTACAGCCTGTTTCACCTCCGAGATGGCGTATTATCATATATATAATTTGAAACGAAATGTTAAGACATTTTTCTCTAGAGAAAATAATTTGAGACAGTGCAAGATTGCAATCATAATGTAACGATATGCATATGTCAATAATCCGTACCAATAATGCTGTGTTTAAAAAAATATTATCGTTTCAGTTGCATTCCACAGTACAGTCTGCAGTGAATTTATTAATACTAAAGACATATTAAACGACTATACGCCTACTTTTCAAGATATTAGTGCCTCACCCAAGTAACCCTGACAAGAATGACAATACCTTCATAAATTCATTTAAAATAAACCATCATATATGATTTTATTATTCTAGCATGCGTCCACACGGTCACGACATAAGTTAACGTCCAATATATTTTGTAAGCTTATGTATATGATTTTTCATTCACGTTAGCAGTATTACTGTATTAGTATGAGTAATATTACTTAGCTAACTTATTTTTCTATTGTCGTAATAAAACATGTTTCGATTACTATAAATGCACAACACACCGGGAAGAAATGTTAACTAAAACTCCCAATCATCGGTAAGCAAAGGTACAGGATACTCAGTAGTAATTAAAAATGCCAAAGAAGTTCGCAAACCTGAAAACGTGTACCGCCAGGAAATGAAAAAGAAGCATAAATTATTTAATTCTTCTTGTCCTTGGTAATATGTCTAAAATTTTTACTTACAAGTTTATATCACTTTCTGGATCAGTCTAGTTCAAGGTCTAACAGTGTGCTAAAAGGGGGGGGGGGGAGAAAGTAGAAGCACCTGCATGTACTTCTGATCATCTAACGGATAAAAAAAGTTCGCTCTTATCACCTGCCTGTCGAAGATACCTCGATTCAGTCAGCACGCATTACAAGACTTATCGAAAACTTATCTTGCCCCTCCCCCTGCACGAATGTCACACATACAATCAACAGCTCTCGCATAAGAATAGTCTCTATATTTTTTTATTTTATTTTAACCTCCCAGGAACACTATAACAGTGCATCTCTGCGCATATTTTCAAACAAAACACCATCAAATGTTTGGGATGCAACAATCCCTGCCGAGAATCTTAGAAATACATCTACATTAGCAATGAAAAAAGAGCAAACTAAATTTTAAAACTGTGATAATTACCTTATTTTCCCACGGAACAGTCCAGCTTCGAGTTAGTTCGTTCGTTCAAAGGACAGTTCGCAGATTCGAAACACTGCACAAACACGCACAAAACACTGATTCACTCACAAATATCCCGTTTTGCAACACGCGCTATACTCTTTCTCTCAGCAGAACACCGGCAGCGTTTTTTTTTCCTTTATCGCAATGCTGTTCGATCCTTCACCGCTGCACGCTGGGTTGCTGCGTCGGCTACCACCGGTAGGATTTCGTGTGTTCCCCAGCCTGCACAAACACATAAACTGTCTGGACCATCAGGGGAGGAGGGGACGTCTGGCCCAAGCGCTGGATGCTCGACAGGGGGGGAGGCCGGGTTGAGGTATAGCGATGTTTACCACACGGAGTCCCAAGTGTTCGCAAGCTACTGCCGTCCGGGGCAGCTTCGCTCCATGACTGTTGGTTGCTGCGCGGGCACTGCCAGCGCTCGCCACGTCTAGCGGCACAGCAACGCCCACTCGCGGCAAACTCCGGAGGCGCCTTTTGGACTGGGCGGGCTGCGAGGAGGGAAACGGAATCAGCTCTGCCGTCGCACTGCTCTTTTACTCTCAAAATGGCCTGAAAGGACGCGCGTCCTGACTCCTAAGCGACGCAAAACTGTACACCAGGAACCTACAGAGAGACTTTGAGTGATAGCCCAACGCCACAAACCTCTTCAAGCTTTATTCTGAGGAATATCGACAGCCGCGTTTCGAACCTCGCCAACTTCACCCGCCGCAAACTCTTGCGTCCGCTTCCCCCTCTACGTCAATCGAAAGGCTGTCCCCTCACTGGTTATGAATCGCAACGACCCAATGGGGACTCGGCAGCGCCATCAGATAAGGACAAAATGGCGTCACTAAATCCAAGGATGCTCCGCCCACCGTGGCCCCAGAGATGCCTTATCGGCCTCGCTAGAACGAACTGACTGACCAAGGGTGCGCACCTTAATAGCTGACATCCTCGCTTGTTTTGAAGTTTTTGACAGATGGCGTCTCCAGCGCGTGAGTGACCGCGGAGGGGAAGGGGGCAACAACAGGCAAGGCTCGAGCGGTGACAAGAGTTTGTCAAAGTTTGTTTCAAGTCCACTTTATGCACGGATAGGCTAATGGGGACTGGATCTACAGATTAAACTTCGTATCGAACCGATGTGCAATGTGCCTCCACCGGGAATCGAACCCGGCCCCTCTTGATTACACTACAAATCGACAAACGCACCAAAAAGCACGAAAACACACTCCTAACGCCCTTGAATTGAAGTATGTTACATTAGGATGTTCGTTATATGCACGTCTGCACACACGGTCTTCACAATTAATATAATGTAAAGTGGCGTATCTACTATTTCATTTCGTTGTGGCTGATTATTTTCGAACTACACAAATTTGCATGTCTGTTAAAGTCGATTACGTCGCACTTATGCATGGATTTTAAAGTCAGGAATTGATGACAACTTTAACTTCGAAGTTGAGGGCGGGTTTCAAGCTTAAGTATGAAATTGAATTTAGTGAGAAAAAACAGCAAGGTTAGAATTAACATGCATATTTTTATAAATTAATTATATAAAACCCCTGCATGTATTTCATATGGTGGAGAATATTTTTAATTTTTCACCATTCGTTTCAAGAAGACATTCAAATTAAGTTAATACTTACGATTTTTTTTAAAAAAATAGGATGCACTTTTCAGGTAATGCTGTAACCGTGCTGTAACATACAAGTAAGGATGGCTTACAAAAAATTCAATATGTAAATACGATTTCTGTTCACATTCAGACTCCTTATCTTTGAAACAAATTTTCCTCACGTTTTAGCAGTATCTTCATTGACTTCCACGCGGAGACCCGGGTTCGAGTCCCGGGGTGGGAGATCCGCCCTTGTCCTTGCATAAATCTGCTCTGTGGGTACCTGGGGAGGGATGGGTATAGGAGGCCGGAGCGTGGTGCTGATCACATCACCTCCAATGTAGCCGAGATCGAGAATGTGTGTGTGTCTGGGGGGGGGTGTCCTATCCTCGCATGGACGGAGAACTACCTTTTTACCTTCATTAGAATGGAAGATTGTCAAAATATTCATAAACCTTGTGTGGGTAACCATAAAAGGAATCTTGTACAGTCACGGACACTTCTGGGTTGTTATGATGCCTTTGAAAGTCAATGAGGTTGTTACAATTCAGACCTGTCCCTGACTGTACCAACTTCCTCACATGTCCTTTCTGAACTATAGGCTATTAATTTCTTAGTGCGTATTATGGTAAATTCAACAGTGGAGGTAGCATTGACTTTTGCCTTGGTTACCGAACGCATTTTGTGCTCAACTCTTGGCTTTCCAAAGAATATTGTAATTCTGGCATGGGTATTTTTTTGCGAGTGTCCATTCACCATAGTATTTAACTTAAAATTTGGAACAAAGAAAATATTACTGGATTTTGTCGCACAACCTTTAGTGAAAGCAACTTTAGACCAAGGAAATGTTTCAACTCACTGACGCCACCAACAATCAGCAACATGGTCCCTTACAGACAAAGTCTTGTCACGCGCCATGCAGCTTAGTGCTTATTTACATTATCAGTAGTATTCGTATAGTACTGTATTCTGCAAATTAACAATGTTTTCAAATTTCCCACACCAGCATCATTGAACAGTCATGGTAATATTTAAAAAATATTTCGTTTAGAAATAAGAAATGAATTATAGCAATGAGTCTTATAATGAAGAACTTGTCTGAATGTGAGTTAACAAAAAAATGCTACTTATTCACATCACAACTGCAGTCGGGACAGGGATTAAAAAGAATGGACTGTCCCGACGAAATCGGGACGTCTGGTAGCCTCCTTGCATCAATGGTTAAAATACTAAAATTACCCATGTAGACTTCTCGAATATGCCTTTCTCCACAAACAACTCATTCGTTTAAGCAAGGACAAAATCGAAATTATTGCAATACCTGAAAAATCGTCAATGTTATTTTTGTAAGTTTTTTAGATTCACATTAAAGTATTTCAATGGTAACACTGTTATACCTTGTTTCCATGTTAATAAAACATTAAAATGCTGGCCAAGGCAAAATTCATAGTATAAATATATGTTTTACGTGGTCATAAAATAATTGTCGAGGTATACCGTGTAATATAAAAGGAAATTCATGTGAACAACCCCCTCCCCCTTTTTGGCTACCGGTTCCAGTAAATTGTTTTGAAGCATATATTCATTCATTCATTCATTCATTGTTTTCTGCCTAATTGGCAGGTTTTTCACTGCAATCTCCAGCTTTCCCTGTTCTCTGCCTTACGCTTCGTAATAGCATACGACCCAGTTAATTTAATATCATCCATAAGCTGATATCTCTTTCTTCCACGGACTTTTCTTCCTTCAACCATTCCCTCCAAGGCATCTCTTAGCAGGCAGTTTCTTCTTAGACAGTGTCCTAACCAGTTTCTTTTCCTCTTCTTGATGGTCTCCAGTATAGATCTTTTTTCACCAACTCTTTTCAGTACGGCTTCGTTTCTTACCTTGTCCGTCCATTTTACACGCTCCATTTTTCGCCATGTCCACATTTCAAAAGCTTCGAGTCGTTTCTCTTCATTTCTTCTCAACGTCCAGGTTTCTGCACCATATAGTGCTACACTCCACACAAAACATTTCACTAATCTCTTTCTAGCATATAATGGCTTAATATTTTCAACTGAATGGTGAATACTATCCCTCTTTCTCCCCTTATATAAAAAAAAAAACTTTTCGATCAGGCCTGATCTCCAGGAAAATATCAACTCGGGGCAAGCCCTGGCACCTACCGACCTGTTGGGTGAGATGAGTCAAGGCAAGGACTTATAAAACCTTTTCCTTCTCCCCCAAAATAGGAAATAGTTAGGCTGGAGAGTTCAGTGAAGTAACCGATCTGTAACTACGCACTGGTAATGATACACTAGTCCTCTTTCTCCCCTACACAGTATCATTGACAGGCACACGCAAATTTACGAGGTCCTATCAACAGCCACTCAACAACAAATTCCTCTGCTGCTGTCGCTGGAATTTGAATACGTGACTCATTTCATTAGATGTTGCTGATTAGGTGGAAGAGTGGTTTTCTCCATCTTGCCAACAAGAACACTTTCCAGTTTTGGAATGTCATTGCCCAAGGTCAGTCTCGTTAATCGACAAAAATGCAGCCCAGGGTGTACTATACGGAAGAGAGGTTGTCATTTGTTATCCCTTTCGCTGGATCTTAAGAACGACTTACTTTGGTATATATAGTGTTGCCCACGAGACGAGACTTTGGCCTGTCTCGTCTCGTGGAAATGCTGTGAAATGCTGTCTCGTCTCGAAAATATTCGTTTGTCTTATGACACATGGTCAATCTCGTCTCGTCTCGAATTTTTAAAAGCCTGTCCCGTCTTGTCCCGTGGGCAACACTAGGTATATAAAGGTAGCATCGAAACAAAATCGATCGAATAATTATCCCAAAGTTCCAGCTTTGAATCTTATCACCCAGGACCAGGGCCGAATATAAGGTGCTATAGACCCAGCAAAGGGACCTCCACTAGAAAAAACTTTCTTTCGGCCACAAAATGAATATATATATATATATATATATATATATATTTGGGATGTGGTACAAGTAAAATTAAACTACGTATCTGACATACCTTGACCTAAAAATTATAGGCTAATTGATATTTATAAAAGTTATAATTGATATGGTAGTAGCTATGCAGAGAAGCTTCACAATGTTATTAGCCCTAGGTCTCTACATATAAATCCGGGCCTGTCCAGAATAAATTGTCCATCTGGGGAAGTATAATTTCCTCGTAACATTCGTTTTCGTACAATAAGAGAGGAGCAGCAATCGATTATGTACAATCAGTGGCCGCGATTAGCCCCCCCCCCTTTTCTGCCACTTTTGTCCCTAGCGCTATGCTAAACCTTATCTACCAAGGGAAAGTAAACTGTCCTTGCCCCCCCCCCCTAGTTTTAAAACCCAATCGTCGCCACTGTGTACAATTATGACCATACTATACTCGCTGGAGGAAAGCCCTTCGGAAAATAAGTTTACCTTTGGTTTCGTCTATTTTCTGCCACTTTTCGATAATCGTGAGGACAAATGGTGATTTAGATGAAACTCATGAAGAAGAAGTTGCAAGGAACCTTTGCCCAGTCTGGTACTCTAAAAAAGAGCATTCGATCGGTGGCTTGACCAGGATTTTTGTATGCAAGGGGATACGGCTTTAAAAGGAAAGGGGTACGTCTTCTGTTTATGGAAGATGGTCTTATATTTTGCCTTTTCCTGCATTTTTTAAGAGATGCTGGATGGGGTTATGTCCCCCACCAACCCCACCTTGGGCAGGTGCGATATGTCTCTCTTCACATTTTGGTTGTTTCGCGTCGGTTTGTTCCTCGGACAAATCACGGCAATGGCAATGAATGATGAAATGGATTATGGCGGGACAACAATCCTATGTGATTATGATGACTTCCTTAGTCTTTGACTTATAATTTATTAGGAAGAGTTGTAGCAACTGTTGTACGAACTCCCTTATCCGTCGGAATTATCCCACACAGTGACTTCCGTTTACTTATTTATTTTCTAAATACATTTAGCAAGAGTTTCATCTATCTTAGGAGCAGTAAATGGCATTTTAACTGTTATTAATGAACGAACAGTGGAATTATTTTTAAAGAATAGTTGCCCCTGCGACCTCTCGCGAGGTTTATAAACATTATCTCGTTCTTGTATATTTTTTAGGCTTAATTGCGTTGCTGATTGTAATACACTAAAGTCACGGGGTACAAGGTTCGGTTCCCAGACGGGTAGTCAGGCCCGGATTTCCCAATAGGCCCTGGTCTAGAGCGGCACTTTGGTAGGGGCGGCACACTGGTTTGTTTTAAATTTATAAGGAATATCTAATTCTCGGATTGCCTCTTTTTTTCTCCGGAGACACGAATGGAATGACTTAATGTAGTTGTATTGTAAATATAAGTTAACGAATAATATTTCTTAAGAGAGACAGACTAGCAGGCTCGGAACTAGTTTAATAATTTGTTGTTTTAATTACCGACGTTGTTGTTTCGAATGTACAGTATTGTGCTGAGCCAGGTCGGCGATTGCGGCAAGAAGGTGGAGCCTGCCGCTTGCTTTTGAAAGACAACATCGGCTTGGCTGCGTTCCAGGAACGCCGTTCCTTCTTTATGCCGGCATTGGCCGCATATCAAAAGCATGTGATTCGCGTTGAATTGTTGAGAATTAAACTGTCGGCGCAAGCATTATTAAAGGGGTTTCGCATTGTCCTATTCTACTGTTAGTTGCTCGAGAATATTATTCAAGAAGTAGGTGGTGTGTCGCGTCTCGCGTGTGTCAGTGTCCGACGTGCGTTTGTTGGGGGTAAGTTTAAAACGTCATTACGCTCATTATGAGTGTAATCAAAGAGTAAGACTCAGTGGGTCACAATACAAAAAGAGAAATGCAGGAAGCATTTCTGAAGAAGGTTTCGAAAATCAGTTCTTTTTTTATACAGAAATGTAATCAGGAAAAAAGCGAGGAAAGTGCCGTTCATGAGCCTAGTGTGTGTTGTCCTATCACTTAAATGAAGTAAATATAAAAGGATTGTCTGAAAAACAAGGTAAATGTTAAAATGTAATTGATATAGCTAGGCTAATTTATGTCATATCGCTTGGTTACATTTTTTGTATGTAACTATCATTTAATTAATACTGCATGCCGTTAATAGTAAAAATAGTAATACGGAAAATAATGATTTTTTTTCAATCTTGATAAACGGCATGGGGGGTGGCAGATTTTGTTTGGCCTAGGGACGGCAAAGAGGTAAATCCGGTCCTGGGGGGTAGTGATGTGGTTTGGATCTCACTTTAAATCGAAGCTCCACTTCCTATCTGAACATGAGGTGGGGATACAAGAAAATGTTGACAAACTTTTCGAAATGATAAAAGGATGAACATTCAAAGCAAGAACCTTTGGAAGAAACTGGGATCGTTTAGTCCTACTGCTAAGCTACACCATTCCTCCCGATCGCCACCACACATCGGGAAGGAGTCAACAAACTTGTCATGAGAAACACGACTTTCAGATGTTTTTGTTTGGCGTTAATCTGGCAACGGTTGAATGGGTGGAGTCTTTTATGATCTAGCTCCGCCCGCCGCATCGCTGCTTACGTCAATCAAGAGTTTCTTTAGCTACCCCCCCCCCCCCCGAGCTATCCCCTCTTCCAGTGGAATCAATAACTCCATTGTGCAGCTGGAAAAGAAGTCTGTGAGAGAGGGGAGAAATGCAACGCTTATCGTCCCCAGCGGTCTTTATAGTTGAAGAAACCAAACAAGAATATTAGCTTATTCATGTCCTTAAGTACTGTCAGCTGTCCGTTTATTCTGTTTTTGTGAGTTAATTGCAATGTGAGCTAACTCGAAGCTCCCGCAACACTGTAGGCTCCATTTAATCACGGGGTTTTGAATTCAAGTCCTGGCAGGATCCAGTTTCAGTAATTCGAGGTCACGCCTGAATGAAACTACAGTCCTTTCCGATCTTTATAGGTTGCAGTAGATTTGGTTTGGGATATGTTCACCTTCTCAGCGAATTGATATATTTTCTCCCAGATGGTGTAACGCTATCGTTTTGTAACGAAGAGGTCCCTGGTTCGATCTACGGTAGAAATGTACAGCATATTGGTTCAAATCCCACTTTAAACTGTAAGTCCAGTCCTGATTAACCCATCTGTGCGTAAAGAAGGCTTGAAACAAAAATTGAAACAAATATTTATGTATCTGTTATGTAGTGAACTTTCTTTCATTATGTCTGGACAGCATGACTTTTCAAGCTGTTTCTGGTTTATCAGAAGAACCAGTGGCGTGCCCAGGATTTTCGAAAGGAGTGTTACGTATACTTTTTTCTACTAGTCAGCTCTCACTTTGCCTAGGAATACTGGGCCGGGAGGGGGGGGTATGACTCTCACCCTCACCCCTCTGCGCACACTACTGAGAAGAACCACACCGATGTTTCATATTGTGGAAAGTCGATTACTTGAGAATTTCTACTGAAGGATTCAGAGGAACCTTTGGCACTCGCTGTTGTCTTGATTTGATGTACCTTAGTGGCATCAAGAACCTATTTTGTGGTGGTCTTCCTTACTAAGAAATTACGTAATAGTAATAACATTAAGATACGATGGCAATGAATGACAGGACAATTTGGGATCGAGACTAAACAAGACGAAACTTCACAATCTCTCGCCTCGTCACTTGTGAGGATAGCAGTCTCGTTCTCACCTCGAGTCTGGAAATACGTAAGTTATTACGCGTAGTAACATGCTGCACGAGTTTACAGTTGCCACTAAGTTGTTTACTTTGAGAATACGATAAACAAAATAGTCCATGCAACCTATGTAGCTCTACATGCAGTTAAACTAGCAACTGTTATGCCTAAACAAGTCGTAAAGATTTGATTTACGATCATTTCATTATTCCTTAGCTACTAGCGAAGATAAGAATGAGTGATGATATGATGAAATTAATGAAGAGGCATTCACAAAGACCACCCAAGTCTAAGTAGGTATTCGAACCGTTACCCCTGACATTGGAGCGCGCTGTGGTAACCACTCGCCACGAGATTTTGATTTACGTGAAAATTTATCAGTCTAGGTCTCGTCTCGATTTTACAGAGGTCTGTCTCGTTCTTAGTCTAATCTCGACAAGTCTCAAATTGTCCGATGTCGTTCTCGTCCTCCCAATCTTTAAAAGGTCATCCCAGTCTCGATACAGTACGAACATTGGTTTCATAGGGATTACGCATTAACTGCAGGGTGCCAAAAACCTGGGGGTATTCCCCCCACCAACAATCTTGGCCCAAATATTCCCCAGACCAAAAATTTCCGGGGGAGTTCTTGCTATAACAACATAAGATAAGTAACTAAGTTTTCACTTCAAATATACTTTTCTAAGGATAATATCAAAAACGCACACAAGTAGTGTGGTTTTGAGTGTTGAATTCTACCTCACCTCTCTCTCTCTCTCTCTCTTTCAGGAGATCATAATATAACTTAAATGTAATTGATTTATATTAACATAGTACAACTATTTCGTAATTTATTGACATCTTTAACCAGTTTGTAAATGAATTAGTTTGCTACTTTATAAATATCCTACAATCCGGACCCCTCACCCCCGCAAGACTTAGCAAGTACTAAAATTAAATAATGAAAATATGCTTGTTGTATAATCGGTGGTTTTTATATTATATGATTGCACACTACTATTTATGATGGCATAAAATATTAATCAGGAACTTTGCTTTTTGCCAACTGGATCTAACAACCTTTTTTTGTTATTCAATGTAATGTATATACAGGGTGGCGCAATAAGTCACTTAACACCCTCAGTTCAAGGCCACTGCGGCATGGAATTTGAAATTGGCGATGACCAATCGTTATCTGGCCAAGGGGGAACCACATTGACGCCACCCACACGGTCGGCGGCCATCTTGATGTCCGCCATCTTGAATTCAACTTCAGAATTTTAAATGGGAAGGGGGTCGTGCGACATATCAAAATGGGCTAGAATTTCACGAGAAATGCAATGGTGAAGGTTTTTTCGACGTATCTTTAACCAGTAAAAAGTTATGACTGAATTCTTGTACCAATTTGCTCCTTTTGGAGGTGTTAGAAAAATGCCTTAAAATTTGTTTAGCGCTTCGGTAATGCATCGAGATCAAAGTGACGTCTATGGAGAGACGTTCGCATGCCATTGCACATTATTTTAATCGGATACATCCATGAAGAGCTGCGCACTATGAATGGTTGTCGCGAACAATTTACAGTGTGACGCTTCCATTGAATTAAAAGTCCTTCACAGTGACAAGGCTAATGTTTATGTTCATAAGGAAGTTCATAAACAGAATATGCGACCCTTGTCATCTGATAACTAACTTTGGACAGAAACTGCTTCACAACGTTTCCATAGTGTTCTGGTGTTCCTCCCTATTAAAAAAATCACTGTAAAAGGTACCTTTTTCCATAAGCAAAGATGAAAAAACGTGTTTATTTAACAAATCCAAGTAGCTCTAAGCATTTAAGGTTCCGTTGATGGAAAATTGACTAACCAATCGTGTTCCACACAGCACGCCACACCATTAACTTACCAACACTAACCATTCAGCTTTGATCTGTCGAAAATGGGTTATCAGATAAAAATCATCGAATATTCTGTTTATGAACTTCCTTATGAACATAAACATTAGTCTTGTCACTGTGAAGGACTTTTAATTCAATGGAAGCGTCACACTGTAAATTGTTCGCGACAACCATTCATAGTGCGCAGCTCTTCATGGATGTATCCGATTAAAATAATGTGCAATGGCATGCGAACGTCTCTCCATAGATGTCACTTTGATCTCGATGCGTTACCGAAGCGCTAAACAAATTTTAAGGCATTTTTCTAACACCTCGAAAAAGAGCAAATTGGTACAAGAATTCAGTCATAACCTTTTACTGGTTAAAGATACGTCGAAAAAACCTTCACCATTGCATTTCTCGTGAAATTCTAGCCCATTTTGATGTCACACGACCCCCTTCCCATTTAAAATTCTGAAGTTGAATTCAAGATGGCGGACATCAAGATGGCCGCCGACCGTGTGGGTGGCGTCAATGTGGTTCCCCCTTGGCCAGATAACGATTGGTCATCGCCAATTTCAAATTCCATGCCGCAGTGGCCTTGTACTGAGGGTGTTAAGTGACTTATTGAGACACCCTGTACAATTCTACACCTATTTGATATTAATATCTTTGCCAGGGCACTTCGGTCTTCAGTACAGGTAGGCTAGATAATGAATACCTCCTGTTATTTCTCTGCTCATATTTTGTGCAATAATAATAATAATATAATATTTATTTATTATAAATAGTGTTTATTTAATTTAGTATAATTATTTTAATATAAACATTGTTGTGGTTATTATCATCATTATTCCTGAGACACTTTTCGGACCCACCCAATATGTGCCTGATATCCGATATAAAAAAGTAACATATTAATTCATTTTCATACATTTAATAATAATGTATTTTAAATATATATACTCGTATTTGCATTTGTATGTGTAGATTAAGATCTTTCTCCTCTCACCAGTATTTGATGATTTCGCACCATGATTGATTGTCGTATCACCTTATGAAGAAACTATCGAATACGATTCATGGTTATCATCCGAGATTTGTGGTGATAGGACCTCCCAGTGTCACAGCTATCTTCGACCTTTATCGAGTATCTTCAAGCTTCCAAGTGTTCAGTTGCTGATAGGAGCGGATGGCTAGGAAGATATAGGAAAACGGAAAAGAAGCAGTAAGTTGAGGAAAGAAACTCTGATAATCTTATCAAGAAAGTCCACCCTCGTTTGGTGACAGCTGACGAGAGTTACCCTCAGGACAATACGCACAGGGTCTGCTGCAGCCTCGGACGGTCGAAGGCTTCGCAATTATCGAAGACCCTGAAATCCGGAGCTGTCATTTGTCAAACATTTTAAGGAGAAAATTTGTCTGGCGTCTTGTCAGGCCAGGCGCCATCCTCAAATATCTTTCGAAGCCAAATTCTTTGTCCATGTTGTCGCATTCTTCCCCGAGGTGTCAGCCTGACTACCCCTTTTCCTTCATTCCAATTTCACAAACAACCAACCCCTCTTCCCGTATTTAGGAAATCTGCTTGTTTGACAGTCAGTCGGAGGGAATGGAGTGAAACTCCACCATGCGAGTAATCTGTTAGTGTAGGATGTCATTTTGCGGACGGGTGGGGGTGGGGAGGGCGCAGTGCTCTGCAGTGGACACCAGACGACAGTGTATCCATCCTCGTGCATATCGCACTAGGAATTTAGTTAGGTAAAATATAAAATGTCCAGACTTCGAAATATAATTTTGCTCTTCGGAGCATCACTTGCTGTGATTCTAGTTAACGAAGATTGGCATTCTAGACAAGGCATTTACAATGTAAATAATATCCAACACGCATAGATTTCTACAAACTGCTCTAGGCACCGTATCGTATCGCAACATCTTCAGTTATATTTGTTGCATTTTTGTTAATATACGTCACTTTTTGTCACTTGGCTAATATCTATGATGAGGATAAGTGGTGACTGATGACCAGACGAAATTTATGAATGAACACTCAAAAAGAACACCCAGGCCGGGACTGGGACCCAGGATCCTCGGAAGTCGATCGTTTAACGCCGCCCCTTTTTTATTTTCGTTATTCTCATCTTCTAAATTTTGCTGCATTCTTTGAATACCTAAAGAAAATCTTAATATAAAGTCTGAGTCGAAAATTATCTTCCTTGACCTAAAAATGCAGAAATGATTAAAGAAGTTACACGGCCAAGATTCGAATACAGAACTATGGCATTGAAAGACGCCTGAGGGAACTTAATCATATCCCTGGACGAGAGAGTCTGTGTAGACGCATTTAATTTTCCCTTGCTCTATGGGGATCGCCAAATGCTAGCTCGCGGAGCGATGGTCAGTGGCAGTGGCCCAGTTTGCTAGTTAACGGGGAGATTCCGGGGATTTCCTCCCCTCCCAAATATCCCCGGCACAAGAACATTATTTTTATCCCTGTCAAGGGTGTATTTAAAGAAATTACACGGACAAGATTCGAATACAGAACTATGGCATTGAAAGGCACCTGAGAGGAAATTGAATTTAAAGCACATATAGTATACTATCTCTTGACTGTACGAAACACGACAAATCTCTTATTGGACCATTCATCAAACATTTCCCAGCCTTCATAGGCGTGCGCACGGGGGGGGGGGGCAAGGGAGGGGGCAATTGCCCACCCTATAATCATTGACGTCGCAGATTTTTCCATGGGCATATTAAACCGATAATATAGTGTTGCCCACTCAAGAGACACCACTTGAATTTGAAATTATCATATTCCTGCATCTCCAGTTAATATAAATAACTGTGACTGAAATCAAATTATACGTGTGAAATATATACTTTTACATTGACATTCGTTTTCTACGTCGCCAGGGGTCCCGGATTCAAATCCTGGCCTGGGCATGGATGTTTGTGTCCATTCATCAATTCTCATCATATCATCACTAATCCCCATCTTCGCAAATTAGCCAAAAGTGGCACAAAAGGCGAAGTAAAATAAAGCAAATCAAATCGTTTTCTAAGGAGGAGGTCTGGCCACCCTTGCCCCCCTTCCAGACGCCCATGCCCCTGTATTATTATAGTTTCACCTAGAAATTTAATGTAGAGAAATCTTATCGCCTTTATTAAACAATATTGTACTCTTAAAAGAAGGAAGTATTTTCAAGCCGATTAAAGTTCAAACAATCACGGGGGGGGGGGGGGCAGGGCGACATTGCCCCCAAACCTTGGACAGAAATCAATTCCAGGGCCTAATCCGAAGGTCTGCGCACGCCTATGCCAGCCTTGTATATTAGAGGATAACACTATTCTGCAATTGACAAACCTCACAGAGCCGAGATAACAGCAGGTTGTTTTCCACTTTAGTTTTCATGGCACAGTGTTAACTTGGCAGTATAAATTTGGTCAAGTGTTCGGTATTACTAGTTCGATAGCAGGCACGTATCTAGAAATATATTTCGGTGGGGGGGGGGTCCGCACCAAATGTCTCATAATAATAATAATAATAATAATAAATATGGTTAAATTACAATAATTATAATTACATTAAATTAATTAAAATAGTCTTAATTAAAATTTTCAAATTAATTACCAATTTTTTATTACATGAATAGGTAAAAAGACGGTTTAAGAATAGTGATATAACAGAACCTATTCATTATCTAGCTTACGTGTAGTTAAGATCGGCAAAATTTGTAAAAAGAGAAAGAAAAGGAGAAACAGCACCTGCCCTGGCAAGGAATTTAATGTCAAATAGATAAAGAATTGAATATTCAATGAATATAAAAAAAGTATGTTAGATCCAGTTGAAGTGAAGTTCCTGGTAACAAATCTTGCATAAATCTTCTTTGGTACTGTCATTCAATGTCGTACGATCCCAATATAATTCTTGCCTTCCAATTATTCGGTAAAGGTAAAAAAAGGTAAAGTGTTCCCCTGTGCATAGCACCACGCCATGAAGGCGTATAGGGGGTGTGGGGGTAACGCCCCACACTTTCTTGATCCGGTCGTGAGTGAGGGTGATGTGATCAGCATCACGCCCCTGACCGCCTTTACCCCCCAGGGTTTCCCCCAGGTACCCATATTATTCGACGCTGGGTGGTGGATATAAATAACTCTCGACTAAGAAACAAATGCTAAATAAGTATATTTTCATTAATTAATTTTGATAAATTTATGATTTCCTTATTTTCACTATTACATTTTTGTACTAAGTAAGTCTTTCGGGGGACGGGGGGGGGGGTCCGGACCCCTGGACCCCCCTTTAAATACGTCCTTGTTCGATAACTCTTGTTTTGTATGTGTTTGTGTTTTCTTAGAATGTAAATAGGCTACACTGTTTCTAAATTACGTCGAAATGTTATCATAAGATATAATGACATAAGTTAGAAAGGTAAAGGGTGCAGCAAGAAAAAAAATTAACTGAACTCATTTATTTCTGAGAAGTACGCAACAGCGTGATACAGTACACTTCATATCAAACCTGTCGTGAGAGACAACAATTACTTTCAAGTTTTTACGTCCTGCAAGTATAAGTGTAACGCGACATAGTTATTTACTGTCACTTGGATTTTCCTATAAAGATGAATTATTTCAGTACGTATTAAAGTTTACAAGAACCAAAATACTGTCTTCAAATACTCAATGGACACTTAGGCAGTTTGCCATTTAGTTTCAAATATGGAAAGTGCTCCATCTCTCGAGGAAATTGGTGATCTCTGCTGCACGCATTATTAGTACAATTAGCCACAAAGGTAACATTAGGAATATTGTCCATTAGTATTTTCGTTGTTTCTTCTTCATTCTCTGTATTTTTAAATTTTGAGGGAGTCAGATTATAGTTGAACTGCTTACGTGAGTCTTGTTTTAATTCTTGATGCCACATTGCGGAAAACAGAATGGTTAAACATGGTGATGGATAATTTGCCTACCCTTAATATTTGCTGTTGGCTGTTCGATTGATTCCCTGGCTTGCAGGTCACAGCGAAACACGTCGCCCCACGTAGCTATGTGAAGGTGTCGGGTGGACATTGACCTTGAAGCTCACTTCTAGTTATGCCCTCAAGGAAAAGCTGGATGACGCACCACGGAGAAGGAAACTAAGTTAGAATATAGGAATTGCACCCCATGGTCGAAAAACTTTCCTCTATACTCTGTCCCGGGTATCTGCGGAGCATAGCGGCAGAAATAGGGTGGGGGAATCGAGCGGGCAGAGAGAAACAGTGCACGCTGCTGCGAAGGCTGGTAACTGCAGACCCCCTCCACGCAATCCCATTCCCTCTCACGTGTTCATTGGTGGAGCCGTCTCGCGTCACTACGTGCGCCGAGATTTTCATTCGCTTCCTCCAGACATAGCCGGGACATAGTAAAGTTACCTGTATTTACTTCAGATTTTAAAGAAAAATCAGAATTCATATTACAGAGAGGTTTTGATAAGCGTCGTACAGTATTATATAAAGAACATCCACAAGATCAAAAAAAAAATGCAACTAATAGAGTTGCAGTATCAAGAGGTAAGAATTCCCCCTTACAAATACCACACCTGGTAATTACGGGCGTTGGGAGGGGGTGGAACCGGTCCGTCGACCCTCCTTGAAAATTGTCATCGTTCAATTAAGAAAGCTTGTTGTTTTTATTGTTAATAACATAAATAATGTTCAATTAGTTACTATTCGAACAGAATACCGAAGAAAAATGCGTTAATTCTAAAAAATTGAGTGTATAATACTGGAATGAGCTTACATTTGAATATTCTACCACTTAAACCAAATAAAAAATTGTTTCATAGTTTTCAAAAATGAGTTTTATGTTTTCAAAAATCCAAAAATGAGTGTTATGTTTTCAAACATAAAGTTGGATTAAATTTTTATCATAACCTTTAAAACGTTTTCTAAAACGAGTTAAATAAATATTCATTTCAGTGCACTAATTGTATGAAATGTAAATAAAAAAATAAAAACCAGCTATAGGCCTGGTTGGATATTTACTTATATAGCACATCGAGTAAAAAGTCTCCCCAAGGATATGATGATACTGGAATGAAATTGGTGTATCTTTATTAGTTTATAATAGTTAAGTAATATTTTGTAACAATAATCATCATAAGCAGGATAGTATTTTTTTTGTATTGTTATTATTTCTACTATTCAAAGCTTATCAATGGTTTGAACCTCTGTACAAAAATTTCTAGCGCTTGTAATGAGAAGAAGCACTTCGGACCATTCGAGTCCGTTCCGAGCAGCAGCTTCTAAATCGGATTCTGGAAAAAATACCCCTTATCCACCTTGTAGCAAGTGTAGACTTGTTGCAGAGCAACAACCAGAGCAGAACCGATTTGGCGACACGGAATCTTTTTGGAGCCACATTCTGGAAGTGACGGAATGGATGAGTCAGTCCTGCAGGCGTCTTACAACTTTCCACCCACCGTCGTTAACTTCTCGATGATCGATTGTCTGTCAAAATAATCGCCTCCTTTACTCTGCAGGGATCAGCAGACTGTAAGGGTGTTCACCCCCTTCTCTTTTCAACTTTCTCACACAAGTATTCCCATCAGGATGGAGCTGTATCGAAGGAATTCAACCTGTAAATATTTGCAAACAGTCGTGGTGTTCAGTATAGGGCTACTGAAGGAAGAATGTAGATGTAGCGCGTCATTCATGATGAATTTCAATTTGAATTTTATTACTCCATATAAACCATAGAGCATTGGTATTTGGAGGATCAGTACAGTTCAGACAAAAAGTATAATTATAAAATTACCAGTGGCGGAGATTGGTTTCCAAAACCGGGGGAGGGGGCAAAGACAGTATATTTCCCTTTATAGGTAATGTTTAGCATAGTGTGGGAGCAAGAGTAGCGAAAAGTCGCCGCCACTGAAAATTATTATAATTTACAATTTAAGTATTCACTAACGCTATAATATTCATTATTTAATAATAGTTTTTTCCGATTTGTTCTTGAACTATGTCATATTTTCTGCTTTTATATCATTTGGTAGGTTTTTGGATATTTTAAGAGCCATCTGTTCGGGTACTTCTTGAACTAATGTTAGTCTGATGAAGTATGGCTTAATGTATGGAAGTCTGTGCAGTGCAATTGGTTACATTCCCAGTAGGAATCTGTCGGCTCTGAAAATTCTTTCTGGTATTCTAAGTACTGAGAGGATATATGTTTCTCTTTCTACGTACAATATTCTAAAGAATTTTCTTGCATATTATATTCACTGGTGTCTCGATAATTGTTGCAAGAAGTAGAGTTTATGTGTCAAGAAACTATTTGAAATAAGGCAACAGTATATATATATATATATACAGGGTGTCATTTTAATGGCGCCCACGGACAACATATTCGTGTAGAGGACATCAAAACAAACAACTTTTCTCAGTAACATTTTTCACGTTGGTGCGTCAATTCGACGCTACAGCCGTTCAAAAAAGACCATTTTGCCGCCTGGATGCTGGCAACCCAACACAACATTTGATCGTATCTGTGACGTCATTTCCTGCGACGAAACAGCGCACGGTAGGGTTGCAAGGAACACACAAATTTTGTGAAAAATGATAAACTACCAACCGCATTATTAGCTGTAAAACGAAGCGAGAAACACGTGCAGCAGACCGAACATCATAGCCTACCAGCCAGAAGATCAGCAGTCATCTCAGTGGAAGGGGGAAGTGAACCAACGATATGAGAAATGGTAAAAAAGTATTCAAAATGAAGAGTCAATATCGGATTTTGTCTCAGCCTACATGTCAAATATCAACAACAATAACTTTTATTGTACTTACAACTTACATGTGGCTGTTTACGCCCAGCTACATGTCAATTATATTTGCAATCTCGTTGCAAGGTTGATATCTACAGGTTTGTGTCCAGATGCCTTGTGGTACTTTGTGCTGATAACGGAATTATCTGAGGTTCACGTTGTTGCATTACGGCTAAAACACGTACAACCACAGTAACAATCTAATGATGAATCAGTAGCGAATATACTCCCCTGTTCATAGTTGCAAACTATTACATTTGTATCCGGTACGTAGATAAACACAGTCGTCGGAGAGTTGTTTCACTGCTATTTATATCCCTGTATTTTCAACCATTTTTGTCACTTGCCTCATAATGCCCTGAATATACATTATATTATCTGTTGCTTACCTTTGGAATTTTGAGTTCTTTCATTTCTATTTTGTCATCTGTTCAGTGTGTCTCAGACAACTAGTATCAGAAGGACGAAGTAGATAGACTAAATTGCAGATGCCAACTTGGTAACTAGATTTGCAAATATTTGACATGCAAGCTGATACAAAATTCGATATGACCACTTCCACTTGAATTCTATTTTCTTTCTACCATTTTTTGTATCGTTTGTTTACTGCCTGTTAGGTTACATAACGTGTTTTCTCGTTTTGTTTTACGGTACACAATGTGGCTGATTGTAGCTGTCATTTTTCACAGAATATGTGTGTTCCTGGCAACCCTGTAACGCATCGCTTCACGACGGGATATGACGTCACAAATGCAATCAAATGTTGTGTGTGGTTGCCAGCATTCAGGCGGCAAAACGGGCTTTTTTGAACGACTGTAGCTCCGAAACGACGCTCCAACGAGAAAAATGTTACGGAAAAAAGTTGTTTGTTTTGATGTCCTCTATACGTTTCCGTGGTCCGTGGGCGCCATTAAAATGACACCCTGTATAATTCGCACGAAATGATCTCTTTGATGCTCTCAAAGGAACTCGAAACAGATCTAAGATGTAATTGCGCATTGGCGAATCAGGCATGCAGCCATGGTCGTCTTCAGAAAATTTTGTGGAGATGAGGGGTTGGGCAATTCATAATACTTGAATAGTAGGAAATAAAAACAATTATTGTTATAAAATAATAACTATTATGAACTAATAAAGACATGTAATTCCAAATTAATTATTATTTTATTATAGCCTTGGGGAGACTTTCTACGAGATTCGCCATACGAGTGAATAACCAGGACAACTTTTGCTCAGAACGTTAAAAAGAAAGCTTTAGGAGTTAGGACGACAGATAACTAAGCCCCGCGACAGGTTAAGTTTGCAGCAACGTTTCGCATGTGTAGACACAAACGTGCGCGCAGAATATAGTTCCGCTGCAATACTGACGGTTTTCTCAGTGTCTGCGATATGAACAGCTCTGTGGTTGAGGCAAGACTGGCGCGGGAGATGCCGATCGCCATTCTTGCGTGGATTAATAATACATCTGTCGCGGGGCTTAGGTTATATAGTGTTTATGATGTGACCTCTCGCATAAAACTCTAATTTTTAGAATGGAGACTGTGAAACCATTTTTTCTTTGGTTAATTGCTAGAATAAAATAACATAAACTTATTACTGTACTTTACACTCTATTCTTTCGATTTAACGCACTATTTACTTTGTTACTCCGTTCGAATAATAACTTAACTGAGCTTTATTTATCTTATCAACAATAATAAAATTAACGACCTTTCTGATTTTTCTTTATAACTTGAAATACTGTAAACTATGCCAATTTTCGAGGGGGTTCAACGGACTTGCTCGACCCCCTCTTCCGACGGCCATGAATGGAGCCTTGAAGTTTCCTGCGTATTGTCGGAAATATGTAGTTAGCACATTTGACTATTTGTCATTTCTTGAGGAATATTTTCTTGTTTCGTGTGTAGCTTTTGCCCGGCATATACAATTTATTTGGTTATTTCTTTTTCCAGATATATTTTCTCCAGAATCGACATCCAGACAGCAGCTACGGTAAGTCCTCCCTTTCCTCTCTACATACGCCTAATCATTTCTTGACGTTACAGCGTTTCTCAGTAAATGTATTTCTCTGCCGACGATTATCGTAACAGATTTCTAATTTTACAAAGAGAAAGTTGTTTTTGTTAACGGTGATTACCGTAAAGTAAAACAATAACTTTTTGCTTTTTATTTTTTTATTTTTCGAATTTATGACATCTGTTTTTACAAACGGGGATTGGCCGTAAAGTGGGAAAAATACTTTCTTTCCTATTGTACGCTTTTCCCCGGCGTTTATCGTAAAGCCAAATATTGCTTTCCGATTTTACACCGAGAAATAAGAGTTTTTCAGTTGGTGAAAAGGGTAACTAAAGGAAGCTTTCAGACAGACAGAAGCGACACCGAAGATTTACTTGACAAGGAACAAGAGCCTCTTCTGGCTACAAGAAAGAATTCACCGCGCTGCGGGAACAGAACGAGGTGCTTGTCGTGTTACTTCCTTATGCAAATTGCATTTTTTCCCCTCATGGTTTAGTTTTCAAGTTAAGCGTGTGGCTTGTCGTCTAGTGTGTCTAGCCAAGTCGCCACGAAAAGCGGTAGCCAATAGAATTGGTTTAACACGACATCCTATTTCAGTCTTAAAAGCTTCTACCCGTGGTGTTGTTTGACAACCAATGGGTAGCATACCGACGACAGTGTTGAATACAGACGCTTTTCTCCTGGAGGGATATCAAACTTCGCGGGGGGAATGGTGTAGGTGTGAAATTATAATAATACGAAGGTTTCTGTAAAAGTCATGGGAAATGGTTTTTTTTCTCAAAGTTAAACGATGGTACAGTCACGGACACTGCTAGGTTGTAACGATTCCATTGAGAGCCAGTGGTATTGTTACAACCCAGCAGTGTCCGTGACTGTACCACAATAAGATCATATGTCCCTGAGAACATGACATGACACCAGTAGTATGTAGACACATCACTAAATGGCAGTGTGATGAGCGGTTATTGTACAGAGGGCAGTGGTAATTCATTGTTAAGTCAACCGCAGTGCCACGGTGTGAACAGCGTTCGTGTATCAAAATCAGCCGATCTTCTTCTCTTCCTTTTCCTTTCCCTTATGCCGTTAAGCGTCGGGTACCTCGTTCTGTCCATCTCATCCACTCCGTCCGGTCTCGACTCATTCTTCTCATTTCGTTCTTAGTTTTTCCATATTTTAGTCCTATCTTTTCTATTCTATCTTCCCTGTATTTCTTGGCCTGCCTCTTCCTACTCTACCCTCAACCCTGATCTCCACCACTTGCTTGGCTTTTCTATCTATCTTCATTCATTCTATTTACATGTCCATACCACTTCAGCACGCGTTCCTCTCCTACTTCAGTCACTGTCTTCTTTTGTTTTACCTCTTCTCTTATTCTTTCATTTCTTATTCTCTCTCTTCGAGTTTCCCCCACTGTTCTTCTGAGAGATATTTCATCTCTATTGCTTGAAAATTTCCTGTGCTTTCAAACTTGTAAACACGTGGCACGATTGACGATGGTATCTTTTAGGATGTTTTCTCGCTTCCCTCTCCCACACCTGGTACACTAGATCTGCACTGTTCATACATTCCACAATACCATATACCTACAGCCCACTTCCATTTGTATATTTCGGATTTTAGTTCTGGTCCCGCATTCTCGAGAAAATAAAAAAATTGCCTCGACTTTTGCTGTAACCCTCGTAACAAAACAATACTAATATTTTTAAATTGGCTCTTACCACTAATAAGTAAATTAAATTAAGTAAATTTCGATAAGACAGCACAAGCACGTCCCTACTATTCCACAGCAAACTGTTAATTGACAAACGGTTAAAATAGCTGCAAGAAGTTGCAATTTGTTACAAGAGTGGAATCTTACATTACACCAGTCCTGCCGCTCTACACGTGTCCATTGTTGAGTTTCAATTTCAAATGGTAATTTTATTATGAATTACACTGACATGCGATGGTTTCCATGTCGCCATCCTGCATTTTTTTCTAGGATGACTTTTGCATCCTGAATCAGGATCCGACGTTAATTTTTCCACATCACATCACATTTGTTTAAAATCTGATATTACTTTTTTATGCACATGCACTCGTTACGTTGTTAGGAGAAGTGTTGTTTTAAATAAGATTTCCGGATTAATTTGTTAATGCGATCTCCTGCAGCCATCTGGCAACCCTGTATAATCACTAGGGAAAGGAACTTTAGGTAATTAAATGTTTTTTCTGCGATAAGATACAGACCCTCATTTTTGCCAAAATTCTGATTATAGCCTTATATGTCAACACAGCAAATTTTATTTTACATAAAAACACATATTTTCCAGTTTTCCGTATGTAAATACATATTTTGCGAATTTTCATTTTAAATACATAAAATCGCTCATTGACTTCATCCACCTCGAAATCCTCGAAGGAAAAATGTTTATAGGCTACTCTGCACCTTTCATATCGAGAGTGCTAGGTTTGTTTTGTCTTTGAACACCCTCGCAGGCAGACTTCTGGCACCTCGCCTACGATCCTATTGGGAGAAAATAGCTGTAAGTAGTAGCTGGGGCTGGCTACAAGTAATGATAGCAAGGCTTTTTAATGAAGCAATGCAGCTATTGTGGCCGGAAGACATAACATTTGACAATGTTCTTCTCCTCGTGACAGATGCTGCAGCTTACATGAAAATAGCTGCAGTAGGCCTTGCCGTTAGCTACCCCAAAATGGTGCACGTTAAATGTGTGGCCCATGCGTTGCATAGAATATGTGAAAAGATAAGAGCTCTTTATCCCAATGTCGATAAACTGGTTTCAAATGGCAAGAAAGTTTTTATCAAGTTGGCTAGAAGAATAGACAATTTTAAACAAAAATGTCATGAGGTTCCCCTTCCCCCTGGGGCACTTGGTTGGATGCAGATGTTATGCCCAGAAGTTTGAAAAAATTGTATCTGTTGTAAATGATCTCGAAAAAGAAGAATTCTGCAAGAACTGTTGATGGAGCCCTCCGTAAAAGTCGAATTGGCATACATCTCAACAAACCTGTCCATTCTCTCTAATTCCATATGAAAGCTTGAATCGTCCGCGAACACTTTGGCAGCTTCCATTGTTAAAGTCCGTATAGTAGAATCGAAACTGCAAGAACTCACTGGATCTAAGTGTCTAAATGTACAGAATTTTTTGGGAAAAAACAAGGTTTTCAAACTTTGTGCCAAATTGCATGTGTTTTGGAAAGTGAAGTAGAGGAAGAGGAAGCTTTGGAAAACTTAAGCGTTAGTGACATTTCGTGATTCAAATATGCAAGAATTGTTTCTTGTGACGTGGAGCGATCTTTCTCACAATATAAGATGCTTTTTAGAGATAATCGTCACAGATTTACAATGGAGAATTTGGAAAAAACTATGGTGATCCACTGCAACTCTTCCAAAAAATTGCTCGTTAAGAGGTAATCATTTAGAAACTAATTTCAGGTGTTTAAAATGCATGTTATAGTTTGTTTTTGTTACCAAATGTTTTTATTTTTGTCACATATTTTCCTGTTTTTATCACATATTTTCAACATTTATGACACATAAAAAATAAATATTTCTGTGTTTTTTAGCACATAAAGTTCCGTTCCCTAATAATCACCCTCACAGCCTAGAGCCGACAACACTGTACAACACAGCAGGTTTTTTTTGATTGAACTTATATCAACAAGCCACGTTGTGGCTGCAAGAACAGTCCACATACATTCTTCTAATAAAACAGCGACGGAAAATAACCAAGTTCGTGAAAAAGGCCTACTATGCGTACTTCGGCATCAAACTGGGAGACCAAGACAAGCCGTGGTAAGGCTTGTATGACCTGTATAGAGCAGTGGGTGAACGGTGAGCGAACAGCGTTGTCATTCGGAATTTCAATGGTGTGGCGACAACCTACAGACCACAGCACGAACTGCTACTTCTGTTCTGTGAATGTGAAGGGATTTAACAGCAATATTTCATCCGAAATTATACCCGTTCCCCATGGTCCTGATGTACCAATACCGCAGCGTCCTGAACAATTGCATGATTCTTCCTCTTCTGAATCTGACATGGAAATGGCCGGCGTTACCTCTGACTGTGATTTCTCACCAGAAGGTGTTACAAAGGAATCTGCCGAGATACTTGTGTCTAGACTCCGTGAAAGGAACATGTTGGCACCAGAGACGACGTACTATTGGTACAGACATCACGAAGAAGAATTTGCACATTTCTTTTATGAAGAGGGAACTTTGGTTTACTGCAACAGCATTCCGGAGGTTATGTTGGAAATAGAAGTACCACAGTAAGACCCTACCCACTGGAGACTTTTTATTGGTGCCTCCAAGCGTAGTTTGAAGTGCGTCCTTCTTCACATCGAAAACGAATTTGCATCAGTTCCCGTTGCACATTCAGTTATTATGTGAGAAACATACGGAAATCTTGATATGATGATGTGTAAAATAGAGTACCAGGAACACAAGTGGCAAGTGTGTGGTGACTTTAAAGTGATAGGTATTCTGTTAGGTCTACAAGCAAGTTACACAAAGCACCCTGCTTTCTTTCTGAGTGGGACAGTTGAGCAATTTCACATCACTGGACTCAAAAAGGAATGGCCACGTAGACAGTGGATTGTAGGCTCGAAAAACACAAAACAAAAAAGGTTTTGTTGACAAGTCCAACATACTGTTACCTCCGCTTCATATCAAACTAGGGCTTTTGAAGCAATTCGTTAAGGCTGTAAAGAATGAAGGTGAATGCTTTCAGTAGATAAGTAAGCTAGTAAGTAAGTAGTAGACAAGATAAGCTACCTAGATATATTGATGAAAGGGAAGAGAGGACAAGAAATTGAAACCGCTTGGCATCAGAAGAAGTGTGCAACAGGGGTATTCTGCCACAAAAGAAGTGATGTAAGTGAGGTGACAAAATGAAATTTTATAAAGAATACGGAGGACAGAATCAAGAAAATATGCTCGAAAGAATGTGAAAAAGAACGCAAAATAATAGCCTATGAAAACAGCTGGAAAAGAATGGCTACGAGAAGGAGGATAGACTTGAAAAGAAGAAGGAAGAAAAGTGGCAGAGGAGAAGAGAAGGGAAAGAAAAAGAGAGGTGGTTTGGAATAAGGAGTATGGGGAAGACCATAGAAAATATATGCAAAGTGCTTTGGAAAGCGGGCATTAAAACTTACAGGAAGTGAGGGCGAAGCATCTTAAAAATAGCGAAGAATGCAAACAAGAAAAGGAAAACAGAGAAGAGGAAGGTATTATCTACAAAGTGAAGTGTAAAGAATGTCAGAGTGTGTACATAGAAGAAACGAAAAAGAGGCTGAAAGACAGGTTGAAACAACATACGGATGATGTACGACTTAAGAGAGAGAGAGAGAGAGAGAGAGAAATGCGATATTTAAACACACGAGAGAAACAGGACATGACATAGAGTGGGATGAGGCTAAGCAGATAGGAGGGGAGAAGAGAGTACTAGTGAGAAAATGGAAGGAGGCCGAGGAAATAGAGAAGAAAGGAGAAGAAGACACAATGAACTGGAATGGGGGACTGAAGATAAACAAAGAATGGAAGAAGGTGTTAGAAAGAGTGGAAAGGACAAGAGCGAAAGAGGAGAGAAGAAGGAAGAGGAATGAAGAAAGAAAGGATAAAGAGATTGAGATAAAGAGTCCACCCACTTTTCAGATAAAAGTAAATGTTTAGCTAAATCGTCTGTCAGGTGAAAGTACAGTTGACAAGGTAAGGCCACCTGCTGGAATGTTCCAGAAACAACTTTCTAATAATCTTGCGTCTGGAGGGGAGTGATTTTTGTGTATATATATCTTCCTGTTTTGTACCTTGTTTCATTTGTACTTGGTACAGAGTCTGATGAAGACCTTGCTAGAAGGTCGAAACGTTACGTTTACTTTATGTTTTAAAATAAAATAAATTTCTGCCTTGGTCAGCATATTGAATTTTTCATTTCAGTACCTGTGTCATCGATTCCCAGGCATCAGTAGTGCCAAAATGAAAGAGGGTATCTTCACAGTCCAGATATTAGAAAACATCTTCCTGATGCTAATTTGGAAGACGTTATGTGTGCACCAGAACGATCGGCATGGAAAGCATTCCGGGATGTAGTGAAAAACTTTCTTGTCAACAAAAAGGATCGAGACTACAAACAAATGGTGGACAGAATGGTTGTTTATTTCCACTATTTAGGCTGCAATATGAGCTTAAATGTGCACGTTACATTCACTATTTCCCCGAGAACCTAGGAGTGCTGAGCGAAGAGCAAGAAGAAAGACACTACCAGGATCTGAGGGAAATATAATGCATATATCAAGGGAAATGGAACAAGAACATGCTGGCAGATTACGGTTGTTTACTGAAGAGACAATCCAACTACAGCTCACAAGCGAAAAGCAACGCAAATAAGTTTCTTTAAAATAAGTCAAAATATCATAAAATTGAAACCGTGCACGCCATTCTAGAACATGCTACCAGTACCCAGTAAAACAGTAAGTGCAAAGCGGTGTTTACAGATGCTTTTAATATATAGTGTTTTTCTTCAAACCTGTTTACACATATAGGAGTGTTCAGATGAGTAACAATAACAAGAAAAATGCATTCCTTGCATGTGATAATAGAGTGCATTAATGCTGTATGTGCGTGAGAGTCTTATATATATACAGTTTGATTTTGCAAGGAAACCTGATGTGATAAACAAGAACTGACTTTAGTTCCGGATTCAGCATGCCTGAAATATAAAAAAAAAATCACTATTTGAACATTATGTAATGATCAGAAAGTTTAAATTCGCAGGCCTGTGTTATTAGTTAGCAGTTATCAAAACGGACGATAATATAAATCCGTTTAGTATTTTGATTTTTAATTATATAGAGAGGACTGAATCTGTGGTTATTATTACGTAAAACCCAGAAAAAAGTACGTTCTACTTCATATTAAAGTGAATATTGTTGCCAGATTTCTTAGCTGTTGTCCGAATTCTCTGCTAGGTTATTAACATTTTCGTGTGGGACTTTTCTATTTCCGGGCGAATCTCCTTCCCCCATCCCGTGCCTCCCCCTGAATTCATCACTGACCAGAGATGTTGCTGAACAGCACCAAAACGCTGTTGTGTTAACAAAGTGTGAATACTTGCAAGACCACTAGGTGTTTCAATGCACCACAGTTTTCTACAGTGTGCTATACTCTGTCCCTTTATCTCTGGAGCAGACGAACGAAAAACATGTCTCCGCGGAAGTAGTGACGCGAGACTACTCCACCAATGAACACGTGAGAGGGAACGGGATTGCGTGGAGGGTGACTGCAGTTACCAGCCTTCGCAGCAGCTTGTACTGCTTCTCTCTACTCACTGGATTTCCCTTCTCTATGCGCGGCCTTATCCCAGACATACCTGAGACAGGGTATAGATACATAGTAACCAGATGCAATTCGTATTTTTGCACTACGTTGATGTTGACTCATTGTGGTGAGCGGGAGGCAGAGCTGTAACTGTTGCGTGTGAGCTAATTCCACCCCCACCCCATCGCGTCTCACTTCCGCTCGTAGAGTGATTTAAGGATATAATCACACGCACAATATATCACCTGCATTTGGGACCTTCCATGTTCTCCTCCTCGTGGAAAAAGAGGGGGAAGAATGTCAACTGACTAAATGCATGAAAAAAAACCTTCGTCTGTCCCTGGTATTTGCAGAATTCCTTTCAGAAATCGCTTGCTATCGCATAGGCGCACACGCAACAGTGGTACCCGAGATAAACAGCCAAGGTCCACTTATTATGCAAAATGTATTGTAATCATTAGTTCCATCGGATATTGTTTTAATATACAGGGTGAGACAAAAGTCAGGCTACGTAGGAAAACAAATACGTGCATACAAAGATAGACATGATTGATATGTAATGGTTATAGTTACAGGTAATGGTAAATATCCGCACAATCTGTTTCAATTCGACGCTCCGAGTTGCGTAAGGCTACTGCTAGTGTGGTGTGTGTGATTTGTGAGATGGCTCCTGTGATCCTTTCCTTGAAGTGGTCCAGACTGAATTTTCTCAGGGTGCACGTTGGTATTTACATGATTACAAAAGTAAAAATCCAGTACTGTTAAGTCTGTGACAGTGGTGGCCATTCACTTATGTAACCTGAGTTTTGTCTCATCTTGTATGAAAGGATTCGTATTCATTCAACGCACAGCCCAAACCCCTGAACCTACAAACCTGAAACTTTAGGGGTGTCTTTCTCTATGACGTATGAACTCACTAAGAATTTTTTCAGAAAATCAACCCTTAGGGGAAAAGGAGTATTAAACTTAAATAAAGTTCTATACATTTACAGCCCAAACTTTTGGACCTAGAAGCATGAAAATCCATAAATTATAAACCAAGTCAAAAGATGGCACTGTGTGTATAGATCTCGACGTGTATTTGCGGAAATTATATTAAACAAGGGTTGCATGAAATGTTTCCGTGTGTAGCGCAATCGAGTTCCCTTATTATATTGGAGATTTGCTACAAATGAGGACAAGACAGTTGGATGCAAGTTCTCCCTCAATTTAAAAATCACAACTGTTTAGAGACATCTGGCCTCTAACACCCTCTTAATATTGGCGGTTCTAAGTTTGTTATGCTATTTCAAAGGATTTAGAATTTCAAAATATAGTTTTTCTTAATTTACGATAATATAAAACCCTTTAACAGACTTACCGTATTAATTAAATGTCATTAGTTATATTATTTATTTCCTTTATCCTATAAGGTAAAGTTTCCGGTGCCATGAAGGCACATTTAGGGGATGTATTTTATCCAATACAACTATTTCTTTCTTTAAATGTATGCTATGACAGTTTTTCGTTCGTTTAGAAAACCCTTCCTCAAATTGTTTTCACATTCGAATCGAAATATCTGGGGAAACGCCTAAAATAGGCAAATAAGCACTATGACACGAAAATGTACGTACCATATCTTAGAGAGACATAATTCATCTCCAATGCGCGGCGAAGACAGAGATCCCAAATTCGAATCCTGGTTAAGGAATGGCTCTATAATTGAGTTTCTCATCCTCATTGTGGCGATTAACGTAAGAGTTAGAAAAAGCGACGTGAATTTTGACAAAATCATGTTTTCCTGCAGCAGCTACGGAGAGGAGGAGGGATTCTAAGGTTGCCGCTTGTTGCCCAAACAGGGAGTCAGCGGTAGGCCTAATTGGGTGTTTGACAGCAACGGTTCGGATTCCACTTTAAACTTTAGGTCCAGTCTCGATTAGCATTTCTGTGCATAAAGTGGACTCAAAACAACAATTCAAATTCGACATGTTCGAATCCCGGCTGGACATGGGTGTTCTTGTGATTGCCCCATCATCAATTTCATCATATCATCACTCACCCTAATCTTCGCGATTAGTCAAAAGTGGCCCCAAAGCGAAGTATAATAAATCAAACCAATCAATCAATCATAGACGGGAAGGGAACTCATCTAACAACCGCCAATTACGACCACGTGCTTAAAATCGTCATCTCAGAACATGTTTAGAAAATACACTCGTTCACTCCTGATTAACGTATAGCTACATTAAACATGTTAAACTGAGATCGAAACCATGCAGCAAGCTTATTATATTGCCCCTAAATATCCCTGTATTATACACATTTTGTAGCATTATTGAGATGGATGTTGCGTATCAGTAATATGTCTTCTTATTTACTTTTTATTGTTGGTGACTTTTACATTATTGTAGTTGGCCGTTGCTTCCTTGAGATTATAACTTATCTCCTGACATCTACCGATGCCAAACTGAAACTGAATCTTACATACACACGCTCTCATGTGTAAAACAATTCAGAAACAGTCAAATTTAGGAATATCGATGTTTATTTTTCGAAGGGGATATTTTGAAAATGTGACTTCTGACACGTATGGCTGCATATTTTTTAAGGAAACATTTTATAATTCGACTGTTGCGGTCGCTAGATTCCCGTCTTTGCTGTTCCCGTTGTGATGCATTCTCCGGGGGGAGGCCCTGCTCTCTCTCTCCATTGATCGTCGCGAGAATTGTGGCTTATCTATCCCATCGCCTTCGCCGCGATAATTTTGTTTGCGTTTCACAGAAGGCCCCATCTGTTGAAGAGGACGGTTCAATAAGAAAGCACAAATTCCTGGCACGTCTGCAGCCGTGGTTATTGGCTCGGAAAATGGCTACTTCACGGAAAAGCCCTTACCTTTCTCTCGCCCCCCCCCCCTCCTACTCTGCTCCGGGAGAGACTTTTCCGCGATTCTGGTCCGGAAAAACCTTCCCAGACTCCCGGAAGAAAGACCGAGTTAGGCAAAGATGACGATATCCTATTTAGGGTGTCACTGCTTCGAACCCTGCTTACTGCCGTCGTGTTAGAATTTAGAATTAGAACCACGGTTTTTTTGTTCCTACAGGCAAAATTACTGTTACGCCGTATTTTCCGAGAAAGAGAAAGAACACCAATTGAAAATTCAGCTCAAAATATTCACTCTTTTGCTCATTCTTGACGGTTTGGAGTTTTGATCACAGTTTTCGAAGGTTAAGCCGGCCTCCGTGGCAGAGTTATCGCATCGTGCTACGACGTTCCGGGTTCGAATCCCGGCATGGGTGATTGTGTTTGTCTCCATCAATTTCATCACATCGCCGCTCATCCCCATCTTCACAATTATCCAAAATTAGTAGAAAAGCGAAGTAAAATAAACGAAATCAATCAATCAATCAATTTTTTGGAGGTTAGGTTTGATTGATAAACTCCTTACCTGAGGACAGGGTTCTCAAAATAAAAGAATCTACATTTCTGTTCATTATTTGCAGTCATAAATTCCTTAACAGGAACTAATGGTCTCCGGGGATAAAATATCCATACTCTAGTTACAAGCTGAGGCTGTGTAAAGGGGCACTCAGCATACATAAAAGACAAACCCAGAAACAGCATGATCCCATAGTGGATTATACTGGCGGTGGGTCCAGGCGCCAAATCCTAGTTAGTCTGCAACAGTTCGATTACCAGCATTTACTGTAAGGAAATGAAGTAATCATATAAACCAAGCATTTACTTTCACTGCATTTTCCAAAAAAGTGTATTGCATTTGAGCCAAATCGGTCAATGCGTTTCAAGATGGCGGACACAAAACCGATATCTATGCCCTGTTACGCCACCATGGAAGAGAGGTAGGGGAGGGGGCTGTACTCAACTCATTGCCATGAGACAATTCGATTACCATTCTTCTTTTAGAAAACACAAACTTCAACAAAATCTTTTCGGCAGAAACACAGTTTTCTATGCGCATTATATACAGAAGGCGCAGAAAAAGAGAGCGTTTGAATATAGGCATTTTATCAGCACCATTTTCTTTGAACCTTTTTTTAAAAAAAATCAGAGCCTTTTTTTCCTTTCCAGACCATAATTTTGCACCTCAAAATCCTTTCCCTACTGAATACTTAGTTAAAAATTCTACACACACATTAATTAAGACATGGCAGCCAGGTTCTGCATTGCAGTTACACAGTAAAACGCAACTCCCAACTTATTCCTTCTGCGGCTGTGTTTTCATTTCGACCATCACCTTTCGATGGCAGACAGCTTGTTTGGCTCGCTCCAGCGGCAACCCTTGGCGCTGCTACACCTACGCAACTTGCCCTGCCTCTCCGCTAATGGACGATTTGACACAGCCAATTAGCCGGACCCGCCGTAATGGGCAATTCCGCCCGGGGCGACCCGCCCTGATTGACAGGAGGAGAGAGATATTAATGTCATAAATGGAGACTCTGGGTTTCCTTCGCCTTTTCTTCATGCACGGCGTCGTCTTGTTACCTGAATGGCGGAGGTACGACCACTGCTAGGTGCGGCAGTGTTGCCACATGTAAGGAAATTTCCCTTGGGCCGCAGGAAAAAATCGGGTAAAATTTTAGGTGAAAAGGGAAAACTGAATTCTTTATAATAAATACTTCTTTGTCTACTTCATATAAATAAAGGCAAATCGGAACTGGACCTACAGTTTAAAGTGAGATCCTTTGATTACAAGGCGACGACTTTACCACCATGCTATCCGGGAGACCCTCTTTATGATAAATACAGTGGATGAATGGGGGCTGGGAGCAAACGAGACATACATGTTCCCCCATAATAGTGTTACTTCCTCAGAAAAAGAAAGAGTTGGGTTATTGAGTTGGTGTTTTAAGTCCTCTTTATGCACAGTAAGGCTAATCGGGACTGGACCTACTGTTTAAAGGGGGGTCCGAACCACTATGTGCCTCCACCGGGAATTGAACCCGGGACCCCTTGATTACAAGGCGGCGACGCTACCACTGCGCCATCGGGGAGGCTCCAAAACAAAAATAAAAACAAACAAGAAAACACTCCTTTACAAAAAGAAGTTATAATGTTACCGAGACGTCCAATAACAAACATAAATTATTGTGATGAAAATGAAATTATATGTGTGAAATATATAATTTTAGGTTGACATTCATTTTCCAGGCGGAGGCGGTAGTCCCCCTTGCCCCCACAAACATTTGTGAGTAAATATGAAAAACCGTAGAATGTATTTTGAAATGTGAAAGTAATTTTCGCGTTATTTAAGAAAATTACCAAAAAAAAAAATAACATTTTTAAAATTTGACTTGGGAAGAGTCAATGGCTTCCCATTACCCAGCTTATAAAATTATTTTAATATAGCTAATATTAACCTACAGTTGTTGACGTGAACATTTTTTGTATATTTTTCATAAAGGTAAAGTTTATCATCATTATTCTTGTCACTTGAGACTTTCCCCTTATTTTCCTTCGTCAATCATAGTATTTATGTAAATTGATATTTTACATGAATGAATGGAAACAATAGTTGATGAGGTTTGTGCTGAGATAAAGGAGAGGTTTGTATGAACAAGGAGAATTTTGCACCTTGTCATGGCAACACTGCGGTGTAGGGCTGACTTTCCAGCAAGATCCACAAAGGCTCTTCAGCTGTCACCCACTGATCTGTCTCCACGCGGGATTATCAGCCACTACAACATCTTTCAGGACAGGTGATGGCTTTTGGGCCCTCACACTCACAACGGGCCCCTCGGCAGGGGGTCGGCGCTGACGCTTACGAGCCTCCACAATGGGGGAAACCCTGGTTACATAAACCTACCACCACGGAAAGAATAGTGGAAAGGTTTTTGGAAGGTAAACAGAGCGGTTCCACAGCCACTGTTGGGGTTTCTGGTGAAGTACAATGTAATTCGCCCCCAAGCTATAAATCACACTGTACACTTATTAGACCATAAACAATAGGAGGGTTTGAGTTTTCAATCGTCCAATGACACTATAATTTTAATACTTGTTCTTGTTTTGTGCTGTTATTATTAAATAGTTAAAAAATTATATTTCTAAACACTGAATTTTAATGTCTATTACAATTTTCTCCTCTTGATATTTACTTATTGAACATTTATTTTTGTATAATAAGAATTGTTTGTTAAAATATGTCACCTCACAGACGTATTTATTGATGAAATTGTGAAGAAAATTGCATAACTCAAACAACCTTAACCTATAAATTAAAAACATTTCTTTTTTAATTCCCAACTTATCATCACCCTCCTCTTCCTTTTCTTATTTTTATTGCTACTATTACTATTATTATATACTCGAGGAGAGAGTGCCACTCGATCTTCCAGATGAGTGGATTTGTATAGCACGACTGTTTTTTCATTATTGTTTTTGCATAGTTACCGTGTTTTGTTATTAGCTTTAACACTGCTCGTTCAAAGAAAAAATTTAGAAGTCCGGGGGAAATTTTAGTCAATTTTAACCTCTCATATAAAACTTTATTTTTTGTAATTTTGAAAACAGTTGAAGCATTTATTCTTTGGTTTAAATAATAGAATATGAAAACATGATTACCCGGCTGAGGCACATAGTGGGTCGGATCCCAATTTAAACTGTAGGCCAAGTCCCGATTAGCCTTCCTGTGCATATAGTGGACTTAAAACACCAAATCAATGAACAATGAAAATATGATCTGCTTCCTGTACTTTTACACTCTAGTTTTTCGATCTTGTGCAGTTTTATTTTTCGACTCTGTTCGAAAACCGGTAACTGAACTGTATATTAACAATGATAATATAGTAAGGTTTTGCTTTTTTTGTTGCTAAAAATGGACAATGCCAATTTCCAGAGAGGGTCGACGCACCGGTTAGCCCTCCCCCCTTCCCTAACCCCGACATCCATGCGTCAGGAGCACCTTGGCATTGGGAGGACGGGACAAAATTGTCCTCCTTGTCCTCTCTCTCGGCGCCTATTGCTACCTTCATTTGGTGCAAAGGCACATAAACCTTAAACTTAAAACTCAGCTAGCTTATCTACAGGGTAGGGTTCTTTGTAGACAACGAAACCAGAGAGGATGCCTTCCAATGGAGACGTTTAAACGAATATATTATTTAAACACAGGATACATGGAGTAAGAATATTTACATGATAAGCTACTTTCTTCTATGCTTTTTATTATTTTATTTTCTCTATCTGTATATTCTTCTATCTGGACTTCCTTCTCAATGGACAGATCTGGATCTGGACTTCCTTCTTAATGGACGGATCGGGACTTCCTTCTCAATGGACAGTCTGGATCGGGACTTCCTTCTTAATGGACGGTCTGGATCTGGACTTCCTTCTCAATGGACAGTCTGGATCGGGACTTCCTTCTTAATGGACGGTCTGGATCTGGACTTCCTTCTCAATATGTAGGATCTGGACTTCCTCTTAATGGACGTTCTGGATCAGGACTTCCTTCTCGTCTTTTTTGTTAACTTCCCTATGGATTTCAATTTAGGTTTTGACTATTTAACGAATTCCAGATGCAATATCTGTTCAAAGACACAAACTTGTATCAGTGCTTTGACTTCCTTAATTTTCATATTAACTTACATGTGATAACTGACTTGATTTATAAGATATATATATTAATTTACTTCTTTCATATTTATTCTTCGTCTTCTTATAATATATTCTATTGTTTTTCATCTTTTCAATTTGCTTTCTTCTTATTTATAAAATTATTCACATATATTATGCCAATTCTTAACCTTGCACGCCTGGTGCTGCCATCTCTATTCTTCTTTGGCAAACTATTTACATTACTTGGTCCTATTGGGTACGTAACACTATGTACGCCCGTGTCCTAGGTATTAGAGTAAGGTCACGATAACAGCCGGCGCTGGAAACGCCTTTATGGCAGGGACCCTCTGTTGCCGCGTTTACCTAAGAAGGAACTTGCGGTCAAACAGCCAATTAGGCCTACCGCTGGCCCCCTGTTTGTGCAACAAGCGGCAACCTGAGAATCCCTCCTCCCCGAAGCAGCCAGCAGGGAAACAGGATTTTGTCAAAATAACGGTTCTGCGCTGTGAATGGGAGCTGGGAGTCAACATGGCCGGGGTATAAACTTAAGAAGGCAGCCTTGGTTGAGGAATTTGAACCCGGGTCATAACCACTCACACAACTGGATCGGTTCTACCACGACCCGAAGTCGCATCAAAGTATAGTTAATATTACCGGACTGGTGGCTGAAGTACGGTAAGGTCACTTCTTTCGCCGTCAAGGGTGAGGGATTCTTTTGTTCTCGTGAGCGTGATTCGAACACACGAAGCAAACGTGGGGGGAGTTCATCAACCCGGAAAACATATCGCCTTCCGAATACGTGTAATAGTCCTTTGGCAGTGACCAAAGCAAGAAGAGAGGAAGAAGGCAAGAGAGAGAGGGGGGGGATTGAAATGGCCGTCAAGAAACGGAATATTCGAAACGAGAAAAAAAAACAGCGATGCCAGATTGCGTTTTACGACTAAAGAAATAATTACAGGTGTTGCACCGAGACACTTTAACATCCACACCCTCCCACTCGTACAAACCAACATGGGTGCGTGTTTTCACGCTCATTATATTTAAATCACGCCCGATCCACTTGACGTAATTCATATTGCCAGCAACCAGAAAGTCAGCCCTTCTCTTATCGAGAAAAAATATCCTCTGCTTTCTGTGTCCTACGGGAAGTCAGTATTTCATCTCTTGCCGTCGCTATCAATGTTTTCCTCGTTACACACTGATTCTTTTTTTTTTAAGCACATACTTGTTATCTTGCTTAACGTTACAGTGTCCTCCCCCTCTCGACACTGGGATGTTTATGAAAATTGGCCTGATAAATTCAGGGAGAGAGCTATTGCGGGAATGCAATTATGCGTGACATTGGTCTTGTTTTCGTAGCTGATTTTCTGCTTTATTTAATAGCTGTAATGCACAACTGGGGAGAGAACTGAGTTTCAATCTCCAACCTTGTGCAAATAACACGATAGATTGCTTCTATTTTCGTTGCTTCCGAGCGACGATTTTCACACATTTGTCTAATGCAGTAGATCCACGTTCTCATTAAGAATAATACATTTCACTTATTTTCACTGTGGTCACCGTGTCGTATCTGGAACTTGTGCATACAATTTGAGTTTTCCCTTATGCAAGTAATTAATATTTTTTTCATATGCTTGGAATGTGATTACAAAAAATAAACTAAAGACATGGCAGATCATTCATGTTCCTGGATTGTTACGATATATTTATAAATAATTACAGATGTGTAATTTTGATGCATCGGCTTTAAGTGTGTTCATTCGATCTAATCATTTTCATCGTCATGATTAACCAAAAATGACATAAAAGGGACGGAAATAAACAAATACAAGTTAAAATGGTAAACGTTAATCATGATGTAGTCCAGGTATGAGGCGAGTCAGTGTTTCCAACAGATATGTTTGATCTATTTCCAGGTTAAACGTTAACTGTACTTTCTAAAATCTAGAACGAAAAATGCTGAAAATAAACAGTACGTTATCACTTTCCTCAATTCGAATTCAACGACAAGCGCGCTGATGTCAACGAACCTGTAGGTTCGTCGCCACTGGCGTACGCAGGATTTCTTTTGTCGGGTGGGTTCTGGAATTGTAAAGGTGGATGGATGCGCTGCGTTCTTGAGGGAGGAGATACACAATAAGATATTTTGTATGTTTAGAACTTATCGTTCTCAAAACTGATAAATGGGGTCATTTTAAAAAGGGGGGGTTGAATTTGCCATTGTGCTTTTGTTTACTGTTTTAATTTGAAAATGTTGATTTTCTCAAATTTTTGGAGAGAGTTAAAGCCCCATTTTTTCTCTCTCATATTTTGTTCTTAAGGTTCTACTGAGCCGCTGTAGTCTATACGATTCTATTCCCGGAGTGGGTGATCTAATGGTCGGAAATTGTCATGCGTTGTCCCCGCATAAAGTGGCTCTTGGGCTCACCGAGCCTCAAATCGGTGGGTACCTGAGGACAACCTTTCGGAGTAAAGGTGGCCTCACCTCCAAAATTGCCGTAATCGAGAATGTGCCCTAAATGTGCCTTCATGGCACGGTGCACGGGAAACTTCACCTTTACCATTTTCAGGTTCTTGCAGAGCGTCTCGAAAAATCCGTTTCTATTGACGATATTTATATATTTTTTAACCAAGCTCCTGATCCATATGTTGTTGTAATTTTTACTATTGCATTTTAGTTATTTCCATTTTTTTCAGTCGATGAAAGCAAGTAGTCTCTTTAGATTATCATGAAATTTTCTTCTAAGTACAAAATATCCTAAGAAAATAGCTATCACGGTGAAGGGGCGAGTGTCCCTGTTGCCCCTCCGTCCTTCTTGGTTAGTGCTTGCTGTGGCACTCGGTACAAGCAAACACTTGTGACGTATGGATAGACAAGATACGGTGCTCGAGCTTCATATTTAATTGTCAAAGAAAGTACGTTAAAAAAAAAAGTCTAATTATGAAGAACTTCCGCGTTACATCTCCGTTGCCTTAACGTGCATGCGTGCATGCCTAAGTATTTTGTACATGTGTGAGTGTGTGAGTAGACACAGACCTTTGACCAAGATCCATATCGGGTTCCATTGGCGTGGCAATATGGATTAAAACGTGAGCAAAGTGTTTCGAAAACCGTTCCGCCGCTGTGGCGTCATGCATGTAAAGAAAATCCCCTCCCCCCAACTTTTCTGCGATGTTGAGCAGCTCGCCTAAGTCGCTTTGACGTACATATCCTGTTTTCATTGTTACGGAGGCATTGTTGGGAATAATGTCATGGTGGGGGAGGATGTGTGCCGAAATAATGCTTCAAAATCCTTTTCTCAGAACGACCTGTGGGTTTTTAAGTTAGTGTTAGTAAGAAATCTACCACTAAGCCAGAGCGGGATTTGGGTAGCTGTGAGGTATATAGCAATGGAGTCACGGGAAGGGTCTGGTGGGCAGATTAATTCAAGAATTTAGCATTTATGCTTGTATAAATAAGTATGTTTTACGCATATTTTTCTTGTGAATACATCGACACTAGAAACGTCCACAAGTTTTACTTCCACAAATCAAGGGCACCCGCAGAGGGGACACTTGTCCCCCCCCCCTGAGATACCGGGAAAAACTTTATATGATTCGGATGAGGAAATTGTAGCATGAAAACATGAGTGACAGCAGAATTTGTTCTGTGCAAAGTACAAAAAGGCAAGGAACTATTCTTATGAAAGGGAAGCATGTCAAATCCAGTTTTAATTTTAATAGTGGACTCAAGTCTGTACTAGAGAACAATGTCAAAGTTTTTAAATTAAATTTAAATTTTATGATTTGTAAAATAATAGTAATAAAAGATAAAATATCAGTTTTTGTGACTGAAGGGCAAAATATGAAACTTTACACTGCTCCCTGTGTTCGAAGTGGAAATTAATAGCTTGCGGGGAGGAGGGAGGAGGTGCTTTTCACACTTTGGGGAAAGGTGGGAGATACTTGTATGGAGCAATGTGGGGAAAATGCAGTGGATGGGGGATGCTTTGTGAGAATTTTCTTAACTGGGGGATAGCATCCCCCATATTCCAGCCACTTTGAGCTCCCCTGGGGAAAAAAATCTGCTTGTGACCTTGCCAGAGATTCCCCAGGACAGAGTATATAGTCCATTTTACTTCATATCCCGACGCAGCATATCAGGGGTGATTGTAGCAATGACATCTGTAAAGCGGCATCCCAGATCCAGGAGATGTGTGGTAGGGGTTGTATGCAGGCTCCTTTCTTAACATACCTCCTCATGAAGAAGTCACATGGGGTCAAGTCTGGTGATCTGGATGGGCAATGCCATTTTAGACTTGTGTGAATGTGGCGCTACTGGTGGCCGCCAGCAGAACTACAGCGCGATATGGCGTTATAAATCATAATTCTGTGATTGTATCTTTTGTAAACATTTGAGCCCAAGTTTATGTCTCGCCGTCGAAATACAGTTGTATTTCTTCTGAATTTGAGAGTACCTCTGTGGTTCTTGAATGCGAAAGATGTCCTTTAGTAGAGTCGCTTGTGGCACACGTTTAAGGTCCATGTTCCTGTGTTGAAGTATCACATAGCGATTATATAACCCAGAACCGGAAATGCAGTTCCAACTCTTTTTCTGAGCCTCACGACAAGAAAGTAACACGGAAAGTAATGTGAGCAGAAGCAGGTGGCGAAATTCCGTGCAATTAAAAATAACTCATTTCGCGCGTCGCAAATACATCAGCAGAAATGACGTCGGGGCTACTGTCAACATCCTAGCGGCGGAATTTTGAAACATTGTCCCGCCCGGAGCGCTCCGAACACCTGTTGAAAAGAGAGACGTTATTAAAAAACAATGAATAAATAAATGCTAACATCTACTTTAGGAGAGCGCCACCTGCGTACAGAGGGTAAACGATTCAAGGCTACCATAAATTATAAATACACCTAATACCGCTAAATTTTGCAGACGGTAAACGAATAGTAGCCCTCGTTCCAGCACGTCGATGATTTATGAAACACCCTGTTTACAAAGCGACTATCAGTGCGCTTATTTCATAATTAATCGTGGCAGGTCGCCCTGTTGCTGGGAGAAATTATAACGCAGAGAGATTAATGGTTCAGTCTCACCGGATACAGATGCTACTCAGCACCCGGGAGTGGGGGCATGATCCGAAACTTTTTGGTTATGCAGGAGCTCGAACCGGTTTTCTTGGACTTTTTTTGTTTATATTCTTGTTGTCCTTTTACTTTTTTGTTCCCTTTTTTTAAATTCCTATTTTTCTTTTAATAACCGACTGCTCGGATGTGACGTTTGATTGATAGCTGATCCAGCGTCCAGGTGTTCCTTCTTACATGACGCTTGCCTATTAAGAATCATTGGATGAAAAATGTACCAGCTTTCTTCTTCCTCTTCTGAGCGCCGGTAGAATTTACGAAGAGGCAAAAAGAAGGCGAAATCGCCTCGCCATTACGTCAGATAAGCGTCCATTATCATCTTAATAGCTACTCTAAACAATAACAACAGTTTAGCGATCGGTGGGATGGGTAAGAGTGGACGAAGAGGGTGTTAAGTAGAAGGATGAACAAACAAAAGGGAATGTCCAAAAAGATACCACGATATGTAGTATCAGACGAAAGGTGAAAATTTATTTTTTAAAAAAATGGAAAAGGCAAGTCCGCACTCGAATAACAGATATTTATTTATTTATAGATATTCAACATAGATAAATCTGCAGTTACAGAAGGTGAGATACTATTACACAAGTAATCCTATTATGGATTTTGTAGCACACCCGCGGTGGCCTAGTCGGTAGGGTGTCTGACTGCCACGCGAAAGACCCCGGGGGTTTGGTTCCTGGGGTGGTTTATCTAAGGTCAGAATTTTTCCGGCCTTGTCCTCGAATAAATCGGCTCTGGGGTTACCCAGCCTCAAGTCAATGGGTACCTGGGGAAGAACCCTGGGGGTAAAGGCAGCCGGAGCGTAGTGCTGATCACATCACCTCCAAAGTGACCGAGATCGATAATGTATGGTGCCCTACCGCTATACCCCCTAAAATGTGCCTTCATGGCACGGTGCTATATGCAGGGAAACTTTACCTCTAAAAATTTACACATACTTACGTACCCAACACCTAGATCCTGAAATGGTCGCTTCCCTGAAAGGCGCTATGCGTGTTGCCTAACTCTACGGCGGTGTTAGAAGTTACCATTTGAAAATTGAACTTATTAAAATCCACTTATCGCCGTAGAGTTAGCAACACACACAAAGCCTTCGAAAGGAAGCGAGTATTTATTTCAGGATCTAGATATCCCATTTATATTGTGACGACTGTGCATACTTAGAATATATATTACATGCATCTATCTTGCTTCATAGAATATGGTTAGAACAGCGCTTTTGTCACAGTCGTTTCTTGTTTTTGCCGGCTCCCGTGGCGGAGTGGTTAGCACATCGCGCTACAACGCTCGTCCCAGGTTCAAATCCTGGCCTGGGCATGAATGTTTCTGAGTTTTCATTCATCAATTTCATCATATCATCACTCATCTTCATCTTCACAAATTAGCCGAAAGTGGCACAAAAAGCGAAGTAAAATAAAGCAAATCAAATCAATCAAGCTTGGGTTCTTGCATTCGAAAAAAATTGTGTCATAAAAGTAAATCGAGACTAAAAACTTATTCCGGGGGATAATATCCTGATTGGAACCCACGACCTGTAACTTAGTGGAGCGTTACGGCAACCACTAGACCACAGAGGCCACCCCTATAATAATCGTAGTAAATAATCACGCCCTGTGCTTTTAATTTGCAAAAGATCATTTCATATTCATTACCCGTCGCACTATGCACTCACATTTGCAAACATTCCCCCTACATAATTCCAGTTTAGAAACACACATGTAACAATTGCAGCCCCTCCCCTCTGCCCACACACACAAAATCCAGTGTTTATAGCAAGAGACGCGTGCATCGCTTCATGCCGTACGGGCATACTGAATGGAAATAAAGCAAAAAAAGGACAATTGCATATGCATCTCCGTCCGCCATCTTTCCGCTCCAAGTCAGAAACAAGTATGGTAATTAAAGATACAGGCAATATGCTACGCTTACTTTCCTTCTGTTTAGCCAATGATTGATATCTAATTAAGAAAATGTTCGTAGCATACAATACAAAAGAGGTGCAATTCTTCCCAGAAGGAAAAAAAAAGAAAGAGAGATGGTTCTTGATATGTTACAGTTGTGAGAAGTACAATATCCGTTTGACAGAATTGGAGCGTTGTCCACGGTGTGTTCCTACATGCGCGCGTTTCTTCACCTTTCCAAGCAGAGTTCTTTTGTTCTCGAACTTCTTCATCACTGTTTCTGAATAGAAGGTTTTTAATACAATCATATCTCCGTGGCGGAGTGGTAGCACAGCGCGTTACGACGCCAGGGGTCCCGGCTTCAAATCCCGACCGGACATGTTCTTTGTGAGTGTCCCCTTATCAGTTTCACCATATCATCACTCATTCTTGTCTCTGCAATGAACCAAAAGTGGCAGAAATCCTCTCTAGCCTTCTTAAACCCGAAGGTTCATGGCTGCAGCAACACAGGCCTTCCATCTGCCCTTATCCTGAGCAAGATCTATGTACTCCTTTCCATCCCTACCTATTTCCCTTATGTCCGTCTCAACGTTATCCCTCCATCTTCGTCTTGGCCTTCTTACAGGTCTCTTACCATCAGGTTTCCCAACAAGAATCCTGTAAACTCCTTTTTCATCTCCCATTCGTGCCATATGGCCTGCCCGTCTTTTTGATTTAATCATTCTAATAATATCTGGACATGAATACAAATTATGTACTTCTAAATTATGTAACCTTCTCCTCATCCCTTTTATGTCCACATATTTTCCAAAGGATCTTATGTTCAAATACTCTCAAATTATGTTCCTGTATCAATATCATTTTCATTTGTTATACTCCTATAAGTGCTTGAATTTGCAAACTGTTTCAAACGCGTTGTTATCAATAATTAGATTTTGATTATTACCTAACACTTGATTTCGGCCTGTAAGCATATATTTAGTTTTCTCTTTGCTAACTTCGAAACCTATCTATTTAGCTCAAAAGTGGCAGAAAAGCGAAGTAAAATAAACAAAATCAATCAATCGTTTCAAGAAAACTACTCTTTCAATACTGGAATGTGCACCTAATGGTACATTACATGCACAGAAAATTCTTTGGAAATTCAAACATAGTATACAGGGCACAAAAAGTTGTCTCAGTCCCAAGTGTTCACAGAAAAGAAATCAGAATTTTTATGGAATTTCTCACCGAACGTCATTAGGGTTGAAGTTTCATATTTCATAGCGAAATCTGAAAACTTGTGTACTCGTTTGTATTAGAACTTATAAAAGCAATTAAACTCATGAACAATCATCACAAACCACATTTCTAACATTTTGGTTGATAGAAAAATACATTGGAAATAAGTATGTGTTTGTGTATGTGTGTTATAGATGGGTTCATGGGGGCGGATTTGAGAACTTGTTGTCGTCATATTTAAGGACTTCTACCAAAGTGGTTTAATCAAATATAGAGCAAAATGCAGTTGTCTCTTCAATACAAATACCCTGAATAGCGGTTCGATATGAGAGTTTTATGATTTAGTATTATTTTTGCCGAGTAGGCAGTGGGAGTTGATGGCCTTAAACCTTGTGGAAACTCTTACTTTATCCAAATTTCCTAAAGAAACAAAACAGAAGAACGTCTAATACGTGAAAAAGAATGTATAATACAGGACTGAGTTTAATGTTATTGTTATAGAAACAATGTTAATTACCAATTTTTGCGAGGAAAACTGAATATAACATGCTCTTCCTGGTGAAGAGATGGAATTTAACATTTTCTATATGGCAATCAAATACAAGAGAATAGTCCCTCATGAGTCTTTGCTAGAAATCCTTCAAATTGTCTATTTTTTTTCTCCTTATGTTCTTGAGGTTTTTTTTTTTTTGGTTTTTTTAATGGGTGTCCGGTATGTGTTAGGCTGTGCTCGATGCAGCCCAATGTATGGGAGTATGTACGAGGGTGGTTCAATAAAGGATCATCCGTACCAATTTGCAGTGGTGCTATCCTGTTGATTCTTGGAACAGGCTTTACTTCTTTTCTACGTTGCCAACTGACAATTTACACATGTTCCTCATCGATGATGATACATTTTTGTAGTAGCTGGTTTTTAACTGCGAGTCCATGGCATAAATGAGGATCTTGTTGTCAGGGAACTGGGTCTGAAGAAACAAGAAAAGTGATAGTGTAAGATTGAGTGAAAAGGCTAGATTGGACTGTATTTCTCACGTAGCAGCTTGCCATTCTGTTATGCCAAATGGGTGAACCGGAGCTTGAAGAGTCTCATCTTTGGACACGACCCCACATGTTCGAGTCCGTTGCAGCAAAACCGAATGAGACACAAGACTACAACTGTCACCCTTCATACTAAATTCTATGTTTGTGAGGTAGGTGCGAATCTATCACCTGGTGTTGTACAGATGACTCCTCCCGAGTTAAGTTTTCGTTTTCCTGCGCATGCGCACAGAACCACAACATCCACCATCTGATGTTGCAGTTAATGCAACCACCCTTCGCTTTTCTACGCATGTGCAGAAGGCTACTGCGCATTCTTCCGCGCAATTGGCCAGTGTCCCACTAGCTTCTACAAAAAATGAATGATATGAACGTGAACGGATTGTTATATCGTGAAGAAAAGTCGCCGAACTGTTTCACAATGTATAAAGAAGAAGGCACATTCTGTTCCCCAGTGGACCTAAGTAATTTGTGGGTGTGAGATCAGGAACGTGACGGGGGAAGGAACGGTTGCATGCGAACCATTAACGTTAACAATTAGGAGTATTTAAGCCCGGCGAAATCGCTTGCATGCCGTGCAAGGAAAGAAAAAAAAAAGAAAAAAGAACGACGTCTGGCGTTCACATAAATCAAACTAAGAGCCTGATCGAGGGAGATGACGTTTTCAAGTCAGACTGCTTCAAGCTAACGTGTAAGCCCAATATCTCTCTTTAGATCACATCATGGAAGGAGTATGAAAAAAATAAAACGAACTTTAAACAGAACACCCACGAGCAATTGCCGAATTACTTAAGCAAAAGTGTTTGTTGTTTGTTTTATAACGCTGCTGATTTCAAGTCTTAACTGCAACGTTAAAGGTTGAAAGAAGTTATACCGGAGGGAAATCAGAAGGTATGCAAGTGTTTGTTTAGCTTAGCCGAAGAAAAACAAGGAACCTTGGGTTCCTAACTGATTTTTATTCATATACTTGTGGCTTTTGACCCTTATCGGCACTGTGCGAATTAAGCTTTTTGCTTTGGGAAGGACGTGCCCTTAGTGGCGTGTTTCTGATTTCATTTCGGGACCTGGGCTTTTTGGGTATGCAAGTTTGTATATGCTGCCAGTTAGTAAACTAAGTACCTCACATATTGGTTCTTACCTACGTCATTACTAGAGACCGGATTTTAAAGGGAAGTCCTTTTTTATTTTTCAACACGGATCATGAAATAAATAACAACAGTGTTAATAATTATCTTCCACCAACAAGATTACAAGGTTTTGACTTACATTTTTCCCCTTTTTCAGCCAACATTCCATTTTGTTCCCTTTTTGAAAACATTTTCCTTTCTGGTCCCTTTATTGACTAGTTTTTCAGCCTACATTCCTTTTTTCCCCTTTTTAAAAAAACATATTAATTGACAAAATATCAAATATTTTCTACGACTGTATTTCCCTAAACAAAACATTCAACAATTAGCTATTTGGTGCGCTTAGAGAATAGAAATAACAAGCGCCTTCTATCTTACCTTCGCTACACGAGTGTTGGGGGAAGCCTACATTGCAGCGATTGTTGAAACAATGCGATCTGGGCCTACGCAGCAACAAATGCATTGTAAGCGACACGTCTATTGGGTTGAAAGTGTATTATCTGCTAGATTTAGACTTTCATTGTGAAGTTTTTTAGAATAGTTTTAACTTATCTGCGTGAGAGTGACGACAGTATTTAGTGTCAGTGAAATGGCGAAGCCAGGTACAAGTGGCAGCAAGCAAGCTGTTGCAAGGAAGATTTAATCGAATCTGATGGTAAGATTATTCGTTGTACTTTATCTTTAAAGAAAAAGGAAATGAAAAAGGACTATAGTTTATTTTTGCACTCCACTAAAAATATTATTTTAAATGAAAACACAATATATATAGTCCACGCGTTTACTTCGTTAACGTCGAAGAACAAAGAAAACGGCCGCCACAAATGTGGGTGGGGATAAATAACGGGCGAGTTGTTTTCGTACAATCACACTCAATCTTCAGCCAATGGACGCAGCTGTCATTGTGCTCGTCTACTCCACGTGGAGTCCTTGAGCCAATGGGCGCAGCTGTCATTGTGCTCGTCTACTCCACGTGGAGTCTCAGTCACATTGTTGGAGCTGGGCCTCCCAGATGGCGCAGTGGTAGCGTCCTCGCCTTGTAATCAAGGGGTCCCGGGTTCGATACCCGGTGGAGGCACAAGTGGTTCGGATTCCACTTTAAACTGTAGGTCCAGTCCCGATTAGCCTTACTGTGCATAAAGTGGACTTAAAACACCAACTCAAACCAAACATTGTTGGAGCTGGTGGGCGCGCTCCGTCGACTTCAAAGCCAGCCGGTCGTTAACGTAGCTAGCGCGTCGACTATACCATTCATATATAAAAAGGAATACCTTAATACGAAATTTAATGTATCCCTTTTTATATATGAATGGTATATATTGCACTTTCATTTAAAATAGTATTTTTAGTGAAGTGCAAGAAATATAGTCCTTTTCCCCCCTTTTTTGGCAATAATTTTCCCTTTTTTGTCCTTTTTAGAGGAAATTTTTTCACTTTAAAATCCGGTCTCTAATCATTACATCTTATGATAACATTTACACATAATTTAGAAACACTTCGTTTATTTACATTCTAAGATAACGAAAACTCATGCACAAAAAGTGCTATCGAACTCGTAACATCAAAAACTTGACAAAATTTCTATTGGCCACGTTCAAACCTAATGTAACCTAGCTACAAATTTCTTGTGAACACTTTAATACATATAAAATATCGGCACTATGCCATGAAAACTTAAGTGGAGAACACCCTGCTGTTGCCTCTGCTCGATAAGGGGTCAGTTTCAGAATTGTGCCTTTCTTTAATCCGCAAGGCTACATAGTTTTCGGCATCTTTGATGACTGTATTAATGGACACAAATGATTTTTCAATTGTGTTTGTTACATAGTTAAGAAATGGTATACTGTATGCTTTCAATTTTTTTTTTCAGGGGGATAAAGACATCTCTATCCCTAGCAGGGATAAAAATATTTTTTTGCTGGGATAACATTTTTTTGTAACGGGGATTCTCTCAGCACCCCCCCCCCCTTTCGTTAATTCGCACACTGCTCACAATGATACATTCGGTGTGCGTTAAAAAAAAAATTCACTATATTTATTTATCCTTCTCTTAGGCGTCATTGCGTACGTTAATCCTCTGTTCACTTCCTTCTCAAATGCTGATTGTTGGTCTGCCTCTCCCCTCTTTTAATGTGGTTTTCCTTCCATACCTTGTTTCACCTTCCGTCTTGTCTTCCGTTCTGTACGACCATGTCATTTTAGTTACCTTCCTTTCATTGTTCGAGAGAGGTGTTTAATTTTTGTGTCTTTCCTATTCTTTCGTTCCCACTCTATCCTCTTGTCTTGCTTGATATTCTTCTAGGATACTTTTCTGCTGCTGCAGTAATTTTGCTGTTGTTGCTCTACTATAAAATTATACTTCCAGTGTATGATATTTTCGTCCTTTTTAGTGTTGCCCACGGGACGAGACGGAACAGGCTTTTAAAAATTCGAGACGAGACGAGATTGATCATGTGTTCCGAGACAAACGAATATTTTTCGAGACGAGACAGCATTTCACAGCATTTCCACGAGACGAGACAGGCCAAAGTCTTGTCTCTTGGGCAACACTAGCTCCTTTTGATTTTGATGTTTAATTCCATCTTTTGATATATGATATGATATTTATTGACATTTAAGATACAAGCCCTTGGGCTGTGTGTATCATTCTATACACCCCGCCTTAAACTTATACGACCCCATTGATTATACATTTAGAAACATTTACAAACAATCGAAAACATTTAGAAAAATATATACATACATGTGTATGTACGTATGTACAGTCACCAGTAATAAAAATGGGACGCCTATATCCTGAAATACTTGGTTCCCTGCCGTGCGTTGTGTATGTTGTCTTAGTAGAACTTCCCATTGAAAAGTTGCTATTGCGGTTTGCTCATCGCCGTAGAGTTAGACAACGCTCATTGGAGAGAAGCCAATATTTCAGGATCTAGATGTCTTATTTTATATGCCCCTCTTCTATCGCTACCTTCTTAATGCGATTTTACATGAGGTTTCAAATTTTGAGTTTACAAACTTTCATAGAGAACAAAACATACAATTTCTCATAACCAAACATTCGTTTAAATAGGCGACAAATAAATTATTGTTAATCAGAAATAAATTCTTTTAGTAATAGTGCACATTTGCAGTTACCAAAAACTGTATTGAAAATTACCAAATTTAGTAAAAGTCTAGCAAATTTTTCGTTTACAGTTATCAAAAAGCTCGACCAAACGTGTTTTGTTAATTAAGAAAATCCGTTTTTTCTGTGTAGAAGTTTCATAACACTGATATTTCACTACAATAATTTCTCATATACGTAGAAGAGAGGACTTTCAACCGAAAAGCATCACGGTTACTGGTACACAATAGGCTCCTATGTCAATCAAATTAATTAACGTTTCAGCTTTTTCAGCTCTTTATTCAAATCCATATACGCTTGGATGGAAAAGTAAAAAGCTTGTCATTTCTTAACAAAAAGTCATTACTCATAATTAACGTTTTGCCGTTTGATTGTCAATTAAAGAATTGCAGTAACTGTTCGAAAACCATGACAACTTGTGCGTGGGAAATTCTGCAGGGTCATCGGCTACTCTGACCTTGCTATCGTTCATTTTCCTTTTGCTGGTTTAGTACAGTGTCTCCCTGGCCATCTCCGCGATTTTGACACTGCTCGTATCGTCTTCAACACTATAAAGAAAGTTGTTGAATAACATGGACTTGCTTCCTGTCTCCTCATGATCCGAAGTAGATTTTTGCAAAATAATGAAGAACTGTTTTTACATTGTGAAGTGTGAAACTGTCCAGGTTTTGAAATTTCAAGTCTTGAGTAAGGTGTATACCGGGTAAATACTGGAGTTTCAACAATGCTTTTCTTTTTTCTGAAAACTTACAGTAACATTTTTAAATGATAAAATATAGTTTAAGGAATTATTCATATTGTGCTTGATTATAATGATTGAAATAAAAAGTACAATAATCCATATTTGAATAAAAATAAATTTTACAGCTTATGTTGGAGTCGTATGACGTTTCATTGGACGATAAAAAATATATATTTTTCCTTGTGCTTATACGCATAATACCTTATCATTATGACCGCATAGTTTCCCTGGTGCCTCAGATTACATTCATAATACGGAAGGAAATAAAATAATTATCTTTTTACGGATAATTTATTTATTTATTTTTCTTGCCGTCGACAAAATCGCTGTCATATTTTTCTTTGATTGTGAACGGGTGCAATTCGAGAGCTTTCAAGATTTCCACGCTCAACGCCTTTCATTTTTTGATTTTGTTGGGTCATAAATGACCGGACGGTTAAAGAACAGCTGTTCAACTTTGTGTCCACTGCGTGCTGTGAACGTTTGGCGGTGTTGCACAACACCGTGTATAACGAATTGCGAAGCGGAAAATGAAATCAATGTATATATGTTTTTCGGATTTAGAAGGCAGGACGTGGAGACTTGGATACAGCAATCTCAACTTGATTCTGCGCTGAGCACATTGGTCATTCAATGTCAAATGAACAAAGTCCTCAACCTTAATTTTTGATTTGTTTCAAATTTGGCACACTGAAAGGGTCACCTCAGGTAGGAGGACCCTGTGCAAAGTTGTAGAGAGCCATGTATTTTGTATTTATGCAACTACAGGGATGCAAAATGTGCGATTTGGACTAATTTTTTATCGTCTTGTTAACTTTAAATTGCGATATCTCGGCAATTATGGCACCTATAGAAGTATTTCAGACACCGTTGGAAATCTGTATTCCATTGAAATCCAATTTTCAAATTTTGTACAGTTATTGAGTGATAGTGTATACATTGTATATAATTATCTGAAAAAAAAAATAGATGACGTTAAAAAGTGGTTACCTAAATTTTGATTACAACACCTTCAAAAGATTTTCAATTTTTGGTAAATTTTTTGAAAGTTTGGAAATGGCTGGCATATGCATGAGGGGTTAAAGAAAAATATGTCTCGAACCTCAGATATAGCTTTTTTTGACAATTTTGCAGGACTTATACAAAATTATAAAGATTTTTATTTTTTCACTTTCTTTCATACTAAACGTGACTGGAGCGTGGTGACGCTTACTTTACCTTGAAGCTGAGGTCCACAACAGTGCAGAAAGTTGAGATTAGGAAGTTCAATAAATTTGGATAAAGTGTGAAAATCCATTGTTAAAAGGTGCCAACAATGGAAGAGCAAGATTCATTGTTGGTGAATAAGTAAAGATGGATGCTTCCAAACTGGTTTAAACATACTTCAAACAATGCAGAAAGTTGAGATTCGGAAGGAAAATAAATTTGGATAATGTGTGAAAATCCATTGTTAAAAGGTGCCAACAATGGTAGAGCTTCATTGTTTTGCTCTCTATCAAAGTCTACTCAAACTCCAAGGTGCTCGGCCGTCAAGAGTAGTGGCTTGGGAAAACCTCTCTCTTAAGCGACTAGAGTCTTAAACTCGACAAGTGACGGTCTATCAACCGACAATCTTTAAGACCTTTCCAACGGCATCTGAATCACTACAATAGGTGCCATGATTGCCGAAATATTCAAATTTAAAATTAACAAGATGGTAAAAAAAATTGTCGAAATCCCTGTACTTGCGGAAATACAAAAGATCTGTAACCTTTCAGTACGCCAAATTTCAAATGAATCAATACATCAATATTGGTTGATTTCACATGGAATGACCCCTATATTTCACCACTAATAGGTCTTGCAGGAACTGAACCATCGTCTTTCTGCCGAACAGCTGATACAAGCAGATAGAGCTACTCCGAGGCGGCGCGTGGTAAACCTGTTTGCATTCTGATCACGGCCAATTGCAATTGGTTCTAATTAAGGCAGGATGTAGCTTTCATCCGTCTTGCGACTTCCACCATACCCTCTTCATCGACTGTCTCTACTTTCCCCTCTTTTTCTTCATGGCATAGTTCTGCTGTTTATGTTCTTTTTTTTACCTCATTTCTGCCTCTGATGAATTCGCTTCCTACAGTTGTAATCACCTGATCTTTTGCGGGTAGATCTTAAAACTGGCCGAGCCAGTAGCGACAGGAAGACTGAATAGCTTGGTTCTGTTTGCGGCAGGTGCCCCTTTGCCAGGCAGAAGGTCGAACGGCTACCAAACTTCCTATGTAAGTTTATATTTCTGCTAAGGTTTCTGTAAGAAAACGCTTTTTTTGTCGTTTGTCCTTACTTTCTTGCTCCATGCATGCTGGTGGTGGCCAGAGATCTATTCTGTACTATTGCACCCAAAGGTTAGTGCATGCAAATTGTTTTTCACTGTTTTCCTTTCACATCCTATGTGCTGTTCCGTGACGGAGTGGATATCACAGCGCGCTACTATGCCAGAGGTCATGGGTTCGAATCCTGGCCTGAGTGTCCCTTCATTCATTTCAGCATATCGTTATTCATCCTCTTTCTTGCGATTAGCCAAAAGTGCAGAAAAGCGACGTTAAATGATAAACATCAAATGAAATGTAGGTGCTGCCACAGGATGAGTTCACGCTAGTGATCAGTGTGGCCAAATTGAAAAAAAAAATGCAGAAATTTTGTTATCTATATTTATAAATTTTTTAATTGCCCTCTAAAAAATATGTCTTTACAAAAACAACAGTGTACCATTTAATGCATATTTATTGACAAGTACAGCCCATATTTATTTTTAGAAATGTACTTTTCTACATACTTCTAGTTTAAGAAATTTCATATTTTCACAAAGTTTGTCATGCTAATAGTTCATATCACTTTTCCAACATAATTCTAGCACTAAAATTATTTATGTATAATAAAAAGAATAACTATGATAGTAATGTGCGATCCATAATATTACCAGGCAAATTATCCACAGCTATTTTCAGTTATTTTCCCCTTACACGGTACATGTTTTATAAGGAATGAAATTGTACTGTGCTGATGCGGCGATTGTTAACTGTCTCTGTCAATTTTTGAACCACACCTCGTGTAAAAAAAAAAAAATGAACATTAGGATGGACAATTTGCTTGACAATACGTACGCTTTTCATTGCAGATAGATTCTCAGATCAGAGGAAAATTCCTTTTCCATGCTTGAAATAAATTAAAAATCGTCGATTCTAACTGCCCCCACCGAATCGAACACTTCTGTTTAGTGCAAGAGAGGATATCAGTACGTACCTTGTTTTTGCTGAAATTCTGAAACTTTGCATTGCGCAGACAAGAGCGAACCAGTATGGTGGTGGACAGTTTGGGACCACATATCCTAAGTAGGTTGACAGAAATATTTCGATATATGACTGACAGTCATATTGGCCTAATGGTTAACTTAATGAATTTCACAAGGCATGGATGTTTGTGCCCTCCCAATGACGTATTTTGATTCGGTGCAGATGGTGGTGGTAGCAAAGTTTTGTTTGGTGGTATTGATTAATATGTATTACGGACACTACGATTCCATTGCAGTTGTACTTTAGAAATAGTGACATTGTAAATACAAGTACTAAAATAATGTATGTATAATTATTGAGAAAAATTACATAGCCATGAAGGTATTTTTAATAATATTTTAATTTTGACTCGTTGATTTTTCTTCCTATGTGTTTTGGAGTTTTCACAATTAACAATATCAGGCCTATAGGTGTGTTTCATCTACCTCACAAACTGTTGCATTGTGACTTCGAGCAGCCATGATGGAGGCTAGGTCTTGTAAACATCCGGAATTCAAGCGGGCGGGAGGGAGATTTCAACATTGTTTACGATGGTACATTATATTCAAACAGAAGCTCACGTTAATTCACGATATTTGCTTGTACACAACAAACAAAACTGGCCGCAAACATGGTGGCTGTGCGAATCCTGACGTCACATGAAACCCACTTACATGGAAGAGTTGTATGCGGGGTTGTTAAAGGTTCATGAACCCGTAAATTCTAATTGGTTCTATTAGGTTCCGCTGCAAGACCGGAACCTTTTCTTCTCGCACAAATTAAATTCGGTCCAAGTTGCGTATTGTTTCATTGAAGAAAGGTTCTTGGACCGAATTTAAATACTTTACAGTCCAGTCCAGAAGCCATTTACGCTTGCTGATATTCTCTCCTGGACCGGTATTGAATTTATTTAAAATTTCCGGAGCTTTAACAACCCTGGTTGTATGTTCAACTGTGTGAATTATACCATTCAATATTTATACGTATTTTGATACTAGGAACGTGACAAATGTGAAAATGATTATAAGTTTTTATAATCTAAACATAACAAAAATGGATTATAAAATTAAGGTTTTTACAACAGAAATAAGATAAAGAAGAAATGTAAGTAAATAGTTCTACAACATAAAAGTGACATAAAAAAGAAATACTTTCAGTTCGAAATCTAACATAAATGTGAAATATAGACAAATTAATCAACAACGCTTTATCCTATTTAAACATTTAATTGTACTTTTTTATATAAATGATTGTTAAAATTCGTAGCATTTCCATTAATTTATGAATCAATTACTGATTTTAATAGCTCAACATTCATTTTTGCCTCTTAACGCAGGATACCTTACGATTGACAACATCCGATATTTTGTAAATAAATTTAAATTTCGTGTGTTGAATTGTACGATAAAATTTCGATCTTTATCGATTGTGTCGAAACAGTTACCACGCACTTGACAACCTCAGATATAGCTCCATTAGAATTGCAATGCACTGTCCATTCCTTCCATTATTTACGTAGGAGACCCAGTTAGGGAAGACTCGATGTTTTATACACGATGAACTTCACGGCAAGTAATAAATCTCGCGAACATGCTCGATATGAGTTTTAGGCGTGTGAAACAATGTCACTTAAGACAGAATTATGGTAACCATGGCAATTATCTTTAAAATATTATTCTACGCTTCAAACCTTCCTCAAAATTTTTCAATGCCATTTATTTCCTAATGCCTTATCATAGCGATAATTTAAGTAGTTTATGATTTTTGACTTTCGATTGCGTGCAAATTCAAACCAGTTTGCTATCACCCACACCCACGCATACACACACGAACGCAACCCCCCTCCCAACATACTTTTGGAATTGCACGACTAAACACTGACTGTCTGGGATATGTGATGTGTATATACAATTCTAAACTAACAATATATATTAATTGATTTAGTTTTTTTTACGTTACCATTCTGCCACTTTTGGATAATTATATGTTCAATATATATATATATACGAAGGTCACTATTTATATTTTGAGCCTTGGCAACACTGATTGAAGTTAGGTGCGATTTGACGTTTGCACGGAATCGTCTGGCATTATTGACCATAACGTACTTCAAATGTTTTGTCAATAGCTTCATTTGTGTTGTTTATGTTGCCTTGGAGATTGCGCGACAACAATAAAATGGAATTAACTCGTGAACATTTTCGTGCGATGATTTTTTACGATTTTCGACGTGGATTATCAAGACAAGAGTGCGTCGATCAACTTACTTCCACATTTGGCGATGAAGCCCCATCCTTTGCCACTGTGAAACTCTGGTATAACGAATTTAATCGTGGCCGCCATTCGCTCACCGACGAGATTCGCGAAGGTCGTCCAAAATCAGTTGTTGTTGAAGAAAACATTGATGCTGTGCAAAACCTAATACTGCAAGATCGTCATGTGACATACTGTGAGATTGAGGCAACCATAGGCATTAGTTCCACCAGCATATATAAAATATTACATGATCATTTAGCTGTGAGAAAGGTATGTTCTCGTTGGATCCCACACAATTTGACAAAAACTCAAAAAGACGCTCGCGCCAATTGGTGCAAACAAATGCTCAATAAATACAATCGTGGTGCTTCAAAAGACGTATATAAGATTGTAACGGGTGACGAATCATGGATATATGCATATGAGCCGGAACGTAAACAGCAGTCGACTGTATGGGTGTTTCAATTTCAAGATGAACCCAATCCAACAAAAGTTGTTCGCGCTCGAAGCACATCGAAACAAATGGTCGCCTGTTTTTTCGGGAAAACTGGTCATGTGGCAAGTGTGCCTTTAGAGGAACGTAGAACGGTCAACTCTGAATGGTACACAACAATTTGTTTGACACAGGTCTTCGGTCAAATACGGAAAACAAACAAACGCCGTCGGATCATTCTTCATCAAGACAATGCCAGCTGTCACACATCTCGTCTAACAACCGACTTTATGAACAGTCAAAAAATCGAACTGATGGGTTATCCGCCGTACAGTCCTGATTTGGCACCCAATGACTTCTTCTTGTTCCCGAATGTCAAGAATAAATTGCGTGGACAACGATTTTCGTCGGCGGAAGACGCCGTTGATGCGTTCAAAAACCATATTATGGAGGTGTCTCAAGAAGATTGGAAAAACTGCTTTGAGAAATGGTTCGAACGAATGCAAAAGTGTATTGACCATAAAGGAGAATACTTCGAAAAACAATAAAGCAGTTTTCAATGCCAAATTCCTGTTTTTTCATTGTTAGGCTCAAAATATAAATAGTGACCCTCGTATAATATACGTATCTGTTATTTGATATATTTATTTATTTGTGCTGCTGATAACATCATAATCTAACATACAACATAGTAGACCAACATATAGGATTAAAAATTGCTTTATTAATCCATAAAACCATATACAGTGGTATATGGGGTTTTAGTGCAATTTCGTTCCATTACAAAACTAACAATATAACTAAATACAAAAGAATGCATACAATTTACAAAATTTATATTTCTATACACTGCAATATTTCTGATTAATTAAGAACTTTATCAAGCATAAACTTTTGTGCTTGGACTGATGGCTGAATATTTTTGATAGCCTATATGTTCTGCACGGTCCTTCCTGGAAGATAAATTTGAACCTAAAATTGTGTATTTCACACATGTAATTTAATTTTAACCAGTGTAATTTATGTTAACTATTATAAGGAAGTTGCAGAAACATGATAGGTTCAAACTGGAGTAGTGTTTTTGAGCGGACAACACTATTATGTAGGAAAATATGTCTTGTTTCACCTCTTTCTGACCCCTCCCTGGAAAAAAACCCGTTCAACTTTTGTGTGTGGGAACTTGCTTGATAATTTGTACTAAATAAGTTCACACGGAGAGTATATATACGTGCATATCTAAGTTTAAAGGTCTGCAATTTTAAACAGATATCATATCGACATGATCACAACACTGCTTATTTGGAAGCCGAAGCATAAAATTCGAGCCAGACTGTTGTTAAGAGTATTCACACGATTGCTGCACGCTTTGACGAAATGAGTTAAATTACCCAAATTACACGATTAGAAGCTATCTTGATTGGCGCTAATTGGTATATCGGCAGCATAAAAGAGTTAACCCTCGATTCCCGTCAATTATGCCAATTAAGGGAAATTATTTAATGAGTTGCGAGATATGCTTTTACTTTATTAATTTTTTTTCTTTGAATAAGGCGGGGCGTGTAAAATGTTGCATTTTCCCTTCAAACACTAGACGATGCACTTCACTTAATTTCACTCCCATGTTATTCTCTCGCTGGTATCATATTTCTGAAACTGTATCCATGTAAGGATTCGTGTTCCTCCGTTTGCGTCGAGAAAATTTCAGCGTCTTCAGGGTGATATTTAAACGGGGATGAGGGGGAATTTCCCCTTCTATGATAGTTGTTGTCTCTCTGGTATATATTTTTTGTTACATCTGGGGAACAATATATATGTATATGACGTATAAATGACCCCCAGCCCACTCCTGCTACTGAGCGTCAACACTATTCTTGTCCTTGCTTTGATGTTGCAAATTCCTTTCAAGTTGTTCCGAATACTTTTTGTTAGCACAGTTTCAAACTCCTCATTTCAGGCCATCCTATACCTTTTATGTTTATACTTCATGAAAAGTTAAACCAATTTTTTTTTACCCCCTCCCTCTTTAAACTGTTTTCAAGATGCAAATAACTTTCTTCGTAGCTCTTTCCACGGTGAATATTTTCGCACTTGTTTCCTTGTGTTTACCGTTTCGTTTGTCAAAGTTCGTTTTACGTTCACTTTGTGCTCGGAAATGTCAATCTGGACAATAAGTTAACAAAAGGGCTAAGGCAACACAGACAGTTTGGTGAACGTTTAACTTCAGTGGTGATATACCATTGAGAAAATGGTTGCAATCAACATTTTAACAGAACTGAGGTTAGGAATTGTTGCCCACTCGCTTTCTCCCCTTCTCTACAGTTATGTGAAGCGTTACTTCACAGATCTGTAAAGATCTAGAATTTTCTAAAGTTATCAATTTTGCAAATATAAGTTTAACGCGACATATATTTTTATTACCCCGTACATCTTTCTACTAAAAGGAACAGTTTCCTTACACATTTATTTATTTATCAACTGAGAAATTAACATAATAGCTATTCAGGTAGCTCCAAGGGTCTGCGAGTTTGGAGATTTCTGTTCTAAACCAATAGGCTGGATTTGGTGGGAATTACTTAAAAATAAGAAGTAAGGATGTCGCTGAAGAGGAATAACTTTCTTGTCGCTTATTTAATGAAATAAATGGTTACAGTGACTATTTTCTAATTGCTCTAAACATACATTTTTTGTGTGTTGTTATTTGTAAAACAATTAAGCTCACAGGCCACACATTTAATACATTTGTCAAAAGACGAGAAAATGTTTCCCCGAATGAAAGATTAACGCAGAAGAGATACTTTTCAAGAACAAGAAGTATAAAGTATTTTGAACGTCACAACACTTTCGTTCGATATTTGTACCCTCAATTTTGTAAACTTTTGAAAGTACTTTTTTGAACATTTTTCAAAACCCTTCTATCATACTTCCAGGTATCATATGGACACATTTCGTGAGCTCGAGAATGATATTAACTAGTTTCAATAGCGTGTTATAATGACACGTTATTTATGACACCGCGTGTGAAAACAAGTTTCATGCAAGTTCAGCAGCTGTTAATTGTTCTATGTACGCAAATCAAGAAAACGTAATGAATTATTAAACACCACAAATTTTATGCAGGAACCTCCGTGCAGGATAGAGGAAATTATCTTCAATTAGCTCTCGTTACTAAAAGTTGCCTGATAAAGAAGCAAAGAACTATTGAGTTCGTTAAAAGTTATTTTTGTTGGAATAAAGTGAATTAATACACAGTACTCTCTGGCTATTTTAACATTCATGTCAACAATAGAGAGTGCAACCTCAAGATTTCGTAGTGAAATCCATTGCATTTCATGCGATATTGGAAGCATTTTCAGTCAATATAAATCTGTTTTTAGGAACAAGAGGAGATTCATGCTTCAGCACTTAAAAGAAATGATGGTACTAATCCATTATTTTTGTTGATTCCTTGATTGATTTGGTTTATTTTACTTCGCTTCTCTGCTACTTTTGGCTAATCGCGAAGATGAGGATGAGAGGTGATATGATGAAATTGTTGAAGGGACACTCAGAAGGAACACAGATGGCCAGGCCTGGATTCGAACCCGGGATTCCTGGCGTCGTAGCGCTCTGTGCTAACCACTCCGCCACGGACGTCAGCCCATTGTTTTTCCAATGTCGTGCAAGCCTTTAGTCATTTTATTTTGCTTGGTAGCCGTTTGTTTAATGAAAATTGCCATACTTCACAATTGTAATTCTACATTGTTATTAAAATAACTAAATATATATTCACATATCTAACACCTTTTTTGGTACATATAAATCCGTTCCTTGCTCATCGGACACCTTTTGTAATCCCCTACCCTCACTTCATCCATCTCGCCCGTGACGTCGTATCCCGGGGAAGCCAATAGAGTCTCCGCACAGATCTCAACCACTTCATTTGCATAGAAAGAGACGCCGCGGGTGCCTTACCACCGATGCAAGGCCTTCCGATCATCGCAGGGGGAGGATGGACGTCTGGGAAATCTGCACAGTCCTTTCAACTGAATGTTTATTATTTAGATAATCACAACCACGGCACCTGTTTTTAAGGCATAAACCGATTAGAGGGGGTTATTTTATAATGCCGGCATAACATGTTTCGCACCCTTGAGGTATACATGAGCTTTCAAACGAGGATCTTTTGAGGCAGCCAACAGGCCATCCGTCTTGTCAAATATTGGTATTTATATTCCGCGCAAGCAGGACTCCCGCCATTTGAGATAAACGGTCGTTTTTCCACTATTTGAAGTAATAAGCGGTTCTGGGACGCGGTACTTTTTTTTTGCTCAGAGTTTCGAAGCCTGTAAGCTACCCGGGGCGTGGCGCGTCTTGAGAAGGTTGTTCGTTGTGGGATTTCGGGACCAAAATCGTCTCACGATTTTTAATTCTCGAGTCCCTTTTCTTTTGCATTTTCTAGCTCGCAGCCAATTCAAATTTTTCCGATATAGGCTCGGAGAGCATTTCCATATTAAGATGAAACGTCCTCCCCCTCCACGTGATCGTGTTGTTCCGTCCCACCGCTGGAGGAGGCGCTTTGTAAAATATGAGCAAAAATTGAATATGAAATGAGGTGGACATCTTGATCTTCAGATTGTTTGCTTGATGTAAGTAGCATGTATGTAGAAAGCTCTTAGCTGACCCCCTCATATTTTTTTTTATTTTTAGCTAACATGTCTGGTTTGCTAGATGCGTTACTAGAGCTCGTATTCTGGTGATCCGAGGTTCAAACCCACATTCGCCCATACCAGAGTCGTGCCTACATGAAAAAAAATGGAGACTGGTTTTAATGAAATGATTTTTTAAATAAACAGTATGCGCGCGCGGGTGTGTGTGTCCCTAACAAAACACATTTTCTAATCGACATATGTGCAGCCACAGTCACATACACACACACACGCACCACACTTGTAACTGTGTTACGAAGAAGTGACGCGTTACTACCAAACCCTGTTAACCGGTGTGTGTATGCATGTATAGACCTACATATTACATACATATATGTACACAAACACACACACAAGGTTTGCGAGATCTTAAAATCGGGGTACCTGGAATGGGGACCTATTTCGGTGACCTCTTATTTTGCAATCTACATAGTTTTCTGTTCACCTTTGGGTCCCGGTACGTGTGTTTGAATTTCACAATGAGCTGGGCTTACACACTTTTGCATTTGTGCTGCCGCCTGGAATGCTTGATGAGAACTAATTCGCACACGGTTCATGAAAATTTCCCACAATTTGGGGAAGTTTCCAGAATTAATTGAAAATTATACCCGGGCTTTATTTCAAAATTTGTATATAAATCATGTGTAGTGTGTAATGACATGAAAAATGAACAAAGGATAATAATGCTTTGGTATTATTTCGAAGGTATTTTCCTTTTTTCTCCTCCACGCTAAGATGTGAAGCACAAGTAAGTCTGCCTATAGGTATTGCTATTTCAGTCCTAGAATTTTACATTCTGGAAAACAATCATTGAGCCTCGTGAGGGACAGTTTACCTACTTTGCTGTCCTCTCTAATTGCTAACCATTCCAAAATATATCCCAGGGAGGTTTGTACTGTAAATAACCCTTTATGTGAAGGCTAATCTTATACCTTATGCAAATGTAGACAATTACATGAGTCCTCTTCTGTGTAAATTGGGTTTTCTTTCGGTGAACACCTCACGCCGGACACACTGCAAAGAGAACATGTGAGTCATATGCAGATTACTTTAATTGATTACCCAGTTGTTACACATGACATCACGGCTTTTTTTGTTCAACACCAGCACAAAAAAAACAACGGAAGAATAAAGAGTGTGGGTTGGAGGAAAGGCACAAAAGAGAGAGAGAGACGGTCTGGAAACAATGAATACATTGGTGCTGGAATAATGCATCGGCAGCCATGTTTGACTAGTGTCCCCGATATCAGTCGACCTGAAATCCACGTCGATTTTCAGATAAATGGACATCAATATACATGCATCTCTATTTTTTTTTTCAAGTTAGTCTGTGACGCTTTACTTTGCTCGTTAACCTGTCTCGATGAGGGTGGTGAGAATGGGTAAAACTCGTGGCTTCGCCTGGATTCGAATCTAGTCCCTGTGAACTACAATGGTAGGGATTCCCTTCTGCATCTGCATGCGCTAAAGAGATATGTGTAAAACTAAGAGGGCACATGCAATAAAATGACAAAGAAGGGAATTAGGATATGCACTTTGTAAAAGGCAAAATTAAATAAAGTTTGAGAATTTAATAAGAATACTCCAAGATAATTTGATTTATTTATTGAACTAAATACAAGAGGTATAAACTTATTTACAGGATAAAAATAATACATGTATCCAATATGTATCATACTTCCGCGTAGTCGCCGCCCTCCGTGGCGGAGTGGTTATCACATCACGCTAAGACGCCAGGGGTCCCGGGTTCGAATTCCGGCCTGGGCATGGATGTTTGTGAGTGTCCATTCATCAATTTCATCATGTCATCACTCATCTGCATCTTCGCAAATTAGCCAAAAGTTGCACAGAAAGCGAAGTAAAATAATGCAAATCAATCATTCAATCAAACTTCCGCGTAGTTAAATAGTGCCTTTGGTGCAAGCGATTTCAGGTTCGATTCCCTGTGGTGTACGCAAAATTTCGGTGTTGGCCGAGCATCTTGAGGACAACTGGGGAGCTACTTGAAAAGAAGTAGAGGGCTCCGGTCTCGAAAGCCAGAAAACAGTGGCAATGGGACTCGATGCGGTGATCACTCGTTACCCAACGAAATGCTGCTTGGCAGGCCCTGGCCCTCAGATGGATATTGTGTCATGAAGCTTAGTTTTATCTTAAAATATCTTACAAAAAAAAAGGTACAATTCCTTTACATACGTACTATTGAGTTGTGTGAATAAAACCGAACACCTAATCATTCTCAATTGTTGGGGCGCACATTTCATGTGAATATAAACGAGCAAGACCTCAGAAATCGAACAGTGACAGGTGCATGGGCACTGGATATCGAGCATGCACACCACTAGGTCATAAACAGTTCAGTTCATGTATGAGTGTGAGAAGTTAGCCTCACTTCTTGAGTATCTAGTATGTTAACGTTGGACTAGGGGAGCGTGCTCATGAGCACTTGCTCCGGCGTCTGGAACCATTGCCATTATAATTCTCTATGGGACTTGTGTTGTGTGCTGTCCATATGTGTTTGTGACTGTCCCTTCATCAAGTTCATCTTATCACCCTTCATCCTCATCTTCGCTATTAGTCAGTAGTGACAGAAAGGCGAGGTATAAGAAATTAAATCAATCAGTCAGTCAACCATTGAACTGCATAATTGAAGGCTCTGACTAATGTTAAATTAATGTCATAATTTCTGGAGACGTCTCGTTCAGCTCACACATTCTCTTCACAGGAGATTGTTCAAAAGCATTAGTTCTCATTTTATCCACAAGCAAAATAAATTAACATGTGAATAATAAAATAATCCTGTGAGTTGCCAGAAATGATTTTCGTATCACCTTTTTACTTTCTTCAGCTTAATTACTTTTATTTCTATTTTATTGCTCAATTGTTCCTATTGTCTTGTGATTTTATTCTGTCTTGAATACACAAAATCCAGCAGAAAATTATGAAATTCTGTCCTGGTATAATTCTGCATTAATTCTGGCAAGTTCCCCGAATGGTGGAAAATTTTCATAAACAATGTGTGAGAAAGTGTGTGAATTAGTTCACATCAAGCGTTCCACGCGGCAGCACAAATGCTTGTATGTACTGTCTTGTCTTTTAAATTCTTTGTAATCTTTAATTTTATTATTATTTGGTTTTGTACTTTTTGGAGTAGACAAACAGCTGAACATCGCCAAGCAATAAACTCTATTAATTTCAAATCATTGGAGTATCTAGGTGATAGGAACAGAAATACATGTCTGGATATTGTTAATTATTCTGTGCGGAGGAAGGTTTCTCCTATGTGAGGTTAAGGTGTTTCGAAATGGACCAGAAAATACAAGTTTTGGTTATTTGATTTGTCAGAGTGTGTGTTTAGGTGACGAAGGTTTATTTTGAACGGGTATCCATATCCTGTATTGTCCTAATACGTAGCATGTGTCCATTTACCCTAGTTTTTCCTTCGTATCCGCGAATAGGCGCGAAGCTACAGAGCGCACTTCCGATTGCTCTTATTCGCTGATTTCTATCGGTTGCTCAACAAATGTCTAAATGCTGAATTATGAAACCCGGTCTTGGGGATTCGATTCGATGCGCTGGCCAAGCATCACTCAGCTGACAAGTTATGGTGAGTTAATTTCTTGATAAATACAAGAAAGACAAAACATGCAACGTAAATTAAGTATAAATTATGGAACAAATGGCAGCAGCTAACGATTTTTAACTCTGTTGCCATGACAACATCAAAAAGCACCCGAAACTTTCAAACCTGCAGCGCCATTAGCAAATCCACCGCTTTGATCGCTATCGCCAGGAAACTAACGCGACTTTTCGCTAAGCTGGCGGGGTAAACAATGGCTTCCCATATTAAGGGAAAACCATTAATACAGGGAATGAAATATTCTGACATGTTAGCAGCGAGTCCGTCATTTTCATTTATCCATAGTCGAATCTTGGCTCGAAGAAATTCTGTCTGCCTTTTCGTTACGTGCAACATTTCTATGCGCGGTTCCACGTAAACGCTGTGCGCTGTAATGACTGGCCATTGAACGAAGAACTGTCTACTTTTAACGTTGATAGATGGCAGTTTTCTCGTATCGTTTCCACGAATCTAAATATCATTTATTCTGAAAGCTCATTAGGGTTTCCCTATTTCCTACATATAGGATTGTTTTTGAAATCTACCAAATGTTATAACTTATTCTTTATTTCTTATATATTAAAGATTAACATTTGCGTACACGTTACAAATCCTGAATAGTTTTGAAGAATCAACAGTCAATATTGGCAATCATCATATAGGGAAGGAGAGAACAAATTTCTCTCTCTCTCTCTCTCATTCATCTGTTCTCTTCCCATCTCTTTTGTCTTATTATTCTGTTTGTTTATATCAATGGCGGCAACAGTATTTCTAGTGTGATGAATCACTGGATGACTGTAAAAATAGTTTGGGTGGTTTACATTTTAAAAAAATGTCTTTTGATAATCATATTGATTTTGTCCAGGATAGGCACAGATGGAAGGTGTGTCTTGCTGCAGCCATAAACCTTCGGGTTTAAGAATGCTAGAGAGTTAGTTAGTATTGGTATTACGTACAACAAACATGTTAATAATTATTAATACACTTTTGTTTTCCTTACGAAATGTGTTTATTATTTATTGACAGGTTGGACAAGGCTGATTTTGGGTGGGTCATGACCTACTCTCGGAGTCACCCCTGTTTTTTTGTTATATTCTTACTCAGTGGGTTTCTAGATGGCACTAGGGTTGCCCTTTTTTCTACAAATTGCCCGAGAATGAATCCTGATCTGAAAAGTCAATACGTATATGGAAATCGAGCATACAATAAAATACATGTTAGCAATAGTCTTTACTTTACGACACGTGGTAGCTCTCAAATTGTTATTTTTTATCGTGCTGAATCAACAGCAATAATCGAATCCGAGTCGTCTACCAAAGGCGGGTGCTTTGTCCACTGGAGACGCGCGGAAACTCTACATAATCAAAAAGAAGGTTGAACATTTGTTTTGACATCAGAATGAACTATGATGAAGGATACATGTGCTGAGAGATTTTTTCGTGCTGATCGCCAAATATATTTCTCTAGTCATTTCCATATGTGCCAGCCGTGAATAGAAATACCTAAATCTCACTAAATCGACCTACCATACTTTATAACATGACAGTATAGACTGGTCCATCAAATGCAAGCTTTGAACTCTTTCTTGTTCATTTGGAATGGGCACTAGAAAGAGAGTACCTAGTGAATTCAGGAAGTACAAGGTGGTTATAATTAAAGTGACGGTGTTCAGAGTGGTACAGCACGGGCTGTAATGAGAGTAGCAGTCTGAAACTTCGTAGATATGCTAATGAAGCAATGCGCTCGCGAATTATGCAAAAAAAAAAAAAAAGTTCCAATTCTCGCCACCAGGGTAAAACATGGCGCTGTAAGCAGTCAAAACGTGGTATAGTTACAGGAAAAAGGCAGGAAAGATCAAACACATGAGAACAATGGCTCTGGCATGTTTATTAGGAACTATGGTTACAAGAACTGTTCAATATGGCCTCCCAATTCAGCAACATGCTGCATTCGTAACACGGCATGGTCGACGGTTGCTCGCAGCATGTCTGGTGAAATCTGAGCGACATGTCGTTGTATGCTAGCCTTCAGATCAGGCAGAGACCGGACGTGTCCCTGATAGACACGATCTTTTAAATATCCCCACAGCCAGAAGTCACATGGATTAAGGTCGGGGGATCTGGAAGGCCAATCATCTGGAAACTGCCTAGAGATGATGCGGTCATTAGTGAAGGTTTCTCGCAGCAAATCTTTCACGTGGCGAGCGACATGTGGTGTTGCCCCATCTTGCATGAAAATGGTGGTGTGTTCACAGTTCCGTTCTTGCAAAGCTGGAATCACGTGTTGCACAAGGAGGTCCCTATAACGTGCAGATGTCACTGTACACCTAACAGGCCCTCGAGGTGTCATCTCCTCAAAGAAAAACGGACCAAGAATGAAGGAGCTAGTGAACCCAAACGATGCAGTCACGTAAACTGAGTGCAATGGTTGTTCCTGCACAACATGTGGACGAGTGGAACCCCATATGCGACAGTTCTGAGTATTCACTGTACCGACCAGAGTAAAATGCGCCTCGTCAGTCCACAGAATATTCCCCGGCCACATGTCATCCACTTCCATGCGTGCCAAAAACCGATGGGCAAACTCACGGCGTTGTGGAATATCTTGGGGTTTCAATTGGTGCACAATTTGAATCTTGTAGGGATACCAGTGTAAAATGCACCGCAATACCTTGCGAACTGTTGACCAGGGGAGTGACAATTCACGTGCCACAGCTTTAGCACTGGTTGCAGAAGTTGAGGCATGTGCTGCACGGCGGTCAGCTACAGCTACAGCAACTTCGTCCACAACTTCCACGGGGATGGGCCGCCTTCCTCTCCCTGGTGCAACACCCAATTCACCTGTTTCCTCGAATTTCTTCATCATCTTTTTTAGCCCATTAATTGACATGGGCCCTCTTCTCAGCCCTTTCTGTTGGCGATATTTCCGCAGTGCAGCGTTACTATTGCTCCCATTCTGGTAAAACAACTTCACTAGCAGTGCACGGTCTTTCTTCGCAATAGCCATTGCTTTTTACACGGGAAAAATCAAACTTTTAATGTTCGGCGAACATTCACATCACTAAAGGAAAAAAAAAGCAACAAGCGTCACCAACAACAACCAGGGAGCTCACACAATGGTTAGGCAATGTCACCGACTTTGACGTCAGAGTTACGGAAAATTCCACGTTTTGACTGCTTACAGCGCCATTTTTTACCCTGGTGGCGAGAATTGGAACTATTTTTTTTTTTTTTTTTCATAATTTGCGAGCGCATTGCTTCATTATCATATCTACGAAGTTTCAGACTGCTACTCTCATTACAGCCCGTGCTGTACCACTCTGAACACCGTCACTTTAATTATAACCACCTGGTATCAAAATAAATCATCAAGACGCATATATTTATTTTTTAGCGTGTAATTACCGACCTGATGTGAGGGACATGGGCATCTGGAAAGATATCCTCTATCTACCAACAACCACCCTCTTGTTCCATGAGCTAGCCGCAGTGGCTATAAGGTTTGGGTTCCATGGAGGTGTAGCGTTTTGAAAGGTCCTTGCACATCATCTTTCGACGAAAAGACCGAGAAAAAATCTCCATGTACTTTGGTGGCCCGTGCGTTGGTTTCGGGTTTCAGTGCAGCATGGTAACTGGATCGCCACGGAATGTCGGCGCCGTACCAATTCCCCAACCAATAGGGAAGTCCCCTTGTTCCACTAATCTGCGGCGGGGCTACTGTACGAGCATCCTCTTTCCTAGATGAGGCAGGCGATAACCCGGGATAAGAACACCGCTACAAGAAATTGCTTTGGCCCCTCTGTAGATAGTGGAAACCTTAGAAGTTTCGCTATCTTTCGATACCTGATGCTCTATCAACTTGCAACCTACACGACGTTTTGTGGTGCCCGAATCGGGTGGCAGGCGTCTGCTTTCAATGTAGTTCTTAAGTCTGCTTCTACTTGGGCACTATAGTTGCAAGCAGAGAAAATAAGGTGATGATTCTTTCCTAGTTTCTTTCTGTATGTCCCTTCTGAAGTGAAACTAATGCTTGGATGTTGTACGTTCAGGTGAGGATGACTCACTTTTATTATGCGTTAAAATTCATATTTTGATGGAATTTTACATTTTCTTCATTTCTACCAGTTTTGTTTGAGGGCCTTCTCGATGGCGCTTTGTATTCAGGGTGTGCCGGGTTCGATCTCCGGTAGGAGGCACATTGCGCAGTTGTTCGGATCAAACTTTTAACTGTAATTGTCTATTTGAGCACGTAACTTAAAACTCCATGGCACAACAGCCCTGACCTCCGAGGCGAAGTGGTTAGCACAGCACGCGATGACGCTAGGGGTCTCGGGTTCGAATCCCGGCCTGGGCGGGTGTTCTTTGTAAGTATATTTTCATCAATTTCATCATATCACTTATCCTCATCTTCGCGATTAAGTGGCAGAAAAGCGAAAAAAACAAATAACAAATCAATCAAGTAACAACCCTCTGTGGACCAGAGCTTACTAAGAGACTCTTTCATTGGATAACGCGTGGTCAGCGCATCGAGTTTCATCGCCGCTGTTTTTTGGCTTTCTAGACCGTAGCCCCGCTACTTTTTCAAGTAGCTCCCCAGTTGATCCACGATGCTGAATCAACACCGACATTTTGGAGGCTGTACTCGCGAATCGAACCAAAGACGAGAGTGCTAACAGTTTGGGTACGCTGAGCCCATAGTTGACCCATAAAGTGGACTTAAAACAGGCTAAACTTTGAAACTGGTTTTAAGAATGAACTTTAGAAAGAGCCTTTAGTGTTTGTCCAATCCTTATACCAGCAGTAAACATTTTTGAGTTAAACTCCTTTTTACTTTGAAAAGGTGTTATGCACAACTTCTGTATTTAATTCTGTTTGTAGCGCATCTTTACAGCTAGATTCAACACGACGATTGAAAAATATGAGGAATGATAGCACCTAATTTAAAGTATACGTTAGTGCAGTGGTTCTCAAAGTGTGCGCCGCGGCGCCGTGGCTGGCTTACAGGGGCGCCGCAAAATGTTCCAATATATTTATTCAATCAATGATATGATTGTTCCAAATATGTGCTTATTTAGTACTTTTACACATAAAATATTTCTGAATTTGAAATATGTGTTTAATTTTTAACTTATGGCAAGTAACCTAACCATAATAACACAGTGTTGCAAGTGTTAGATAGGCCTACATTCTGACTTGGACCCCGCGGAAAGATTTTGAAACACTATAAGGGCGCCGTGAAACAAAAACGTTTGGGAGCCCCTGGGCCGTGGTTAGTGTTTTTGGTGCTCTACATCAAGCAACTTGTTTTTTCACCAACGTTTCTTACCATTGTCGCACACAGTAACACTACAAAATTATTATTTATACCTTCCATTCTTTCTTTCACCATTGCATTGTCCAGTACCAGCAGAATGTTAAATGGCAAAAGAAACAAATCCATGCTTGCCAGCGAACACTGTTGAATCAGGTTGCCACACATGGGCAGCGACGTCAGAGCGAAATACGACTTATTTGCTTTAGCACGAATTAACATATGCATATCCATGCATAAGGACCACGACGAAAGACGTTATCAGTTCGATTGTTGTAGGCATAATGCAGCGAAGTTATTTTTCTAACTTTTCAACACCCGAGTCGTTTGTATTACACTAAAGTGGATCTCGCGACTTAATGAGTGCAGTTGAGTGTATCTGAGTATATCCAGTAAATGTCAATCAAAAAAATAACGACCCGCTGCCTGATTATGCACAGTCGAAAGCCCACCATAAATAATAAGTGTCATGGAGGATTCCGATAAGGTCCGTGGAAGCGAAGAGTCTTAACAAGACCTTATTAACAGGGGACTCGCTTAGCTATTCCGTTCTCTGAAATGGGAAGGAGAAAAACATTCCTTGAAGTTCAAAGTCGCTCACAAAATGGCTTCTTCCCACAATGCTAAACTTCTTAACAAGATAAGGCGGAGGAAAACAAGGCGATAGGAGTCACGTAGGTATATGATCCCTATTGTCGCCAGGGCTTTAATTAGGCCGGTCGATGATGTAAAGGAACTCGTGGGGGCTCAGGGAACATATTGCAGCCATCGGCTCACTTCCTGATCGGCCTGCTTGGTACCCACCATCCCGGAACTGCCTTGAACGTTCCTGCACCTGAAGAAGCTCCAAGAGAGCATTTGGTGTCAATATTTCTTGATCTGGTTATGATATCTGTAAAAGTGTACACTTTACAACCATGTTCCTGATATTTCCTGGTTAGTGACCTTCGAACAGAAGCGCTGACGTACGCAGAATTTATTTTTCTCGAGGGGCTGGAATTGTAAAGCTAGAAACTGCATAGCTACTTTCTAGGGGGCGGCATACACAATAAGATATTTCGTGTATCAAAAACTTTACACACTCCAAAAATGTAAATCGGGTGTCATTTTAAAGCGAATTTGCTTTAACCACTCTGGTTCTTCCTAAGTTCTTCACTGCTTTTATTTCAAAATATTGATTTTCTCAAAATTTCTTAGGGGGCTGTAGACTCTTCAGCCCCCTCGGTGAACAGAAGTCAATAGTAAATGCGGTAATATACAGGGTGTCGCAAAACTCTTTCAACAACGCTTGGGTGCTGGCAGATATCATAAAAACAAGTAACTTTTCCCTATAAAGTTTACCTCGAAAGCGCTTAGTTCCTGCGCTATAAGCGCTTAAAATCTATCCTGTACGTATTCAACCCAACACAGCAAACGCTTGCTCTGACATAACTAGCAGGGGCGGGTGGCAGGGTTGCCACTAGCGTTCCTCGTTAAGAGAGACGACTTAAAAACAACAACTTGGGAGTCTTGCCTGAGCAAAATCCAAAACATTAATGGTACTTGCGATGTTGTTAGAAGCATTGACAGTATTTATAAACTGACCAAGACAAATAATGGGCAGACTGAAATACAAGATTATTCTAAAATATCTCCATAATTGATTGATTGATTTGGTTTATTTTAATTCGCTTTTCTGCCACCTTTTTCTAATCGCGAAGATGAGGATGATATGATGAAATAACAGATGACACCAATGTCTAGGCCAGGATTTAAACCCGAGACACCTGGCGCCGTAGAAAGTTGTGCTAACCACATCACCCCGGAGTGTCTCGTGTGTCATGCAATATCAACAATTGCAAGGGACACGTGAGATAGGGGAAATCCATGAACGAACAAATTTAAACAGGATGCGTTTGCTGCCTCGTTTCGAACACGCAGACTGCAATGTTATTACAATTTATTTGAAAATTATTCCTTTCTGTGCTAGCGTTATTGGTAATCGTGTTCGTCTCATAAGGAAATAATTGCAAGGCTCTTTAATCTAATGATTGCTTGATTCATTGAATGATTAATGGCTTTATTTTACTTCGCTTTTTGTGCCACGTTTGGCTAATTTGCGAAGATGGGGATGAGTGATGACATCATGAAATTGATGAATGGACAATCACAAATATCCATACCCAAGCCGGGATTCGAACCCAAGACCCCTAGCATCGTAGCGCGATGTTCTAAGCACTCCGCCACGGGGGCGGCATTCAATTTAATGAAAAACGTCCTTTAGACATGAATGAATTCACACATTAAAACTAGTGCTTATTGAAAACCAAAGCCAAGAAATGCATACTTATATCAAGCGCTGAACTGTAAAGGGCACTCTTATTGCACATTTGCGTATTATTTAAATTTGTTCGTTCGTGGATTTCCCCTATTTCACGTGTCCCTTTCAGTTGTTGATATTGCATGATACACGAAACACTCCGGGGTGATGTGGTTAGCACAGCTCTCTACAGCGCCAGGTGTCTCGGGTTTAAATCCTGGCCTAGACATTGGTGTCATTTGTTATTTCATCATATCATCCTCATATTCGCGATAGCCAAAGGTGGCAGAAAAGCGAATTTAAATAAACCAAATCAATCAATCAATTATGGAGATATTGTAGAATGAGCAATCTTGAATTTCAGTCTGTCCATTATTTGTCTTGGTCAGTTTATTAATACTGTCAATGCTTCTTACAACATCGCAGGTACCATTAATGTTTTGGATTTTGCTCAGGCAAGACTCCCAAGTTGTTGTTTTCAAGTCGTCTCTCTTAACGAGGAACGCTAGTGGCAACCTTGCCACCCGCCCCTGGTAGTTATGTCAGATCAAGCGTTTGCTGTGTTGGGTTGTATACGTACAGGATAGATTTTAAGCGCTTATAGTGCAGGAACTAAGCGCTTTCGAGGTAAACTTTATAGGCAAAAGTTACTTGTTTTTATGATATCTACCAGCACCCAAGCGTTGTTGAAAGAGTTTTGCGACACCCTGTAGAAGCAGAGACTGTAGTGGTGGTACCAAACAATTGGAAGTTTAAATATTGGAGTAAAAAGAAATTATAGAAATTCAAACGTTGCATTGAAAACGTGTTTAACTTTAAGTTAGATTACGGTTTACAATATGTAATAATAATTACAAATGTAAACTGAATTTATAATTTATTGATTGAAATATAGTAAAATGCTTGCACTACAGATCTCTGATGTAGGAGTCGGTAGAGGGTGTTCGAAATTAGAGATTCTGGATTAAATTTTTTTCCCATTATACACAGAGGGAAAGAGAGTTTTCTCAGAATGACCAAAAATGATTTTTGGTAACCAAATATTTGTTTAATTATCGACAAGCAAATGATTGTTCACCTGAACCAAGTTCTTTTAGTACCATACATGTTTGTTTAGGGATACCAAATAATTTAGTCAAAATTACCAAATTTAGTGAAAGCTACCATTTCCTTCTTTACATTTACATGTTCTATACCTACATTTGTGAAATAAATATTGTTTGGCTTAACTGTAATAATAACAATGCTAATAACAATAGAGGGAGGAATAGTTTAATTAGTAAATGTAAGTAACTAATGGGTTAAGTTTATAAAACATAACGAGTAATAAAATTTGGTCAGCCTTACGATAGAAATCCGGCAACATTTTCGTTAGTTTGCATGGAGATTAACTACTGTTCGACCATGGAAGACGTACCTAACTGGCTGAAACATTGTTTTGGATCAGTATTTCACTTGTTTTTGAGTTGTTATTTATCGTCTCCAGGTCATTTTCTACTTTGTTTATGTTTGGGATTGTTTGTAGGCTTGAAGCAACTCGTAACAATCCTCTCGAGGTGTAACAAATATGTATGAATTCCGCGTTGCAGCTGCAGCCACCCCTATTTTGGCAGTGGACTCGTCCAGTTAGCGCATGCGCAGTAGAGTCGATGTTCTCGACTAACACGGTCGGACTATACCTGTCAACCGTATTGGATTCTGAAGTTATGCAAGAACCCTCAAGCAGGAGTTCAAATACCTCAAACTTCCACCATTTGCGACTGTGTGTAGCAACTGAACATTATGTACGAGGTCATAATTAGATGGAACGAACTCTTTTGCTGGAGTATTGTTGCGAAAAGCGATAAATAACAAGATCTTCACCAGAACAACGCATAGGGGATGAAAGGAGTTATTTAGATGTGTCCGTCTTCGTTGCCATAACCAATTCATTCTGAGGAGGAAAGTAAACAGACTAATCTGAATAATCGACGCTGTGCGCAAAGTGTAAAGTGGCGCCTGAGTGAGAACAACATTTCCACCTGCGGAATCGAATAAGTGTGGGTTGCAGTTTCACCAGAACATCAGCGTTCCATGAATGATAAATAGCAACTGCCTTTAACCAGACATCATCACTCATTCCAAGGTGCGGTGCGGGCTTATTTACTGTTCTTCACATTATAATCACGCTAATTCTGGTAATTTTCCAGTAGACAGCTACGTGTAAACAATTGCATACCAATTGCCTCATATGTATATCGATTTTGGATATCATAAATGTATAGAGTAATTTCTTGGAATCAACCGTTCACGTTTCGTACCCGAGGACAACCCCCATGAAGGCAGACCTGACCCTCAACCCACAAAATATAGTATGTGAGGATGAGGGCGTGAGAGGGAGAGGGCGAAATGGTGACGTAAAGTGGAGGGTAATGGTTAGGTTGTGACACGAGGCTGAGGGTTGGGATGAGAATGAGACATGAGGGTGAGGCTGTGAGAAAACGAGGGAGGGTGATACTGAGGACTAGTTTGAGTAGTCAGTCTGACATGAGAGAGAATCTTTCATGAAACTGCTTGAGGTCATTTTGTTTAGGAGTGTTTGTTCCCTTGCTAACACAAGGCTTCTTCAAGAAGCCTTCTAACCAGATTCTTGAATAAAGTCTCGGGTTAGTATGTGAGTAAACCCCTAACATCCTCTGTGAGCAGGTGGGTAAACTCCAAGGTTAGTAGGCAAGTGAATTCAAAGAGAATACCCTCTGTTAACAGGTGAGTGGAGTTTCCAAAGGAACCCTACCCAATCAGCTTCTTGAAGAAATCTCAAGTTTACAGGAAGTGCTGTAGAAGGCTTGTTCGCTACAACAGTGTGTGACCACGAAGGAAAAAAGTTTCCCCAAGTAATAGAAGAGATAGGATAATCGCCAAAAGATCTTCAGCTTAAAGGAGGATCCGATGCCTCCACTGAGGATCAAACCCAGTGCCTCCTGATTACAAGGCAGTTACCACCACTCCATCAAGCATTAGAATTTAAGAAAAGGAGATTCCTCATAATCAACTCATATCATATTTTAATATCTCAACGAAACAAAAGCCTCTAGACATTCGAATGAACTTGTTTGTATGTTGGTCTTGCCTTGATGCTCCCTGGTACTTAATCCTTAAAAAGTAAGGCAAAAAGACTAAAAGGGCAAAAAGTAGTCCTGGAAGGGGGAAGGGGGGGAGAAGGCTCGAAAGTAAGTAATTAGCGTTTTCCTTCGTGTCATTGCAAACGTGAGCTCACGTTCCGTGTCTTGTCTGCGCAAGGAGCATTCCTCCAGACATGTTTCCAGTCCCTGGAGACTGCTTGACGCCATTCGTTACGTCAGTTGCGTGCTGGAAGGACCATACTTCAATTCACCTTGCCCCTCCCGCTCCCCCCCCCCTCCCTTCCATAACCTGCCTATGAAAATTTTTGCTGCGTTGCATCTCGTCCTGTAATAACAATAATTACTCTGGCGTGCCCGGCTTCCGAGCGTCGGGAACCGTGAAACAAAGAAACGACGTCCACTGAGGTCTCGCGAGGGTAACACTCGAAGCACGTCTTTTTTTTCTTTCGTGTTTTTCACCCCTTCTTGAACTGCGTTGCTAAAAACTGAAAAGGGACGAGAAGATTGGAATAAACCTTTCTAGTGACATATTACAGTGAGGACATTCACACACTTACTTAACACCGCACAGGACTTTGGTTGCGAACATTCCCTCTCCTTTCGGAAAACCGCTGTGACATTCCAAATTCTGTAATCTCTTTAGAAATAATCCTAGAGGAGAGGTGTCCAAATGTGAAACTCAATTCCATGTAGTATATTCCGGTAACTGCAGACTTGCAGGCTAACGAGGCTGTCATTTGAGCCTACTGTGGGGTCATGTTGCCACGTGACCCTTTACAGCGTCGATTTTTAAGCTGGGTAAGGAGATTTTAGTTCTTAGAGAGGAGGTTTGATTTCAGCTATGCGCCCTATATAATATGACGAGTGCAAGTAGCTTCAGTGGTGACGCATCCACAATATTACTTTCAATCAGTTCAATTTCTTCTGGAGGATTCGAGTGAATGTTTTTGTGATTTGTTTTCGCTGTTGTTTAGTTATTTGTGATAGAAAATACAGTGAAAAAGAGCCTGGTGTTAAAGCGACACAGGCAGGGGTTCGAGGAGGTCCACACCACATTTTGGTCAGGGTATAATTGTTAAAATCGTGTTGATTGTTTTCATTTAGCTGTGCTATTTTAACACCACTGAGGTTAAACGTTGACCAAAATGTGTTGTGGACTTCCTGGAGCCAATGTCTGAGTCACTTAACACCAATTTTTTTTTTTCAGTGTATTAGCTCTCAAAATATCAAGATAATACCTAAACTAAACCTCAAAAAGATTAATTTGAATCGCCTAAAAGGAATAATGTAATTTTTCAGAATTTGGCATGTGGTAGCGGTTTTTTGAAAGAGGAGGAATTTTAGAAAATGACTTTGGTAGACCAAAGATGTAGAACCATTTTTTCTTCTTATGAGTGGTGGATGGTCTAGCTTGGCAGTCCCTGGCCCTCAAAGTGTTCTTGCGTCACGGTGTTTAGTTTCTGTTCTTTAGTTGACCCCCCGCCCCTGTTTGACGAAAAATAAATAATGCTACAACTCCCCTATAGACTGGAATGACGGTAATTAAGTCGTCCGCATACGGTAATTAGCTGTATCACATTGTTACATCTCCTCACGAAACACCTAGAGTGAAAAATATGCCTGTGAATATTTTTCTGCATTTTTGAAAGCGAAGAAACATAACCTAAGGCAAGAATATAAAGCATAATTGTCTTCCTTTCTTTTTATTTTAATAAACTCAAGCTCGACATGCAAAGCTATGAGGTATCTTACAGAGCTTCCCCACTCTTTACGTTATGGTGCTCCTGACGCCATTTTGGGAGTCAGTGTTGATGCCAAAATCCGTATAATTCGACAAAGGGTCGATTCACTTGTTCGTTGCGTTCAGGGACCTTGCAGAATGGAACGGTAGGGTAGTTTTAAGACTATGCTAAAGCGTCTGCCATCTGATATGACGTTTTTACATGCGTTGTAGTGAGCTTTAATTGCCATCTTTCCGTATTTAGGAAATCACAAGCATGGAATGGTTAGAGAGGGAGTTGATTTTTATGTTCATACACACACACAGACACAAAAAAAAAAAAAAGCGCGGAAGCATGTGCGAAAAGATAAGATATACGTTTTAGGGAAAGCAATATAATTGGCTACTTGCATAAACTGCCCGTTCACTATCTTGACTGTGATTTCTCGCTTCCTGAGCCCCATTGTTGAGTTCTTTGGCACTGTTGCATCGTTCCAGTAGTTTGGTAATACTGTAGTAGCAAAACCAGCAAAGAAGGAAGTAGGGGTTCAGAAAACGCTTTATTGTCCAGATTCGATTTACTTTTATGTCGACGAGCGACAACTTTTAATTATGATTTCCTAATTTTCAAGTTTCTTCTTAATTAGCTCCGGTAGCATGGCGTTCGAGTAGCTTTGCAGGTCTTCTCGTGAGAATTAGGAAGACGTTATTTAGGGTTATCGACCTTCAGTCCCTGAGATTAGGGCGACATTAGCTCTCCAAACCTCGGAATCTTATTCAGAAGTCCCTTTGTCCATAACATGAGATAATCACTTCGTTCTTCAGAAACGGAAGATGAGAACATGTTTAGCTCTCCAAGAACCACCTTCTCGATAACAGAAAATGGATTGAAGATGAGAGTGAGCTTAGCTCTCCATAAGCCAGGATCTTCTCCGGGAATAATTTGGTCGATGGCATAGAAGATTCTCTTCATTATTCATGGTCTGAAATTGGCAATGAGGTTAGCTCTCCAAAAGTCAAAATCTTCTTCAGAAACTATGGTCGATAACATGATGCTCCACTTCGTCATTCAAGTGCTGAAGTTGACTGTGTAGTTACCTCTTCATATCAGAATCTCCTCCTGAAATCACCTGTCTGATAACATGAAGGAATTTCTTCATTTTTCGGGGGCATTCCGTCTAAAAGGCTCGCACAAATTCAGGAACAGGCTGGAGCAAGGCACTTCAGAGATCACGTTGATTTGTTTACAGTTCCTCCAAGCGCATTAAGAGAAATCTCAGTGTGGTTTCACTCGTTACTATCTAAATATTCTTAATAATATCGTGTTGTGGTAGGTATATTTTATATTACAAATATCTACGCAAAGGATTCAATTAATCAGAACTTGGAATACCAGTGTGGCTCTTCGACATGAAAGACAAATCATACAAGTTGTTGCTGAAATAAGTGCACGACCAGGTGGAAACTTATAACCTTGATTCCCACACTCATGTAGGGGCGTAGTCACTATATGGGCTCTCTGGAATAATTGCAACCATCTCGCACACAAAAGGGATGTAGAGATGGAAAAAAGAAAGATAGAAATAAAAGAGTGACGGTTCACATCGAAACGCCACTTGCCGAGTATCACTTGAGAGTATTTTTGTGCAGCGTATCATGCCACAGTTGATTGGTTCCAAAGTGACAAGTGTTGCTTGCCACTTCGGTGTGAAATCTCCCTAAGAGAGGGAAATACGCAAGAAGAAAAAGAAATAAAGAGAAGCAGAGATGGAAAGAATGATAGGCAGAATTAAAGGGAGAGAGAAGAGGAAGGAAGAGATTATAAAGTAAATATTGGGAAAAGGAAGAAAGACACAGGCGAGAAAAAGATCATGAAAGTAAGAGAAGAACACAGAATGAAAGAGATTAAGGAAGAAAGAGAAGAGGAAGAACGAAATTAACAATGGGAGAAAGAGAGACAGATGAAAATGGTGATTAAGAATGGATGAGAGAAACACACAGAAAAAGAAAGATTTGAAGAAAGAAGAGAGTGAGACAGAATGGATGAAAGAGATAAAGAAAGGGAGAAGCAGAGGAAGAAATGGATTAGGAAAGAGAGAATAAGAAAGAAAGAGAGAAACAGAGAAATAAAGATATGAAGGTAAAGAAAAGAGAAAAACAGAAAGAAGTGTATTAACAAAGAAAGTGAGAAACAAGTGAAGGAAGAAGTATATAATGAGGAAGAAATAGAGAAATGAAGGTATACGGAAAGATGAGAGTGAGAAAATTTAACTCTCAGGCCACACAACTCAGCTCATGGATCATATTACAATTCCGATGAGTGTTGGCGTATTAAGTAGACTTCAAACTTTTTGTTCACAGTACCTAAAAATGAATGAATTCATTCTTGATATTCTGTTTGCCTCGATAGTTCCCTTACCTTCTGTCCTTACCATAGACCGTTCACTTTTTACGGTACGGAAGATAAATACCACAAATGGAAGGGGTCAGGTAGGGAGTTCACACTATCATTAGAACGAGGAGCATGATGCCCAAGGATGCACCTGCCTCCGTTATCCTCTGGAAATCTCGGCAAGTTGACGTATTGTTCAGGGGCTCTGCAATTAAGCCGGATTTATAAGCTTTTCTACCTATTCCTGCAGCCTGCTAAATTAAGAAATTCACTTCCATGCAAACGCGTGTGAGGTGCAGCGGATGGTGAGATTCTATCTGCAGCGTCTCTCGACCGTAACTGGGGTTGAAGTCTCCTGAGGTCCTCGGCGGTGGCCGCCATACATCTTGGCTCCCCCTCGCTTACCTCCAGCGGGCCCTGACCACCTTCATCATACCCGAAGTCACAACATTGCAACTCCCGCGACACCATCCGGCTGGACACCCACAACGTTATTGCACACCCTCGAGATTGCTTGGCTGGGGGAGGGGTAGTGTTGCCACCTCAAGGGTGGCGGGATTAACCGCGAAGGTGAAGCTTTTAGATTTTTTTATTCCAGGGTTGAGTGTTTACTTTTGCACTTTTTATGTCTTGATATTGTTATTCCTCTAACACTTATTCAGTTCCGTAGTTATTCCTCTTGTACTTATTCCGTTCCGTGGTTATTCCTCTTGTACTTATTCCGTTCCGTGGTTATTCCCTTGTACTTATTCTCTTCCGTGGTTATTCCTCTTGTACTTATTTTCTTCCGTGGTTATTCCTCTTGCACGTATTCCGTTTCGTGGTTAGTCCTCTGGCACTTACTCCCCCCAGTGGTTACTCATGTGGTTCTTATTTCCATATATGGCTTTACTTCTGGCACTGATGCTGTTGCAGGGTTGCTCCTCTTGTACTCCTCCCTTCCTTTGTTACTCCTCTTGCACTCTTCCGTTCCGTGGTTATTCCTGTTGCACTTATCCCGTTCTTATGTCATCCCTGTCGCACTTTTGGGTTCACTTCACACGGGGTTACTGAACGGAGCCAATAAGTGAACCCGTGTGAAGAAACCCTCAGTCCGTTTCTCTGCTTTAGCATGGACTGATAATGCCGATTCTTAATTATGCTTTTTAAAATTTTGTTATGCACAGACACTCTAATTGATACCGGAACAATAGTTGGAAATGGTATCAGAGCAACTGAAATGGTTTCTCCATCGTGAATCGAACCCGGGACCAGATGTATTTCCGGTTGGTAGATTGTTTTTCTTATATCGAATCGTGCACTTTTATTTAATGTAAGCAACATGAGGGTTATATTATTAGAACCAGTGTGTATATCAATTCTGGATATACTAATCTGATACGTTGTTGCATATTATTGATACACGATATAGAAGTCAAACGGCAAATATTGACATCCGAAAATTATTTTCATCCCATTTCACCACAGAAGACTTCCAATATGTTTTCCCGCTACAAGTTCACCTGATAAGCCTAGTTATTAGCCATAGCTTTAACGTATCTGAAATTGAGAGTGAAATCCATATTGAGCAAGGATCAAACTTGGACTATGTTCAACAAACATCAATAGCTTAAAATGGTGTAGCAATAGCACGGAAAGGACCTCTCCGATGGAGAAGTAGTACGTCACCTTGTAAATAAGGGGTCCTGGGTTCGATAAACCGGGGCAGGCATATTGAAAATTGGCTTGGATCACTCTTTAAACTTTAGGTCCAGTCCCGATAAGCCTATCTGTGCATAAAGTGGACTTAAAACGCAATAGCGCAAAATTTCAGAGTTAAAATTTCGAACTGCATCTATCTATTCACTCAGGGATGACCTTTTCTCAAGACACTCAAATGCCAAGCTCTCTTCCATCACGGACGGACTGCATTTGGCAGACTAACGAGGCTCTGGCGTCTGGACTCACAGCCAGTATAATTCTTTGTGGGGCTTGTTTTGTTTACTGTCCGTGTGTGTTTGTCTCTTCATCTATTTTATCTTCACCATTCATCCTCATCTTCGCGATTAGTCAAAAGTGGCAGAAAACTGAAATAAAGCAAATGCAATGACACAGCAATTTCGATTTTTCCCTAAAATGTTGAGACTTTATAAAGAAAAAAATAATTTTCTAGCTAGAATTTCCCTTTGGTCGCAACACTGCCGCGGGGGCCACGGCATCGCAGCCCCCCTCCGGTGATGAATGCAGGATCGTGGCTTCCACAGTTGACTCTCTCCCTCTCCGTTCGGTAGGTGGCGCGCTGTTCGCAGCGGGAATTTCGACGTGATAGATGGCGTCGTGGTCGACGCGATTGAGCTGTTCTGTCTCCTCGGCTGGCGTCAAGAATTCAACATGGTGTCCCATACCTAACTTTACTATATACTCCGGACAGGTTCCCACCGCGAGTGCCTACCCGGGCAAAATACACGCAACGAATCATTTACTATTAGCACCACTACAAACATGTCAAATCGGCCATTCACCACAATGGGTCGTAAGTCTCCCGTTCGGTGGACATTTTTTATTTTCCTCCTTGGCTTTTCGACGAGCCTTAGAAAACGGGCTGGACCCCTTAACGACCGCAATACTTCACGAGCGAAAATATATTCTATTGTTGTCTCTGAATAAGTTACATTTAAGCATTCTTCCCTCTTATTGCGTCGTTTACGGATGTTGTTGCCTGTCAGATTGTTAGCTATGAGCTTCTGGCATAGGCTAAAAGAGCCAAGTTCCCACAGTATACTGTCTGCTTTTCAGATTCTTGTGATTCCATAGACTATTGAGTGTCTGGTAGGTAGGCATCAATCTGTGGACAGTTTTCAATTGTAATACAACCAAATATACAGGGTGGCGAACGAAATGATCACCCATTTTGTTCTTCAGGGTGGCTACTCACCGGTAATTCCTTGAACTCCGGGAATTGCGAGTGAATTATTGGCTCCGGGAGTTATGCGTGAATTCTGCTTGATTTTTTCTCCGTATAGACGTGAATAATTGAAATTTCCATACCATTCCATTTATACATTTTTTCGTAGATTACTATATTCCGCAACATTGTGACTTGCGTTTGTAGATGTATTTCTAGTCTGAGAATGCGAAATGGCAAATGTATACTCCGCACCTTAAAAGAAATGCATACCTTTCAATTGAATACACCTAAAAAAAAAGGAATGGAATATTGTTATGTTAAGCATTAGTTGATAGGCGCACCCTTAGAATGTCTGTCTCTGCTGGACATCCTTGTGTTTTCGCCGACATATGCCACAGTGCCTATTACCTCTTGCCTAATATAGAGGAAAAGGTCTAAATATGGGCCCCCTTTTTATGTTGTCATAATATATCAAACACCTGCCTTTAAAATGCACATCTATGAAATATATACTAAAACGTAATAGCATGCTAAAGTATAGAAGGTCTTATTTTTTTTTAAAAAAAAAGCAATTTCCAAAAAAATGGTAAAATGATGTATTTCAAAATTGTGGTCTAAATATGGGCTACTAGTGGCAAGCAATATCACAACAAGCAATTAAAATAATAAAAACGGTCATATATCGCTAAAACATTATAAAATTCATATTTATGAATAATCTGTTGTTTTGAAAATCACGCGGAAGGGGAAAAATCGAAATTAATAAAAAACATCGAAATATTTGTTGAAAATGTGATATCAACATTAGACCTCATGTCAGAGCCCATATTTAGACCATCATGCTATTTTTCTTCTTCAATTTATTTTCGATCTCTATGGTACATATTTTACAAACAAATCATGGCATTATAAAAGCCCACATTTGTTTTATGTACCGCTAATATCATAATCTATACAAAGCAGATGAAAATTCAGAAAACGTTGAGTTAAAACATACCTGCAAAAAAGTTTTCGGAGGTCGCAATTCTATAACAGCGTCCAAGGCCGAAACTAACCACCACTTTCCCTTGCGAATTGGCGCCGCAACCGTTGTCCTTGACAGATAACCAGTTCCAATAGCCTCTGCCAGGGTGCAGCAGCGATGCAGCGCTGATAACTCCAAAACCCATATTTAAACCTTCGCCCATATTTAGACCTTTTCCTCTAACAATATTCAATACTTTTTCTGAGGAGTGTATTTGCCTTTGTATGTTTTGGGGGTGTTGAGAGGTGATAATACGTAGGGTTGAAATAGAGAAAACATCTGCTTGAACCCTTGAATTTTTGGAAAGTTCGCCTTGAAAACTGCGAATTATACTGGAATTTTATCATGGTCCTAGAGTGGTCACCCTGTTCTTGGATAAAAATTGTATTATAAAGAAGCTTTCAATAAAACATATATCACATAAAAGGTTACACTTCGGAAAAATTCTCAATATGACCACCGTTGTTATTGTTAACCTCAGTCAATCGAACACCAGTGTTATCAATTACCCTACGGCACATGAGTTCCGTAATTTCGCTGCGAGTTTGAACCACATGTCTTCTCAGTTCCATTAAATCTTGCTTCATTTTTTCGGAAAATCTTTTCCACACCATCGGAAAGTGTGCCTCGTCAGAAAACGTTGTTCAGTGTTGTTGTTGTTACCCTCAGCCCAACGAACTAGGGCCATTCTCTGCTGTTTGTGTTCATTCGTGAGTTTTTGCACCACGGTAATCTTGTACAGATACAAATGGAGATCATTTTAAAGAATACGTTGAACGAGCGTCGTGATGTCCCTAGTTGTATTGCTGCTTTTCTAACCGATTTGCCGGGACTCCTCTGCATAGCGACTCAAACTGCTTCAATATTCTCAGCCGAACGCAAAGGTTTGGGACGATCACACTTCGATTTCAATACTGTTCCTTGCATTAGAAGCTTTTCATGCAGTTTGTGGATAGTTTTTCTAGAGGATAGAAAACTTTTTGAGTCTCTTCCCCCAAAGTTAAGCCCCAGGTTTGATTCTACCCCCCTCAAAATTAGGCCCAGTTTCATTCTGCCTCCTAAAAATTTGGCCCAGCTTAATTCTGCCCCTTCAAAATTTGGCCCAGCTTAATTCTCCCCCCTTAAAATTATACCCAAATTTGATTCTGCCCCCTCAAAATTAGGCCCCAGTTTAATTCTGCCCCCTCAAAATTAGGCCCAGTTTAATTCTGCCCCATCAAAATTAGGCCTACTTTGATTCTGACCCTCAAAGTTAGGTTCCAAGTTACGCCCGTGGTTGCTGATCAGCACTGTTGCATCGTAAGCCTTCCTTTGTCCGCCATGTTGTCTATCTTAGCCGTCTAGCGGCAGCATCATGAATTATGCTTCACATTTCATCATGCGACTTTTCCAATGACTACTGCAACGGCTCTTGACGCACCTATGACGTGATTCCTCATCTCAGAACCGAAAAAAAATAAATTGTGCGCCACCCTGTAGTTGACCCTTCTGAAAAAAAAAGTTCTAATTTTCCATACACTTCTATTTTCTGTCCGGTGTAAGAACGAAGTAAATGTAAATATAATTATATACGCGGCTTTTGAAATCCTACTGGTTGTTCGAATGGCAGATGTGCAAGAATCTTACGTGTAATGTGATAAAGTCACACCACTCGTTGAAAAACTAACTTGCACTCTATCCTGAAAAACGATCTTGTACCGTATAATGCCTTCTTTAAACCTTTATCTGACTTGCCTGACACAGAGGAATGCAAATTATATGAATTTTATGGCGTGGTTTTATATGATTCCATAACAATTTATCCAGATTCAGAGATAAATATGACTGTTTAGAGGTATTTGATTTCTACCTATCGATTTTTATCTATAGCTATATACACACCGTAATTTTAACTGCATAAAAAATGTGATTGAAATACGAATTTCTTGATCTACTTTATGTATTTATATATTTATTTAATACTTTTTATTGTATTTTAATAATATGTATTTTATTTTAGACATATAGCCTAAATAACACTGCAAAATCAAATGTTGAAAGTTCGCCCACGCTTTCACAGAAATTTTTTTTTTTTTTTCAGTTTAGTTAAGCTTTTTGGTAACAATAAACCTACAATTTCGTAACATTTACTAATTTTGACCAAATTGTACGCAATTGCTAAAAGAATTTCGTTCTGTTGAACAATCATTTGTTTGTCGCCTATTTAAACAAATCTTTGGCTACCAGAAACTTTTTTTTTTGTTTGTTATTCCACATATTCCTATTTTTTGTGCAGAAGACAAGAATACTCACTGAACTCAACTGAGTTGGTTGAGATAACCTTCAGAGGCAAACAGTTAGGTTTGTCTGGAGAAATCGCTGTGATGCACGACATTACATTCATTGTCAATCGCCCTTTGACGTTTTCCGCGCGGAATGCGAGCGAATCAACAGGTTTCCCTCTCTCCAAGGCACAGAGGAATTCTTGTTAACAAGACAAACAGACAACATTTCCTTTTCAAGATGTTTGGCAAATCTTGTGGCCTTGGTCAATTGGAAATTTTCTGTGTTTGCCTGCAAAGCCAACCAACCAGGAGAATGCTTCAGGAACACCAATACTCACTCATCCAAGGACTGTCCTCTGAACATGTCGACGGCGATGGCATATTCTGTTTGGAGACGGTTTTTCCCCCCTCTCTGTGTGCCTACCTTCTCCCCCCCCTTTCCCTGATAGCAAAGGCCCTTCTTTTAGTAGACGTTATCTCCTTGCCATCGCGACCAGCAACAGCTGCTGGACTTCAAGCAGATTCACGGGGCCTTCCCTTCCAGTCTTTGCCAATTACCATCAAACCTATTTGGTTCTCTCTGTGTGTGTCATTCGCAGAGCTCCCGTTCAGCAGCACCTCACCCGTTTGACACAACTGGCAGCAAACCGAGCAGAAAACACCGCGATTTAACAGCAGAGGCTGTATTCATAAGGTTAGCAATTTGGTGCGTCGAGATCGGTTTATCTGCGATTCCCATCTGCTTTGCAATTTGTAGAGTTTGTTCCTAGAGATCCGCGTCTCCATTCTTCACCCTGATGGTTTGGTTCACATTTACTGCAAATCACTCCGATGGTTTGGTTTAAATATTCTGTAAATCATTACGATGGTTTGGTTTAAATATTCTGTTAATCATTATAATGGTTTGGTTTAAATATTCTGTAAATCATTATGATGGTTTGGTTTAATTATTCTGTAAATCATTATGATGGTTTGGTTTAAATATTATGTAAATCATTATGATGATTTGGTTTAAATATTATGTAAATCATTATGATGGTTTGCTTTAAATTTTCCGAGCGATGTGTGCTCCCAACCCAAAGACCTCAAAGATCAACCGTGCCAAATGTATTTTTCGCATTTTGTTGCGGTAGGTTTTAAGACCACCGTATTGAAAGGCACAAAAAAATCTCTCAACTTACAATCCTATCTACCTGCCCTCCCCAACTCACCTTAGTAGTAACTGGCCAGCACACCGGATTTATAGTAAAAATCACAGATCTATCGTAGGTTCGATCCCACCACCGGCAAAAAGCGATTGTTGACCTGGAGACAAGAGTTCTCTCGAAACGAAATTTTAGAATAGGTATAAGTACGTAGTATAGAAGCACTAGGCAATGAATAATCTTAGTAAACATTGGGTGTTACGTGAAAGAATTATAATATCATTGTAGTTGGTTATTTGTGTAACGGAGGCGTACCGGATCAACAAGAGAGGGTCGATAGTATAGTAGGGAAATCTCAATCTTAACTACAGAATGAACTCTATGTCAACGAACAACCATCAATGTACACAGTTTCATTCCCATCATGGATTGCGGGTTATTTTTTCCAGTGTTTTATTTTCTTTATTTTCATATTGGAGAAAATGTATAATTTTTTGAAAATTATATTTCATGTTGTTATACATTTTAATATAAAGGTGGACTTGTTCTACTTAGCTGTGGCACTAACGAAAAACTTATATTTTACTACAGCTTGTCAGATTGTTCCATTTGTAAATTTTCACACTCATTTTCATTTTGTATTCAGTTTTAGATATTATTAATTGAAAGGGGGGGGGGGGATATTTTCATGGAGTGAACTGAATTGCAATTACCTTCAACGCTCCATATCTTATGAAGGTATGACGTGACACTGTATGAAAGAGATTGTCGCGAAATGGCACAAAAGCGAAATATGATAAATATAATATTTACGAACGTTGAAAGAGAAGAAAGAACAGAAGAGGCCTCGCATTAATAAACATCACAAAGGCATACTAGAATTTCTTTGTGCAAATTCTAAGACAAATGCAGTATTTCTTACTCTTTGTGTATTTGGAGAGCTACAGACAAGACTTTCTGAGCATTTTATGTCTGCGTGTCAGTAACACGAAGAGCAAGGATTTCTCCTCAAAATACGACCATGTTGTTCGGAACTGCAACTTGTAATACGCTGTACTTCAAGTTGAAACATATTCCATCATGTTTATGTCGACACGTTTGGAATAAGTGTTTTTTAAGCAATTGTCCCAAGTAACGAATTCAAGGAACGTCCATATAAAGAACAAAAATCACAAACTCAGTAGACTGCGCCGCTAGGATTTATCATGGAGGGTTGCGGAATGGACCGTTTTAGAAGAAAGTTAACTAAAAGTATGTAAATCTCTTAACCACATGTAATTTTTCTATGTTATTATTTTTGTTGTATTATGTTATTATTTTTGTCCTTATGTTCTATAAAATCGTTCCAATGTAAAATGGCTAACGCTGTATTTGGAATTTTCTATTAAATAAATTTTGGGGGCGCGATGTTGAAAATAAAGTAAACATGAAACCATGGATGTAGAGGTGCCACGGCGGGCGGGCCAGGGTGCCGCCCCGGTACTTTTTTTAACCCCTGGGACCGCCCTGGTTCTTTATTTTTATAACAACTATTTTTTCCTTTAAAAGTCTTCCTAAAAATATATGTAGGCCTATATCGAAAACATATTAACTGATATAATAAAATACATCTACTCTGTTATGAATCTAAGAGGCCAGTAAAGCAACCGTTATTTAGGCGAAAGAATCAATCGGCTGGCTGCATTGTGTCGACAATGGAAGTTAAGACCGACGCCGCCAGCATTTTTGCTCTTGACAATAACACGTTTATTAAATAAGAAAATATGAGGTTTACATATAAAGCTTTAAATATATTGTTCTTATTTTTCGCTGCTACAATTATTACTTTAACCTTTGATTTATCCTCTATTTCGTAGTTTTCTAATTATTAATATGCAAGTTGCATATCAAAATGTTCTTGTAGTATTTTTATAAACCAAATTGGGATTCGGAATTTGCTGCATTATGGGAGAAATTGGAAGGTTACGATAATATTTATGCAATTTATGAAATACTGTGCAGTGAATATGTCTCAAAACAGGCGCGTTAGTGACACGAAGATGTCTATTATGAGAAAACACCGAAGGGAAGGAACCGCCCTGGTACTATTTATTTTACCACTACACCGCTGAATATGCCACTGAAACTGAAGAATATACTAGTGACTTCCGTCATAGTATAACAACGACATGTTTGGAAATTTGGAAGGAAGGCCAATGGCATACAAGGACGTCCGGAGGAGGTATTTTCCCACGGAGATAAACTATCCATATTTTCTCCCTTAATAGTGTTGTCCATAAAATGAAAAAAAAAATCAGTTTGAAGCTATCATGTTTCTGCAACGCTCTTATAAGAATTAACCCAAATTACTGTGACTGAAATATTATACATATGTGTGAATAAAACATTCAAATGCTGACCAAGGCAAAATTTATTCCATAAAAAATATATACTAAAAACGTAAAGTTTCCACCCTCCAACAGGGTCTTCTTCGGATGAAGATTCACAATAAATTGTAATCACAATAAACAGTGTTACCATATGTGTGAAATATATAATTTTTAGTTGACATTCAATACAAAATGATATCCTTGCCATTGGAAACAAAATTTTGACCCTTTGCCAACCAATGGAGGTACAAAATTCAGTTTTTAATGAAATGTTATATACGTTATGTATTTGACAACAAGTGCTGAGTGTTCAATTTGTGTGCGTTAGTTAAAAAAATTGTTATGTAACCTGAAGTTCTGCAATTTTGAAAAGAATATAACAATAAATACATCATGTAGTCATTTTCATGTAATATAAGGTGGTCGGAGTCTGGTGCTAATTACATCACCTCCAAAATGGCCGAGATCGAGAATGTGTGAGGCCCTAGCCCCACATCCCCTAAAATGTGTCTTCATGGTATACGGTGCTATATGCACGAGAACTTTACCTTTACATTACCTTTCTGAAATGTTCCGTTGCGGTCTCAATTCAATACGTAACATTCGACACTCAATGTGACGACATGACGAATTATGATACTGTACGAGTTAGTGTTTTCGGTTGAACATGAGATTTGGAAAGAGGGGGTGCAGAAGCGAGTGTGGAATAAAATTAAGGGGTGCACCCCTTCCCCTTCGTTCCCCTCTGGTGTCGTCCCTGACTGCGAGGCTGTAGCGTACGCCAGTGGTGTTTACAACATATATATGCAATGATTCTTTTTTCTGGGAAGAAACGTCCTGTACTCTACAAGTTTGTTATTGTTTTCATCACAAGAAGTACTCAAAATATTGTGACATGTTTATAAACGATCGTGCATGTAGTCACACACACATTCTTCAGTCGTTGAAATAAACTGTTATTTGTTTTATTTTCACCTATAAAAAGGGGACGGTACGGCGTACCGTATGGTACCACCAGGAAAAAAAAACACCATATGCGTGCGCGCGTGTGTGTAGGCTATAGTTCAGGAATGTATGTCATTACCAAATAATTTGATCAAAATTACCGGATTTAGTAAAAGCTACCAAACTATTTTAGTAACCGTGCACATTTATTTAGATTTGCATAATAATTTGGTCAGACTTACCAAAGTTAGTAAAGGCTACTAAATTATTTTAGAAGTCGTGCACATTTGTTTAGAGTTTTAATAAATTATTTGGTCAAAATTACCAAATTTAGAAGAGGCTACAAAATTATTTTAGTAACCGCGAACATTTGTTTAGTTACCAAGTAATTTCGTCAAAATTAGTAAATTTATTAAAGGCTACCAAATTCTTTTAGAAATCGTTTAGACTTTAATGAAATAATTTCGTCAAAATTACAAAATTTAGTAAAGACTACCAAATTATGTTAAGTAACCGTGCACATTTGTTTATAGAGTTACCAAATAATTTGGTCAGAAATATCAAAATTAGTAAAGGCTACAAAATAATGTGGTCAAAATGACCAAATGTGTTGTAAATTCTAATTCCGACAAATCAATATTTTTTTCTGTATGCTACTAACAAACAATGGACATTCCGGAATTCGTTGCTTTGAAAGCCCACAATACTTGCGCTGGTAACAGGATGATGCACTTGATGTGCGTTGCACCTGATAGGGGTCCACTCCTAAACGGATCCATGCGAGGGAACATCAATTGCAAATAAGAAGGAATAAAACCGCCGGACATTGCATGCGGGAATAACTAACCGGCCTGTCATATTTTGTTTTATAGGGAGCTGCACGTTTGTACGATAGTTGCATGAATGTTCCAGTCACGGACACGAGGTTCCAGCATGCTTTGCGCTCGAGTTGGCGCTCTCCGCTCGCTGCATACATGCAACTGGACTCGGCGTGACACTCGGTTGGCCACCGACTAAGAACCAACCGCGGAGGAGTCGCCGGGAAAAGTAAACGCTCCCTCGCATTTCACAGTTGGAACTGTTTGCCTAAGCATAAACGTAAATGTCACAATCTCGTTGTTATCTTTCCCCGTCTTTTGTTTTAATGGTCGGGAATGTTTTATCTTTTTCCCACTGTCCCTTGTGTATTATAATTTTTTATTCGATTTGCATGCACTCTATGCGCTTACGTTTCGGCGGTAATTATTCACATCGCTGCCGCAAAACTGTTTGGCAACAAGCATGCTAATATCTATTTTAAATGTTGTTTCATGTGTGCTTTATGTATGTCTTCTCTCCTGCACGTTTACCCTTTATTGTTTCTTCACGTTGAGCGAGCCTCAACATGCGCGGTTTAAATTTAGTCTCAAGTCTCCAAGATGAACAATACATATTCATTTCTGTATAACGACCTCAGCTCTTTTAGTTTCGAGCCCTCCCTTTCTTAAGAATACTTTAAGAAACTGCATTTGATCACGATGATTTGTTTGGACTTTTAACCGCTGTACTTAGTTTGCTACATATACACCAATGTTTCAGAGACTCATTGTGTGTCTGTCTTCAGGGTATAGTGTTTTTAGAATAGAATAGGATATAGGTTTATTTCAGTATGAGCCTTTGCGGCTGTACATACATTTCCATACATCGATGAATATTTTTTTCCTTCTCTTCCCCCCCCCCCCCATAACCCCTCTCTTTATGCCCTCACATGTTCAACTTTACCTTTCATACTAATTGTGGGTTCTTTTCTCACTAGAATCAATCAACCTGTTTAATTTTTCTCATAATTTTACACTTACTTATAGCACTAGTTATTGTCAAAAAGAAGCTTTCTGCACACCGCTTCCAGGCCCTTTCACTCCCGTCCCTCAACTTATTCGCTCTCATTGTCCAGACGTAATGTAGGAAGGTTCCCAGGTCCCTTATTTGTGTTTCGGCCCTTCCAGCCATTTCCCTCCCCGTAATGGCCTTCATTAGCCCCTCAATTTTTGTTTCGTTCATATCCCTTATGTATTTCCGTCTAGCCTCTGCTGTTTCTTTGCACTGGAGGAGAATGTGGAATTTCGTCTCGTCTTCCCCACACATTGGACATTCTGCACTCCCGTCCTGTCTCTCGCGCTTGAATTGTGCCCAACCCCCTAGCCTGAACCATGTCAAACCCGTCCTGTCACTCGCTCCACACACGTCTACGTATTTTCGCCTTCCCCATTGCCTATCCCCATCCACGATTTGTGCCGTAATTAAAGATACTTTTCCCGCACATTCTGCCAAAATGTTTTGTTTGCTGATGTCCTCCAATCTGTCCCGTATTATCCCCATTTCCTGCATGACCACCTTCCCCTCGACTCCTTCTTCCCAAATCCACCCCAGTCCTATGGTGTATAGTTCCTTCTATATCATTGTTACCCATTGGCGTTCGTGATCGTGTGTCTGTGGTCCCAAAATCCGAATACAGAATGTACTTGAGGAACATAGCAGTAATGTCTCTGGTTAAAAGCCGAAGCAATCCATCATAAATCAACAACCATTTCCGAGCATATTGTGAAGGCCAGGCAAATTCCTTAACATCACTCACAGCAGAAACAAGGCTCGGGCCTCACTTAGGAATGGCCTCCGAAACTACGGACCGCCATGATTTTTATGATGCTCACCTTAGAATTTATAAAGCGTCTGTATTTTTTAGGCATTATCTTCATTGTAAATATAATGTAATTTGGACGTGACCCCATATTTTGAACACCCATGCTCTACGCATGTATGCTGGCAGTTATTCTCTCATCAGTTCATTGTTCACCCCGATTCTCTGCGATCACCTTAAACTGGTAGACAGTCGACAAAAAAAAATATATGAATAAATTGAACGAAGGAAAACCTAGATCGAACAGAAGTGAAGCTTCCTCCACAGATGCTTTATTAATGTCACTCACTCAGCTCTGGGTTCCCTGAAGAAATATCACCTAATTTCTCGTCGCCTGTGAAACATCCCACGTCTCCAACAAAGCGGCTCCATGAATACGCAAGGACTCATCCCGAACGCGGCCCATGAATTGATGAAGTCCCCACAGGAGAGATGAAGCAGTTGTACATCTTTTGTGGCAATCATGGAGAGGGGGATGTCGGACGGGTTGGTCCTCCTTTCACATGCTTTCCCCACCCCATCCCTTCTCATTGGTTCAAGACAAGCATGTGAAGAGTTGACGAGGAGGAGAGGCATAGAATATAGATGTTCGTACGCATGCCAACTCACGTCTGCGTCCTCTTGCTCCCAAAGGATCCAGTGCACCAATGGGGTTCAGATGACTATCAGCATTGAGAGCAGGCAGGGACAGTATGTGTGTTATTTTCCCTACGGGAAAGATCAACGGTGCAGATTGCCTTCAAAAAGTGGTTGTTGTATGTGTAAGGGAGAGAAAGACACTGAAAAGGGAAAACGGGAGGACCTTCTTCCGCCCCCCTCGACCTATTCAATCGTCCGCGTACTCCATGTTCTCTTGCTGGTTGTACTGTGAGCGCAAGGATTCAATTTGTAGCCCGGTGACCGCCACTGTCACTACGGGAACCACTCCAGCGGGTGAAGACGCATACAGGGGGAGAGCTTATCTGATGGACGATACAATCAGCAAAATGCAGTGGTTTTTGTAGGCTCGGGGGGGGGGGGGGGCAAGGAGGACCACGCGCCTCCCGAACTACTCTTATGCCGCCTGGTGGTGCGTTCCCAAACCGTCGATCCCATCACCGTGAGTGTACACCCTCACCTGGACATTCCCCCTGCGTTCTTGGAGCCTTCTTTGCGGGACTCCCCCCTTCTGGGAACTTTATCGACGAAACGCATCTTCACGTCCCCTTCTGCCATAGTTTGCATTCAAGCCAAGTCCTCAACTTACGCATTGCGTTTGCAGACACGCCTCCGGTTACTTATCTTCACGGAGGGGCATATTGTCGCTCTGTCACGGCTTGTTCTCCAAATGGGACCCTTTCAGATCAACTCCTTCCTCATTTCGAATAATGGACGTGAGGGTCACTGCGCCTAATAGGAAATGGCTGGAAATTGTAAACTGGGAATTCCTAGTTAAGTTCATTGTAAGCGGACGACAAAGGCTTGCGGTGGTTGGGGGCCAGAAAAGACGGCAGATGGACGATCTTCATCTGATACAGTGAAATGTGTGAAAGTTACGGACCTGAAGGTCATAGGTGTTCCAAGATACCTGTATCGTGTGGCATACACGCGAATCAGTATCATGAAACTTTTTTCCCCCTTTAGTATCGTGTTCCTGTTTTGTCTTTTAGATACGTATCGATGCCACTTTCGGCTTTTCTTCCCTCCCATATACTCAATTCTTGTGGTCACTTGAACTATCTGCCATCTCAGAGTAAACACTTCTCCGCTGACTTTCAGCTCAGAGAATGCCGTGGCCTGGAGACCTGTAATGTTACTTCTGCCTGCTTCACAGCTCGCACTGTGGCCGAATGTCACTTCAAAAGTCTTTCCGGTTTTGATATAACCTGTGTTTAATATCTCTTTAACAGTAATTTTGCCTGTAGCATTATATGGATGCAAAACTTGGACCCTTACATTAAAAGAGAAACATAATTTTGGAGTATTTGAAAATAAAATCCTTAGAAAAATAGTTGGACCTAAAGGGATGAGGTGAGTGGAGTAGGTTACATAATTTAGAACTACATAACCGTATTCATGTCCGGATATTAGTAATATATTTAAATCAAGAAGACTTAGGTGGACAGGCCATGTGGCACGAATGGGAGAGGAAAGAAGAGTTTACAGGATTCTTGTTGGGAAACCTGATGGTAAGAGATCAGTAGGAAGGCCAAGACGAAGATGGAGAGATAACGATGAGATGGACCTAAAGGAAATCTGTAGGCATGGAAAAAAGTAGATAGAACTTGCTCAGGATAGAGACAGATGGAAGGTTTCTGTTGCTGCTGCCATAAACCCTCGGGGTTAAGAAGTCTAGAGAGTTAGTTAGCTGCGCTATCTACGAAGACTCAAGCCCAGAGACTACAATACAGGAATACATTGATTAGAAAATGTCCATAAAAGTAATTAAAAATGCCAAAAATGAAACTATTAACAATTTATTAACAGCTTTAATATTGCTATGCAAATTTTTGATGTTAGTATTGTCTTCGCCAGGTAGACAATTTCATATAAACTATCGTATTTCGAAGTATCTAGTAACCAACCCTATGCCAAAGTCTCAACAATATTATTGTTTTTCTTTCCTGTGACAATAAGTGGCGGTCTACAAAGGCTCTTACCTTAAACGCGACAATTGAGGTCTGCTGTATTTCAGTTTTAAACATGGAGAGAACCAAAAATATATTTGATGCTTTTTTTGTTCAATTTTTTCTCTTTTTTGATATTATTATTGTTTTCAAAGTTTTTCATTTTAGTGTAATTAGCAGTGCGTATTAAATTTATAAATAATATACAAACTGACAATTCATCAACAAAATAACATGCATTACTTTCCTATAAATAGGCTACTGTAACCTATATATTTAAATGCAATCATTAAAATACTAGTTTATTATTATTTTTTATTTTAAAAATGCCTTCTCAATTGACATTTATGAGTACACAATCATCAGAAGACAATTAATTTGGAAACAAAGTCTTCACTTAAGCTGTGTAAATTTTGAGACCACAGCACCGGTTATTACTAGACCTCGGATGCAGGCAAATAAGAAAAAAGTTATGTCAGGTTTCATTAAAAAACACAACTGAAAAAGTTTTATAGTGCCTAAAATAACCTATTTTGCTTGTTAGAACCTATTTTAGATTTATGTGCCTAAATTAAACCTTTTTTAGGTTTTTATATATTTTTTTAGGTTTTACAGGATTTTTATATCTGACGGGTATTTTCTCGGTTTGGTGACGAAGCAATTCAATGACTGACGTGTTTGAAACATGTATTATGTCAATATCCATCCCTCAAGTCTATGACGTTTTTGAAAGCTCCTCTGAAGAAAACAAAATGTTTGACCACACTGTTACCTGCACACAGAGGGGCAGTTTCACCATACCACCCCCAATTTTGGATTCTTAATGCTAAGCCTTGTCTACTACTATGAGAAAGTAAACTGTTCTTGCAAACCCCCCCCCCCCCCCTCACCTTTCCCAGTTTTGACACCCAATCGCCTCTACTGCCTGCATAGTTGGAAACTTCTGATCCGTGTGCTCTTGCTCACTTTCGCGTCAGTTCGGTCCTTTTGTGGCATTTGTTTCAGCATTCAAATTTGCACCACTGACTATGTTTCTGTTGAAAGATAATTTTCAGCATGTATAATGATCCTCGCAGACAGAAGGCGCAGTTTGACTGTGGATAAGGTGAAAAAAGATTCAGGTTGGTCAGAAGGATCATGATAAAATTCAAGTACCTATAATTCCCGGGAACTTTCAAAAAATTCAAGGGTACAAGCAGATGTTTTCTCTATTCCAACCTTACGTTTTATCGACTCTCACCAACCCTCCTCACAAATGTATTAGCAATATATAGGATCTGTGTGCTTCCAATGTACCAAAAAATGTATCTAAACAACTTCAAGATATTTTGAAATAATCTTACGTCTGTCAGATAGATTGTTCTGCAAAAGACACTAACAAAGTAAACGGATTGAGAAAATCTGTTTTATTTTCCAAGCGGCTTTCTTTTTCCTCATCGCTAAAAATAAAAATAAAAGCTAAACTGAGAGAAATTTGCCCATTTATAAATATGTATAAATTTAATTGGATTAATACAAGTTGCAATTTTTCACGTCTACGGAGAAAAAAATTGGAATAGAGAAATCATCTGCTTTTACCTTTTTCTTCATATTTACAAAAATCCATGCATAATTCTGAGCCAATAATTCACGCATAATCCCCCGAGCAAATATTTCACGTATAATTCCTAGAATTCAAGGAATTCCAAGTGAGTAGCCACCTTGATATGTGCAGCAAATTATACATACGTAATTCAATTTTCATATCAAATAGTAACTTTTACTAACAGCACAAGTATAGCATTACAATAATTTGTGGATGATTTTGAAAATGAGAGAAATGAAAATTTGGTTACAAAATTAATATTTGGTTGTTATATAGGCTATACCTATTAAAATTTCAATTTAACGATTGTATCTAATCAGTATTTTTCAACAATTTTGTAACATTTTAAATTTTTTGTAACCTATTTCAAGTTTTTTCGAGCCTAATTTCAGATTTTTAGAACCTATTTTAGGATTTTTAGAACCTATTTTAGGATTTTTAGAACCTATTTTAGGATTTTTAGAACCTATTTTTGAATTTTTAGAACCTATTTTAGGATTTTAGAACCTATTTTTGGATTTTTAGAACCTATTTTTGGATTTTTAGAACCTATTTTAGGATTTTTAGAACCTATTTTTGGATTTTTAGAACCTATTTTAGGATTTTTAGAACCTATTTTAGGATTTTTAGAACCTATTTTTGGATTTTTAGAGCATATTTTAGGAACTTAAAAGCACACCTTTTAGAACCTAAAAACCCGAGGTCTAGTTATTACTGCTATTATTACTATAACTGTTTTACTATCTTTATGCTGCTGAAAGTTGAACCTTTCCCATGATTTCTCTCTATACACGGCCACACTTAAAAAACTTTTTTTTTTTTAAAGGAGCTTAAAAGACTAATTCAAGATGGCGGTGGATCACTCAACGACTACTGGTAGTGAATATGAGATGTGCAACGAATGATGCTTTGGTTCAGTCCGTAACGGTCTTTCAAAATTATGAAGTCAAGAATAATGAAAACTAAAGACAATGCGAGGGAAGCTAAGAGACAAGGGATTTCTTAGCGTGGAACCTCTTACTTTGCTTTTCCAAGGAAGCAGAAGGTTGTCGCACGCAACTGCCTGGGACTCTGTTGCAACGTCAAAAGCGCGTGCACGGATGGTCGTGGGTGCGTGCGAGCTTCAGTGTAGTTCGCACTTGTGCCAGTTCAGAGGGACGACAATTTGCGGCACGATATGGAAAGAGGAAGGCATGTTCTCGTAAGGAAAAATTGGCGCGAAGAACACTTCTATCTTTCAGCGCGAAGCTCACCGAGTAGATCGCATGAAATGGAATTATTGAGAACAAATTGAGACCCTGCTGCTTGTTATGTGGGAAGCCTTCCAATTTGTTAATAAAACGACGTTTTTTTTAATCCTTGATAACTAACGTCGTGGTAATTTGACAAGTCTACAGCACCAAGTAGTTAGAAATAGGCAGTGGTTAGAAACACACTTAGTAATCTCAGCGGATCTGGGTACAAAAGGATTGAAACTGTGTACAAGAGCGCCAAAGAGCTTGAATTTGTTCTTAAACCTATCAATGTTATATATTTGTTCTTAGACCTAATTTGTTCTTAAACCTATCTTTGCCTATAAAATATTTCGCTAGTACAGCGGCAGAGATAATAGGTGCCTAATAGTCCATACTCATTTCCGTTCTAAAAATTCTCCTACTATTACTTTTCCCGTTCGGATAATTGTTCAATGACTACAAACTATAATTTGTTCGATACCTGTTGGAGGGTCATTGCACAGTGGTTCGAATCCCACTTTAAACTGTAGGTCCAGTCCTACTTAGCCTATCTGTGCATAAAGTGGGCTTAAAACTACAAATCAAATCAAATTATAACATTATTTATATTTATGAAAGCAATTGAGAAATGTATCAATTATTTGGTAAATATTATTTAAAAACTGAATTTGGATGCATAATGCAATCAAATGCTTGCATATTTATTATTGATTGACACTAACGGGGTAATAATTTTGATTATAGACATTTGTAAATATATTATAAAATACATAAGAAATGATTTGTGGATATTACATACATACATAAAACATAAAATTATAATGTAATCTATTCACAATTATCTAAAACATTTGAATAGGATTTCTCCCTTTTTTGATTATTTGTATGAGACGATTTTTTTTTGTAATCACAATATTCCATTTCAGATCTATTGTCCAAGATTCACTACTAAGCAATTTAACGGTAACAGTAGAAAGTAAATTTTATTTTTGTCATTCTTGCAGTGCATTGAAAAGCTGTATAAAACTAAGAACTATTTTAGTGAAGTAATTAATCTGGATTGATGCATTAACAATTACTATCTTTTTTTGCATTTGATAATCCAAACAAGATATCAGCGCATGCGTAGTGTCTTTAACCGAGTTGCACGAAGAACAACCCCAGTTATGCCATCTGTGAGACAAGTCCAGTACTTGTGCATTACCCAATTAAACCAGCACGGTATACAAAACGCTTCGGGTTCGCCCCGTAAAGTTGTAATAATAATAATTACGGCGTTTAAAGCAAAATGGTGGAAAGACTCTAGTGAAAAAAAAAACCTCCGGGAGAGGGCAGTAATTACGTTGTTATTCCCGTCTGCCGCTTGGCGTGTTGCATGGGCGGCGAATGACATTTAATTAAATAAATTCTCTGAGTGCCGTTCGACATTTCACATGCTATGCACTTCCTCACTCGGCAGTCCTTTTTCTCTGTCTCTGTGTGTGAACGACATTTATAATGCTCCACGTTTGATAGCTATGGCGTGTGTTTTTAGGGGGGAAAATAGTCCCCAGAAAATCAGCGTTGCCAAACTATGGAATTTTGACCATGTTTAGGGGAAAATATTCCCCACAAAATCAGTCTTGCCAATTTACGGAGTGTTGACCATATATTATTGCTGCAGGGAAGGATTTTGAGTGACAGTGGGAAATTTGAGTAATATTCTGATACCCAACTGCATTACTAATAGTTTATGTGAAGCCATGATAGTTCAGTAGACAACCGTGTGGCAGAGACGACTGGAACGTGGTGCAGAACACACAACTCCCACTATGGGCCCCTACGTTTGGCACAGTACAATACAAAGGGGAGAGTTGAACTTCTCTTAGAGTGACGAAATTACCTTTTTAATAGACTCGTACGTTACCAGTGGCGTACCCAAGAAAGGTTTGTGGGGGTCATAACCCCTCCCCCTTTGGGCTCTGTACTCTTTAAAAAAGAGAATGTCAACGGTAGGAAAAGAAGGCAAAATTAGGACTGACTACCAAAAAAAGTATATGACATATTCGAGAATTCTGGGCACGCTAGCCACTGCACGTCACAAAGAATTTCTGAGACATTCAATAGAGAAATCTACTGTCCCAAAAAATTTATACAAACTCAAACTTGAAAAAAGAAAACGGCAAGTTATTTGGAAGCAAGATAGACAAAACAGATTATACTAATATAATTATTGTGCCGATTTTACAACAATTTAAAAGTTCGTTTGTCTTCAGGAATTATGTAGAGATATTATAGGAGCAATAGTTGGCAACACTATACGAAAAACATTGCATATATTTTAGTGTAGTTCAGAGCATTTGATAATTAACGTTACCCTAAAGAGGTATCAGCTTAAAAAATCTTGGTGGGTGATTTAAGCATAACATGAAGGGGAGTGTTATATTTTTCTTCTCAAGTATTCCTCCAGATCATCCTAATTGGACAATTAAAGGTATTTTACATGTTAAAATGCGAGCAAGCGAAGGAAAAAATGCCGTGGTTCGACACGATAACGCTCATATCCGGTGCGGAGGCATATTCTGTGCATTGACTCGGGATGAGCATTTTGTTGTAGGCCGCTACTAGGCTACGTGATGTTATAATTATCTCCTTATGATATATGAAGGAGAAAAAGCTATTTTCACGGTGGCTGCGGTTTTTCAGATTCTCATCCTTTTAATTCCTTGTACGGTTTCCCCGCTGATTAAAGCAATCGTTTTGTTGGTGGCTTAATTTACTTTTGAGAGTCCCCGAACACGCTGGAATTGAAACACAGACTGTGTCGTGTAGGACGGTGATACCCGATCATTTGTTTGCATGTCGGTGGTAGTGGCCACAAACGTAAGTTCAGACAATTACCTTAACTGGATTCAATTCCTGGAATTTGTATCTCTATGCCCAAATTTTTCATCAATTTTAACCACATGGTAAGACAATATGCATTTTTAGCGAATGAAACCCGGCCAGAAATGGTATTCTACATAACATACAGAAAGGCAAGAAATGCATATGTGTTTTTCATCAAAGAGTTTTTTTAACATTCTTGTTTGAGATACCACCAAAATACGCCCTGTAAATAGGCAAATCCTCTATGAGCAGTGAAATCCTATGTTTGGCCAACGATTTCCTGTTTTTTATCATTTTAAGTTTTTTTTAGCAAAGCTAGCATTATTCTCTCTCCCTTCCCCCACAAAATAAATGTGTGTATATAAATACACATGATCCCGTTAATTTTCTATAATACTAACTGATTGCCCGGCGTTGCCCGGGTATTTATTTATCCCAATCTTCTATTAGACAGGAAAATAATGAATTCTAACTATAGTGTAAAATGAACTTGGAGTTGAACAGCATTGGGAGTGTCACTATTCATCTTAGCCACCCCGAAAACTATGGATTCCACACTAATATCGGTCGTTTTCGTTTATTTTTACATGTCACCCCATCCCACCGCCACCCCTAGGTGTGCCGGGGGTGTCTTACCTCCACAGTATTTCTTTCCAGATTGTAAGTCATATGTGTACGAAGTTTGGTCATGGTGAATGTCACCCATTAGCCTAGCGACTCCTAAAACTATGGATTCGACACTAATCTTTTTCATTTTTGACATTTTAATTTTCACCCCCTCTCATCCCCATCCCGATAGGTGATGAACTTGGAGTTGGACGGCATTGGGAGTGTCACTATTCATCTTATCGACCACGAAAACTATGGATTCCACACTAATATCCTTCGTTTTCGATTATTTTTACATGTCACCCCTTCCCACCTCCACCCCTAGGGGATGTCATGGGTGTCTTAACCCCACAGCATTTATTTCTAGATTGTAAGTGATAGGTGTACCAAGTTTGGTTGAAATCGCTCCAGGCGTTCGAGAGTTATGCCGGAACAAACACACACACACACACACACACACGCACGCACACATCCATTTTTATATATATAGAAGAAGAAGAAGAAGAAGATTGTAGGGTGTTGCAGCATGTTGGAGTACCACTGCTCCAAGTTCCTGAGTGATTGGTTTCGTGTATTCAGTCCATCTGGCACAATAAAACGTGTATGGAGATGTTAAGCGTGCATAATATTTGAATCTACGTTCAATTGTTTGTACAGTTGTTGTTTTTAGTCCACTTTATGCACAGTAAGGCTAATCGGGACTGGACCTACAGTTTAAAGTGGGATCCGAACCACTTGTGCCTCCACCGGGTATCGAACCCGGGACCCCTCGATTACAAGGCAATGACGCTACCACTGCGCCATGGGGGAGGCCCAATTGTTTGTACAGTTGTGGATTACGAGATTATGTGTTCAGCCATCTTAGAAATGGTCTTGTAAGTTGAGTATTAAATCGTTGTTATTTTGTACCCTCGTGCTAATTTTTATATTATGAAATACCTACGTGTGTGAATCAATTAACCTCTGCGTACATACACCACACGACAGAGATATATACATGGCGACGAGAATTTAGTTAGAAATCGAGGATAAGTATGTACCTATGTTTTAATTCTAAGCTTCGAGTTATAGTATAAATGTATAATGGCTTTAGTAGCTGGTTTTGATAAATATGATCGCCAAGATGGATCGATAGTAGTAGACTTACTTATACTTTAATTAATGGCATGAAGATTGTAAATAACACTAAATATACTGAAATGTTCCACAAAATAGACATGTAAATGACGAGGCGTACAACTACTGCACGTCGTCTCTGGAATGACTCTACTCGCACCCACATTGCGCATGCGCAGACTGACATGGCAAATAGATTAATACGAATAACAATTCGTCTAAACAAATATCAAATATCAGGGGTTCGGGTTAGATAGATGGAGGCACAAGTGTTTCGGATCCCACTTTAAACTGTAGGTCCAGTCCCGATTAGCCTTACTGTGCATAAAATGGACTTTAAACACCAAATCAAACAATCAAATATCATATTATGTACAAACTACAAAAGGAACCATCAAAGGGTTGCCGAACACTATAGTTTACATTGTCAAAACATGATTTGTCGAGAGCGGGACAGTGGATTGAAGTGTATCACGCAGTTTTCTTTTATGGGTGTGTTTCCATACTATTGACCAACCCGTACATACATATACACACATATAGGTGTGTGTATGTGCAACCACGCTGCATACGCACGCACACAAGTAAACAAAATATATGATTTATCTGTGCTAAAAAAAGTTTCATAACAAAGTAAATTTGATTTAGGTAAATTTTTCAATGTTTACCAAAGTCTGAAACAAAACAGAGTCTTGGACACGAAGCTTCCGTCTCCTTTCGATTTTTTTTCGGTCGCTGTACCATCACTACTGTAGGTCCAGTCCCGAATAACCTCTCTGCTTAAAGTGATTCATTGATTGAGTTCGTGTTTTATGGGGAAGAGATACAGTTACGCACCAATTGTGCATTTATTTCAATATCGCCCGAATTAACACTGCTACTAAAAAAAGGAGCTGGGTGTACCAAGAGTATGAATTTCTCTCCATGTTGCAAGTGGAAGCGTTTTTTTAATGTTGATTATTAAGCTGTACACGATATTTGAAAAATATGAAATAAAGAATTTTTGGAATCCCATGTATTCCTTATGGGGAATCAACTTCAATATCAAGTTAGGCTAATCAAATGGGAGTTACGACTTTTCTTCTTGACAATCACTTCTTCAAATTGCCCTCTTCCCGTTGATATCATTTTCTATTCCATCGGAAATTTGATATTAGATTACAAATCAAATAATACTCCTATATGCCCAATGAATTTCTTCTTGCCTCCTGGCAGTGTTGCCAAACCTGGTGCGCATAAAAGAGCTAAATTTCAACTTAAATGGAGTTAAAACTGACTTTCAAGGAGCTAGGTTTACGAAGTCTGGATATAGTGCTTCCTAGAGTAATGTTAGTTGTCAAAAGGGTGGAGTGCTTCTAACTCTAAATTGATGACAATTTATTCTTAGTTTTCACCATCTAGATCCGGCGTCATTACCCAACAACTCATGGTCGTATGAAATCGAAAATAAAGGATTTCCTGATAACAATATCATGACAATTTCACGTCAACACGGCGCTATAAAAAAAAGTAGCTAGGGATATAAGAGGGGGTGGGGCGACGCAGCCAATATAACAATATCACTTCACGTGCAAAATGCATAATCATGGAAAAAGTTGGTCTATGTGGGCCGGAACCAATGATGGTATCATTGTGGGGCACGGGGACGGATGCCCCAGTTCACAGCCAAACAAGTGCACGAAAGAGCCAGATCTGGCTCCAAGAGAGATAAGTTGGCAACATTGACTCGGAGGGAAAAGCCGGGCGGAGACTGTCTCGCATGCCCTTAAATCCACTTTATACACAGTAAGGCTAATCGAGACGGCACCTACAGTTTAAAGTGGGATCCGAACTACCATGTGCCTCCACCGGGTATCGAATCCAGGACCCCTTGATTACAAATCGACGACGCTACCACTGCGCCATCGGGGAGGCCATCTCTGCTTAAAGTGGGCTGAAAATAAACTTTTATGACTTAACATATTCTGAAATAAGAAATGGGAATAAAAGAGAAAAGTAAGAGTGCAATTGTGACTGTGAGCGAGAGAGGGCGATTTCGTAATGGTCGCTTGCAGAAAGGGTGGAAACTGGCCCATCGTTAACAATGTTAATTAGTTGCTTTGAGACAATGGAAAAAGGGAGGAACTAAGTTGTAACTCGCGACGCTCCACGGCACACTATTATCATGATAATGATAACACAGGGACAACATATGACACACACACACACACACACACACACAAAGCGGTTGCCTGTGATGTTATACGTGTATATGCAGTAGCAAGTGGTTCAAGGAGCCCCACCTGCTGTTCGAGTGTGTGTAATATGCCAGTCACGTACTCAGGGAACAATTACTTTCAAAAAAGGAAGAAAACATTACGACACACATCCCCTTTCCAAGCTTTTGTATGACGTGTGTTAAGATGGTGCGTGTTTCTTCTTCCTCTTCGGATTCTCCCCCACCCCCTTGTCTTTCCCTCGCGCTGACCAGTAATTCGACAGGTAAATTTAATTAGCAATTCCTAGGAGTATCTTCCGGTCTTCATTTGTTTCATTACGGCACACTCTTGATGGTAAAATAACCACCTTCGATACAAACCTTTCTTCCGAAAAGAAATAGCAAAAAACTCTGTTCGCGGATTTCCTATTTGAGATGCTGACATTCACATACACACCACTTTGTGTAAAGTATTAGTTGCAAAGTTATAATTGAGAGTAAATTTATTCTTAAATAAATGAAAAGAAACCAACTTTAGAGTTATCACTTGTTGAAAAAAAAATATTTTCTTAAAATTCAGAAATTATTATACTCCACAGTATTTCAGACTTACAACTTACTGAAAAACATTCCGAAATAATTTAAACGAATTATTCCCATAAAACTATGTAATTAATTTTTATAGAAAAACGTGCCATGATCTAGACAAAGTTGCTTTTCTAATTCAACACTAGATGACATATCAGCTAAAAATCAATTTATAAAATTTTTAAAATTCAGAAATTATTATACTCCACAATATTTCAGACTTACAACTTACTGAAAAACATTCCGAAGTAATTTATATCGAATTATTCCCATAAAACTATGTAATTAATTTTTATAGAAAAACGTGCCATGATCTAGACAAAGTTGCTTTTCTAATTCAACACTAGATGACATGTCAGCTAAAAATCAATTTATAAAATTTTTAAAATTCAGAAATTATTATACTCCACAATATTTCAGACTTACAACTTACTGAAAAACATTCCGAAGTAATTTATATCGAATTATTCCCATAAAATTATGTAATTAATTTTTATAGAAAAACGTGCCATGATCTAGACAAAGTTGCTTTTCTAATTCAACACTAGATGACATGCCAGCTAAAAATCAATTTATAAAATGTAAATTAGAGATGGTTAAGTGGAAGTCAAGGCTTGTGCGTTAACTTTGCCATCCAAAACAAGGAATAAATAAAAAAAAAATACGAATTCGTATATAAGAAGAAGGTAGTAAAATATTTGTTTAAGTAGACGACAAACAAATTACTGTTCACCAGAAGTAATCGCTTATATGTGTTTAGAGTTACCAAATATTTTGGTCAAAAATTACCAAATTTCGTAAAAGCTACCAAATTGTTTGTTTATGGTTGCAAAAATTTGTTTTGTTTTTCTTGTACAGTGTCTCTCAAAAGTTTTAGGACAACGACATTTTAAACTAGGCAACCCAATTTACACAAGCCGTTGGTGGGTTGCGTGCAGAGTTAGGCTCAATTTCAGGGTTGCCACATGCACAATAGATATTTATAAAATACGCGAAAGAAATATAAACAAGTATTATTGTGTAAAATTATTAAAAATATCACTATTATATCGCAAATGACAAAATTCTTTCTGAAAGAAAAAAAATAGGTTTTCTAGTATTTCATCGCTGATGATTTGATTTGATTTGATTTAGTTTATTTTACTTCGCGTTTTGTGCCTCTTGGCTAATTTGCGAAGATGGGGATGAGTGATGAAATGATGAAATTGATGAATGGACATTCACAAACAACCAAGCCCGACCGGGATTCGAACCTTCCCGAAAGGTTACAAAGGAGAAGAGAAAGAGAAAGCGAAAGGAGAAGAGGAAAAGTAGAGGAGAGAAGAAAGAGAGGATAGACGAGGAGAGGAGATGTAGTGAGGAGAATGGAAAAAGATTCGAGGAGAGATGAGGAAAAAAGAACAAAGAAGAGAAAAGAGGAGGAAAACGAGACGAGAGGAGAGGAGGAGACGAGAAGAGGGAAGTGGAGAGTAGAGTAAAGGAGAGACAAGGAGAAGAACGAAAAGAGAGAGAATAGTGCAGTGGAGTCGGAAATCTAAGACAGGAAAGGAGATAAGAGGAGTGGAGAAGAGTGGGATGGAGATAAGATGCGAGAAAAGTAGGGAAGGCGATATGAGAGAAAAGCATAACAGAAAGAGGGGAGAGAAGAAGGAGAAGGAACTGGAGAGAAGAGGTAGTTGCAAAAATATCCTCTGAGCGTCAAGAATGGATGCATTGGTCAAATTATCGACATGAAACATTCAATAACATTTTGAAATGTATTGGAGAATATATTAAATCGTTATGAAAAACTAAATATGCTGACCAAGGCAGTAATTTATTTTATTAAAAACATAAACTAACGTAACGTTTCAACCTTCTAGCAAGGTCTTCTTCAGACTCTGTATCAAGTACAAAAGTAACGTTAGTTTATGTTTTTAATAAAATAAATTACTGACTTGGTCAGCATATTTAGTTTTTCATAATCATGGAAACAAGGCTTAATGGAGTTATATTAAATCGGTGCGAAATGCCTTTTGGCTAAGTTCAGAGCAAGTTAAAATCTTCCATGTAAGATCTTTGATTTTACCTGCGATTACACCACTAAAAAAATGAACGTAATTTTTAATATTTATTCAATTTTTCTCCACTTCTCGGTTCGTTGAAATGGAGATTTTGTAATTCAATATTTCCCCTCCCCCTATCGTTAATTTCAAACGGAATCATTCCGTTTCACACGGCGTGGACAATGAACACAATGGGATATGTCTAAAACTTACGAAAATTTTGTGCCACCGGAAGGGTTTGAATCTACGACCGTCTGACTGACAATCCTAAACGGTAGCCACTACCCTACAAGCTTTCGCTCCTTAAACCAGGTAGATGAACCACTACACCACGCCTTTACCTTCGAATGAAACAACAATTGTTTTTAAGTATTCTGTCCCTCCAATATTGTAAATGTCGTTTGGTATACGTGTAGTTGAACTTTTACTTTAATTTTGATTTGCTTTCTTGTAGTAGCTATAACCGATATCTTCGAGAAATAATTTTCGAAGTGATTAAAAACGAGAATATTGGTAGTTGTGAAAATGCGAGTTATTTCTTCTAACTTATTATTGTGATTAGACATTATTAATGGAAAATATCTAGAGGCTTGAACATTACAGGACGATACTATTTTCCTGTGATACTGTAACAGACAAGATGCTTGTTTACTGATGCAAGTCTTGTGTCCAGAACAGTCTTATGAAATGTATTTGCTGTTGCGTAAGGAAACACGAAATAATTACACCGTGTGCGACCTACCAAATCTGCGCAACGTTATACGTAAACAGGCGGAAAATTTTATTCATAAAATCATCTCACATTTGACAGTATCAGTCAAGAGAGACTCGTGGGACACTGTGTTAAGGTGCTGGACTAAATCCTTCTAATTTTTCTTCCTCGAAGAACAAAAAATTTCTAAGAAAAAGTAACAGTAATGCTATTTCTTATTTCTTTTAAATGCTTACACTTTCCTTTAATTGGGTTAAAAATAAATAAGATTATTGCTTGCATTTCTGTCATTGACGTAGACCAGGTCCGTACGCAGGATTTATTTGAGGGAGGGGCCAGACCCAATTATATATATATATATATATATATATATATATATATATATGTATATATATATAGACAGAAAGATAGAGAGAGAGAGAGAGAGAGACAGAGACAGACAGATATTACAAAATAATTAAAATAGTGCGAGCGCCATTAAAAAGTCATGATAATTCTATGTTTAGAAAATAATATATTTATAAATTAAATGTTGCGTACTTAGAATTATTCATAAAATAAAGATCATGTCTAATTGTGAGTTAACAAAAAAACAATAATAAAGAGACATCACAATTGCAGTTCGAAAAAGTCGGGACAGGGATTGAAAGTAGCGCACTGTCCTGACTAAATCGGTGAATCGGACGTCTGGTAGCCTTGCATCAATGATTATAAAACTAAAACCACCCAATATTGCAGCTTGAAGACTTTTGCGCAAGAAACAGATTCATTTATGCAAGAGCAAAATTGAAATTTTTACACATTTCAAAAATCGACGATGTTATTTTCGTATTTATTTATTATTAGGTTCACATTTAAATATTTGAGAGTTCGACGGGGGAGCATGGCCCACATGGCCCCTCCCCTGGGTACTGACCTTACGTAGACAGTGGAAGAGAAATTTTGGAGAACCTTTCTATTAAATTTAGTATTTACATTCACCTTATGCTCAGATAGGTTAAACCGTTTATTGACAATCGTGAACTTTTCGTTTAATAGAAATATTTGGTCTTAAACGACGGGAGAACATTGGTCGAATTTCCTTTCTTGCTCTTTTGAGAGAATATATACTTCTACAATAGCAATGGCGTTCGGAAACGATGAAAGAAAAATGACTTGGTTTTCAAAGGCAGACAAGCTTGGTAGCGTAGCTTGCTCGCGTTCAAAGTGACTCACTCACGCTATTCAAGGCCGCTTCTTATCGCAAAACACTGTACTTCGATGCACAGTGTCTGCACCCAGCACGTTACAAGTGACCAGAGTCGAATTTTAAAGAGAATCTGAAGAACGGTAGATTTCATCAGAAGCGGCTAGGTAGGCACCAGCTCAACATGCAATAGTTTCAGTGATAATTCCTGACAAACAAAAAACAGTATTGAATAATTATTGGGATAGTAATACGTGTATTTGCTCCTTTTTAACAATGTAAGCTCGAAGACAATATGTATTGCATTTATTTATATTGGCAACTTGGTCAACCGGAGGTTATTTTATCGCCTTCGATAATCGAATTGTCTGATCGATTATTTTTTGTTTACCCAGGAACATGCCCCATAGGAGATTTCCGAGACCGGGTTACGCTACTCACTCGTAGCTCCCCAATTTCTTCACGATGGTGGGTTGCCACCGGTCCCATACACAGGCCGAGAACCTAGAGAGTGAGCATACGCGGACTCGAATCCATGGCATCCTGCAGTCGGAGGTCACGGAGGAGGACTTTTCTTATTTTACCTTTGGCTAATCGCGACGATGGGGATGAATAATTAATAGAAAAATAAAGAAGGTCACGCACAAAGTAGAGGACGATCTTCAACCTCTTAGGTGACGAGTTCAAGCCCTAAATATGAGGATTTCAACCTTAGACGACCTCAATTTCAAAATTATAAACAAAATGCCTACTTACACGAAACTTCTCATCAAGGCCAAAATAGTTTGTAACTGTGAAACTACCCCTGAATACAAATTGACATTTTTTTTCCATGTGAGTAAGAATTAAATGTGTGGCATACAGAGATAGATGATACCTTTTGAGAAACAATTAACTGTACCCTGTCCCAGCATCTCTGGAGAAAAGCCGCGCATAGCGGAAGAGAAGTGGAGAGAGGGGAGAGGGGATCGAGTGGACAGAGCGAATCAGTGCACGCTGCTGGGCAGGCTGGTAACTGCAGTGGCTTTCCTCCCTCCACGGAATCCCATTCCTCTCACGTGTTCATCGCTGCTCAGATACTTGTTTTCGTTCACCTGCTCCAGAGATAAGTTGGACAGAGTGTAGTTCGTACACATGTAGCAAGTAAAGAAACTTATCCCAGAATGAAAATTCCACATAGTTTTAAAACGTTTGTATAAGCAATGAATAACTGGAAACGGATCACACACAATTCCCTTGCCCAAATCTAGTGGTCGAAAATTAATTTCAAGACATTTCATATCTATTCACCATATTCCAAGTTATAAGGAACTATTTCGTAGATGTTCATGAAACCGTTATAAAATTACAAATAAAATATACGTATTCACAAGCTTAGATATACTAATACGAAGAAAGAAATTCATAGTTAAATTTCAAATGCATGTGTATAAAGTAATTCTAGAAGTACAGAGCTATATTTGAGTATTTAACTTCTTTTTTGCATATGACGTTTACAATATTGAGGCAACAGAATAATTAGGAACTGTAGCTCCAAGAGAAACAAAGGGCGTAGTGTATTGGTTAGAGTTATGATACTCTAACGATAATTGTGTACTGCTTCCAAGACTATTTATATGTGTGGCAATTCAGGACATGCTAATTTTACCCCTTTTCCCACACGGGTTCAACGCAAATATACCTCCGCAAATATCGAATGAAAAGTTCTCACCATGTGCAATCCTCCATTAAATGTTTTCGCCGAGTCGTACTACTTTCGTTTTCTTTGTTACAAACAATACTTGTTTGCACGTTACATGCAGGAGAGTTACATCTACATTTCTCATTGGTCAGCTCCTTCTACCTGGCTCAAGGAGCGAAAGCTTGTAGGGTAGTGGCTACCGTTTAGGATTGTCAATCTGACGGTCGTAGATTCAAACCCTTCCGGTGGCACAAAATTTTCGCAAGTTTTAGACATATCCCATTGTGTTCATTGTCCACGCCGTGTGAAACGGAATGATTCCGTTTGGAATTAACGATGGGGGGGAGGGGAAATATTGAATTACAAAATCTCCATTTCAACGAACCGAGAAGTGGAGAAAAATTGAATAAATATTAAAAATTAGCGGAAGAGAAGTGGAGAGAGGGGAGAGGGGATCGAGTGGACAGAGCGAATCAGTGCACGCTGCTGGGCAGGCTGGTAACTGCAGTGGCTTTCCTCCCTCCACGGAGGAATCGCAGGTAAAATCAAAGATCTTACATGGAAGATTTTAACTTGCTCTGAACTCAGCCAAAAGGCATTTCGCACCGATCTAATATATTCTCCAATACATTTCAAAATGTTATTGAATGTTTCATGTCGATAATTTGACCAATGCATCCATTCTTGACGCTCAGAGGATATTTTTGCAACTACCTCTTCTCTCCAGTTCCTTCTCCTTCTTCTCTCCCCTCTTTCTGTTATGATTTTCTCTCATATCGCCTTCCCTACTTTTCTCGCATCTTATCTCCATCCCACTCTTCTCCACTCCTCTTATCTCCTTTCCTGTCTTAGATTTCCGACTCCACTGCACTATTCTCTCTCTTTTCGTTCTTCTCCTTGTCTCTCCTTTACTCTACTCTCCACTTCCCTCTTCTCGTCTCCTCCTCTCCTCTCGTCTCGTTTTCCTCCTCTTTTCTCTTCTTTGTTCTTTTTTCCTCCTCTCCTCGAATCTTTTTCCATTCTCCTCACTACATCTCCTCTCCTCGTCTATCCTCTCTTTCTTCTCTCCTCTACTTTTCCTCTTCTCCTTTCGCTTTCTCTTTCTCTTCTCCTTTGTAACCTTTCGTTTCCTCTCACCTCTTTTCCTTACTGTAGACTCATCAGCGATGAAATACTAGAAAACCTATTTTTTCTTTCAGAAAGAATTTTGTCATTTGCGATATAATAGTGATATTTTTAATAATTTTACACAATAATACTTGTTTATATTTCTTTCGCGTATTTTATAAATATCTATTGTGCATGTGGCAACCCTGAAATTGAGCCTAACTCTGCACGCAACCCACCAACGGCTTGTGTAAATTGGGTTGCCTAGTTTAAAATGTCGTTGTCCTAAAACTTTTGAGAGACACTGTACATTAAGCTACACAGAGACTTGTGAAAACAAAATCACTTCTTTTCAAAAATAACTCATTAAAAAGAATGACCACCTTTTTTAATGACTAACCCATCCTGGTTTTCATGAAATAATTAAAAGGCCAAAATCTTTGACGTTTGTTATGTTTCGGAGTAGATCGGTTCAGCTATGTGCTGCCTGAAATTTTATGTTCCATAAAAACTAACAGTCTTAATTGGTCACCCAGAAGGTTAATTAAATTTTAAACAGGAGGCTTTCGTCGCAAAAGAAAGGAAAGGCGAAAATACAATTTTATTACAACTTTCGGCCACAAAAATATGCATAAATATATTTTTTATGATTCGCCCATAGTTGAGACTACTATAAACACGACATGCCACACGAGTGATTTTTAATGTCAGTTTAGCATACGAGTCTGTTAACTTAACGTTGCATTCGAAAAAATAAAAACGAAAGTCTTTTTCTTTTTTTCTAATTGCATTCCGTTTACGAGTTGTTAACCGCTGTGACAAGAGTCTTCGTTTTCCCCTTTCCAGAGAATAACGCAATCAGTCACACTCCTAGAACGCACAAGAAGAAAACTATACCAGAAAGTGGGAGGGGATGAATACAATAAAAACGATACACATAATGACACTGAATTCTGTATAATGGGGTTTCGTAAAGAGTCGGGGAACTCTTGCGGTGAATTGTAGAAACAATTGACTTTGAATGCCGACTTGCTGGAACTCCTTAACTAGTTCCCGGAAGGCAGTAAAAAGTCAATTTTACCGCTTGCCTTGCACCGGTATTATTCAGGGAGAATTGTGGAATAAACACACGCTGTATATGCTTGTTATCGGGTTTTCGGACGTAATGCTCTTGACAATGCTGCTTTTACAAATCAACACTGGATGCCACGTTAGCGCAAAGAATTATAATAATATATTTTTAACAATGTGTATCAAACTAGTTAATTGTTATTAGAAAAGACAAGACATAGAATATTATTTTGTCGAGTTTTTCGGCATTTGTTAATTGTAATATAATTAAGCCTTGTTTCCATATTAGTGTTTTTGGTATTTGTTAATTCTGACTCATTTTGTTATATGTATATGTATATCAGTGGCGTATGCTGAGTTCAAAATGTAGGCTATCTCACCTCACTGTTTTGTTCGAATTGAGAAAAGATATGCTGAAGGTGTCGCTGTTCCCGTTAACGGTTTTGTATTAAAATTGAAGTAAGCAATCACATAATAACAATAATAATAACAGATCAAAGAAAGGAATATATGTTTAATGGAATGAGTAAACATGGAGGGCAACATGAGAAATCATAATTATTGATATGAAGTTGCCTACCCGGCGAAGTCATTACGGAATATGAAAATTGTCATTGTAATATCTAAGGCTGTGTTTTAACTTACTGTGCTCTTACACAGATTTTAATACTTCAATTTTCTCAAGCCAAATTGACGTTTTCAATTATTTTGTACGTTGAAAGAAAAGAATAGTTATCATATTTCAAAGAAACTGAGCCTAACATGCCAGCTCATAATATTCGTTGGTTCCTTTTCACCTAGAATTCTCTGGGCTTTGCAGATAGCCTAGCTAGCCTACCATATACGCCCCTGATGCATATGTGTGTGTGTGTGTGTATATATATATATATATATATATATATATATATATATATATATATATATATGTGTGTGTGTGTGTGTGTGTGTGTGTGTGTGTGTGTGTGTGTGTGTGTGTACGTACCAATTTGTTACTCTGTCACCATGTTGTTTAATCAGTGTAATAAGATAACACCCACCAGGTTGGTGAAGAATAAACCCTCAAAAAATACAGAATGGCCTAAATAAAACTACACGCATAGTGGCTCAAATAAAGAAAGACTATATCAAATGAAAATATAAGTAAACACAGTTTTTTTTAACAGCAAGTGTTCAAGACATTGCTTACAGCTGTTGTTTGTGAAATGACCGCCCTCAGTTCGAAGGTACAGGTCAGCCCCATTACCATTTGGACCACTGTGGGTATAGTTTTATTTGGTCCACCCTATAAGGCACATTCAGTTCAGCCATAATTTAAATTTCGGTAAATATTCACGGTTCAACTAATTTTTGAAACCGTTGTTCGACAACATAAAATCGGTACCGGGCATAATATATCAACCAATTGTTTACGCCGTCAAGAACTTCCTCTTTCTCTACTTTATTTTATAATTGTAATGAGGGGGGAGAGTATTTGTCACGAGCCACCCGCTAACTAGCCACAGATTCAATATGGCCGAAAATTATAGCTTAAGTGTGTGAAATTACCGTCCTTATGCGAGTTATCAAAGCATTCCCATCTGAAGAGTTTTTTTTTCTTCTTCCAAAGTTCGCTTCATGCACATGCGGCTGGGATTTTTTTTAAAAAGAAGAAAGAAGAAATGCTGATGTAATTACAATTCTTCATGTTAGGAAACGGGAAGGTGGGGGAGAGGGGGGCCAGAAGGGTTGGACTATTTTGCAAGGCACGCAATATACAGATACGTGTCGTTCATTTGCGTGTTTCCAAACGCTCGGTGTTAATGAAAATACCATCCACGCCTCTTTCTAAATTATTGTAATTGAAGTCTCCAGATTATCTGCGGGTCGACCTGCTTGAGAAATTCCCGATGAAAGACGAGCTAAGTGTGCTGAATGTTTACTACAAGTGTTGTGCGATAAGTAAGTTTATTTTTTATTTTTACTGTGTGATAAAGCTTCATTGTTTTTCTGAACAACCCTGTTCATATCTTAAGCACATATTCGAAACGAGTCTAAGATATGACGTTGTAGGGAAAGCCCCGCCCACTTAACGTTATTCGTTGTCCAGGTGCATGCGCGTACCTAACTACGCATCATTACGCGCAGCGAGGAAATGTCATGTGCTCGCCGACTATCTTCGCACAGTACACTTATCCTTTTAGGGAAGTCAAAGGTTGTTTCAAGTCCCCTTCCATGCTCGGACAGGCTAACCGTGACTCGATTCCGAGTTTAAAGTGAGATCAGTACCACAGCGCAACGCCCGAACCCGAGATCCCTTGCTTACAATGCAAGAGCGTTACCATTACGCCTACCAGTGTCAGACGCCCTACCACCTGGACCACCGCGATTTCAATAAAATATCCAAGTGCTAAATCCATGCATTTGCACACGCTTTCTAAAGAGAACATTTTGTTAGTGTAATGATGGTTTAGTTATTCAGAATGGATGGATAGATTGATTCGTTTGGGTTATTTTACTTCGCTTTTCTGCTATTTTTGGCTAATGTCGAGGATGGGAATGAGTGATGATATGACGAAATTGATGAAGGGACACTCACAAAGAACCCAGACCGTGATTCGAACCCGAGACCCCAATAATTCACAGGAAAAATCAATTGTTGTTCTATCATTGTAAATTTGCAAATGGACACAATTTGAAATTCAAAACATTCTATAAATAGTTTTATTAAAAAGTAGTATTGCTAACTGTTTAAATCACGTACGTATAGTATTCATGTAAATGAGCAAAAGGATAAGAAACGGTATAATGTTTGTTATGTAAATTGATAATGTAAAGGTCATTTTGTTAAATTGTGAAAGCATTTGAAGAATCAAAGAACTTCGTGCTACTTCGTGTATATCCCGATCATGTGAGGCGATGCGGATATTAGGAACGAACTCGCAAAATACATGTTGCGGGAATCGGCAGTTTTCCAAACGTCAGTCCAATTCTAAGCTCGTGCACTGTTCTTTTATAGAGGAAATGTCAGCGTATTAGAGGCGAGGTAGACACCTGTCAGACATTGCACGAGTTCCTACAGTCTTCAGTGTATATGATACAACAATAAAATGAAAATCGACCTTTGTCGAGTTCTTCCCTAATATCCGCAACTCCTCATATTATAGATCCATTTGAAACCCTGGCGTGGAAGCAGTGGCGCTAGTGTCGCTATGCTAAGTTACGGGGAAGCTTGTAGTTCACATGTTTTCCGAGGATTCGGAAAGCTTGGCGCTACTATAGTTTTGAGCCTCCATAAAAAGGCATTTTATCCGACATGTATGCAACCACGCAGCACAGGCACACAATCACCACCCACGGATTAACTTGTAGTCTGAGTGTTACGGAGCTGAAGAAGAAGAAAGCAAACTGTATTTTGACTGCGTTTGCAGATGGAAGCCCCTGAACCAAACAAACCTGAGATTCACCACTTCTGTGGTGCGAAAGTTCCCATTTACAAATGGACTGTTCGTTCCTCTTCACCATATATTACAAGAGACGCACGCTTAGGAGAAAAAAGAGAGCACGGCTATAACCGATGCTTTCCGTGACTCCACGAACGATGATGAATGCCAACTGTTTTTTTCTTCATTCTTCCTCCTCTTCGGAATCCTTATCTGGGCAGGAATCTGAGGCCTTTTAAGAGGAATGGGAACGCGTCCCATACAAATCGGATTCTTATGATGGCTAATAACTTCGCAAAAGCATGCGTCGTGAGATAAACACCCACGGGTTATCCTCGAGGGTCGGGAACATTTTGTTTCAACATCGGGGCTCATATTCCGCATTAATAACTTCATCCAGTCACGAAAAGTACGCGGAGGGAACGAGGGGGTCGTGGCCCTCTTTTTCCGTTTTCTGCATGCTCCTGCGTGATGGATTATCTCACGTGATTTGCGATCTGGATTCCTCTCCGGTGGCGGTTTATGCGAAAGTTGTAAATCCCCGATTACATCTGCTGTTGATAGGCCATAAAGGCTAAGTTAAGATCTTACTTTCGATTTGGTTGTTGTCGTACGTGGTAATCGGGGATGGGTATTTTTGGATGGCATCTATACCCTGGCCAGGCTGAGAACCGGCTCCCATTTACAGCGCAGAACGGCTATTTTCACCAAATCCTGTTTCTCTGCTGGCTGCTTTGGGGAGGAGGGATTGACAAGGGTAGGCCTAAGCGGGCGACTGCCATAAAGGCGGTCCCCGGGTCGGCTGTTACGGCGGCGGTACTATAGCGATGACGGACGTCTGGATTATGATATGCTGATGTAGTCTATATTGTTCCGTCGATGGGACTTCCGTGTAACCGAAGGGTTAGAGCTCTCGCTTCTGGTGTAATCGGTCCTGGGTTCGATTCCCACGGGGAGTTCCGAAATTTCTGTGAAGGTTTCTTGCTTTGGTCTAGATAGCGAGAGTGGGACTCTACACGCTAACCACGTAGCCCCCCTCCTTTCAGCGCCACCCAAAAACCTCCTGGCAGGCCTTATCTGGATCTTTGTCTTGTTGTAGCAATGTTGGTTCCAAAAATTCCTCTACTTTCGAAAAACAGTTGTGCAATTTCAAATGCTGACAATTGAAAGTTGCTTAGTATTCATCTTAGACCATTCAAGTGTTCACTGTTGTCTAGGTATGTGATAATTTCGTAGTACCACAGGTGAATTTTTTCTATCACAGATATTTAGACAATAGCGAAAACGAACAACACGAAGGTTCACTGGAATGGTCTAGAAGGAATTGTGATTTTTCAGAGTTTGGAGTTACATAGCGATTTCAACTCTAATTGTTTCTCTCTCGCATTCTGCTATTACTGCCCTTATTGTTTCTTGCTCTCCTTCACTATTTATTTGCAGTCTCTATCGTCTTCGTCATTCTTCTTTATATCTTTATTTTTTTCAGAGTAAAAAAATGTCCTCCCCTCTCTTATGTATGGTAATATATACATTGCAAGAAGCGCGAGAAACAGCCCGAATTCATTGAAAAAAAAGCTATATTATTAGAGAAGTAGCCAAAAAGTAAGTGTGTGTGTTAGGGCGGGGTCTCCATACATTCTTCTATTCATTTCTTTCACGTTAAGATTCTGCCAGTAAAAATGGCAGAGTAGAGAAACGTGATGATCATGACAGACTTACGTGACTTCTTATTCAGTGCCTTAATTTGCAGTGCAGGAGAGTTTGGGGACATCTGTATGGAACTAGACGTCTTATGAGAGGAATGTAGCTGAATATAGATCTTCCATTTCTCTTACCTTTCTCTCGCCACTTAGATGTTTTCTGTAGCAACCCACTCTAACTCTTTCTTCACTCGTGACAATATTACAGCCGCAGTTTTCTTGATTATGTTTCTATCACTTGACGAAACAGGAAACCTTCTTTTACATATGGGGATAATCTTGAATAATAATGAAAATAAATGAATAAATCGAACGGACTAACCCATGGAAATGAAGCATAGTGAGTCTTAGTTTTAGATGTAAACAAGAGCGAAATATGTTTGGTGATTTTACATTAGTTGCGAATATGCTTGGCTACTACTTTGATTCCCTTGTTCCTCTTTGTTTAGTTGAAATATAAGTCAGTAGGTGTAACGCCGCCAATTTAATTGGGGCTATGTGAACTTACACAAAATATATAACAAATATAAGAACGTAATCACGTATCCGAACATTCCATCCTCATCCACACACATAAGAAACTCTCGTCGTCATAGTAACCACAGAATATAAAATTCGTTATTCTTTGGTCTTATTCTGAACCTATCATACTAAACTGACTGGAAAGTTGAGGACACCAGAAGAACATACAACGTATCGCGGTCTTTGGGATAATAATCTTAGATATTGTATGTATATTTAGAAGCAGAAATAAAGAAAATTTAACTAACACCTACCAGTTTATTACATTTGATTTTTGATTTTTCAATTAGTAAATATATATGTTTTTGCCTCTCTCTTGTCGTTTCTGATTGATTGATTTGGTTTATTTTACTTACCTTTTGTGCCACTTTGAAGGGACACTCACAAAGAATACCCATGCGCATGCCGGGATTCGAACCCAGGACCATTGGCGTCCTGGTGAACATCCATTTGTTGTCGACTATTTAAAGAAATGTTTGGTTATTCTAAGCAAATTATTTTCTTTGTGTAGGAAACCTTTACGCACATGCGTTCTCGAATTCGAACTCAGAAAAATCTTTCTCACACTTCCCTCTCCCCCTTTCAGCTAATTTCCCGTAATTCCATTCGGCAGCAGCCAACGGTAACCCTGGCATCCTTTCGTGTCGAGACAAAGGAACTGTTACGCTCCTCCAAGAGACTCTGCTCCTGGGCACAGATCACACGTCCTCCGAGGGAACCCCTCCCGCCGTGGGAACCTCGCAAGAATCCTCATAAGCTTTCATTTCTGCTGTTATACATTGTATCTTTCTTTTCGGCATTCTCCTTTTTTGTTTGAAACTTTTAAAACATGTTGCTGTACAAACGAGATCACAGGCTCTGTTTTATTGCCTTCGACGGAAGACCTCTGGTTGGCGGTTGCTAAACGCTCCCCTTTTTAGCATCGCTGAACCAGTAAGCGTTATAGATATGTATTTCCACATATGAATCCTAAGTGGATGCATCTTCTTTAATTAAGTTCTTCTCCCGGTCTTTTATACACTTCATTATCCCACAAGCCATCTCTGACGGGGAGATACTGCGAGATTCTCTTAACGAGATTATAGGAGTGCATGTAGCCTTCCCACAGCATTAATTCAAATCCAAGGGATTGTCTTCTTGATTCAAGCTTATTATTGTTTTTTTTCCTTTATAACTATTGTGCTTCTCTCCGGAAAATTTTGCAGCGGTTCTTTTTTTGTTTACCATCTAATTGCAGTGCAAAAAGTGTGGTGCAAAGTAACGCCAAACATGGTCTTAACAAATTCTCACACTTGGTGTACAAGAACACTCCTCTGGGTGTTAGATTTGATTTTTTAATTATTTTTTTTATTTGATTTATTTTACTTCGCCTTTTGTGTCACTTTTGGCTAATTTGCGAAGATGGAGATGAGTGATGACATGATGACATGATGAAATTGATGAATGGACACTCACAAACATCCATGCCCAGGCCAGGATTCGAACCCGGGACCTCTGGTGTCGTAGCGCGATCTTGGTGTTTGAGTTTCAACTCCATTTTTTTCAATTTTAATTTCTTTATTCTTGGGCTAAGTTCAGGAAATGTTGATCTACCACCTAACTCATGAAAGGAAAGAATCTTCTTTTCACAACACTCTGAAAAGCTTAAGGACTACACAGGGGAAAATGATTTGCAAACATAAACAAATTTGGTAATTTTGACGAAATTATTTGGTAGCTCTTAAGGGCTAGAGGGAAAATTTCCCCTAGGTCCTTCTCTCTTCAGCAGCTGCCGATCACTGTTGCCAGCTTCGCTCTTTTGGAGCCAGATTTGGCTGTTTCGTGCACTCGTTTGGCTGTGAACTATGGCACCCAGCCCCTGCCCCACTATGATGCCATCACTGGCTCCGGTTTACATAGACAACTTCTGTCATAAGTATACATTTTGCATCTGACGTGATATTGTTATATTGGCTGCGTCGCCCCACCCAATCTTACATCCCCAGCTACTTTTTCTTTATAGCACCTTGGCTGACGTGAAGAGGACGTAATATTGTTATCCGGGAATACTTTATTTTCGATTTCATACGACCATCGCTGGATTATTGAGCTTGGTGATGCCACCGGATCTAGATGGTGAAAACTACGAATAAATTGTCATCACTTTAAAGCTAACGGTATTAACAGCGCCCCCTCCCCACCCACACCCCCACTCATTTGACACCTAAAATTACCCCAGGAGGCACTTTATGCAGCTTCGTAAATCTAGCTCCTTGAAAGTTCTTACTCCGTTTACGGTGAAATTGAGCTCTTTTATGTGCATCAGGTTTCGCAACACTGCCAGGATGGCCGTAGGAGGCAATGAGAAATACATTGATGTTATGGAAGTATTATTTTATTTGTTCTCTTGGGAATATCAAACTTCCGATGGCATTGAAAATTATATCAACGGAAAAAGGACAGACTGAAGTAGTAATTGACAGACGGAAATGTCGAAACTTCCATTTCAATAGCCGTAACTTTAAGTTGAATTTGATTCCCTATAGTGAATACACGGGTTTCTGAAAATTCTTATTCATCATATTTTTCAAACATCGGATCTAGCTTAATAATCAACCTTAAAAAAACACTTTGACTTGAAATATGTGGAGAATTTCATACTCTATTCAACACCAGCTTTTTTCCTCAGTAGCACTGCCCATTGAAATAAATGCACAACTGGTGCGAAATTGTCCCTCATCCCCTTAAACAAACTTGCAAGATTACGAAAAAGAATTTTGTAGCCTTTACTAACTTTGATAATTATGACCAGATTGTATGGTAACTCTAATCAAATGTACATAATTCCTAAAATAATTTTGTAGCCTTTACTAACTTTGATAATTATGATCAAATTGTTAACTCTAAAGAAGTGTTCAAGATTACTACTGGTAATTATTTTTTTCTTGTAATTTCTTTTTTCTTTATAAGAGTCAGACTATTCCTAAGAATACATTATTTCCTCTCTCCCGTAAATTTGCTAAACCACGGACCCTGAGCTCATATTCCAAGTTGCGGTTAACCCAGCAGTAGAACTGCTCAAGAAACAAATGGGTCAAACTTACTTACCAAAGGCTACCAAATTGTTCGTTTATGGTTGCAAAACAGTGTTCTGTTGATTTAGTCAAATCAGTTTTTCCTGTGTACTCTTTAAGCTTTACAGAGTATTGTGAAAAGAAGACTGTGTTTACTTTTATGGAGTTAGATGGTAAAACGGCATTTGCTTAAATTAGCTCAAGGAGAAGGCCAGTTGAAATTGAAGCACTGAAAGGAGTGTTCTGGTATACCAAGTGTGTTGTTAAGACCGTTTGGCGTTACCACACTGTTTGCAGGAGAAGAATTCTGCAATTGGACAGAAAGGAGAAAATAACTTCTGCAAAATTGTGTGAGAAGAAGGATAATAATAACTCCTAGGTTTGTTCGTGATTAGTCAGAAGTAGCAGGACAACCAAGTAATATACAACAAATAAATAAACAAATAAATTGTATAAACACAATGAAGTAAGTACGATTTTCCTTTGCCATTTGCACTAGTCACATGGCTATTGTCCCCCCTACAAGAACATAATTGGAGACCCACGCTTAATGTTGCATTAAATTATGCAACCCTTGTGTGAATAGTGCACACAAGCGATTCCTGTAAGACAATAGCGAAATAGTTCCGCTTGGATTATTGTTTTTGTCCGTGGGTGTGTGAGGCATCTGATATACTTTGTATCTGACACACACGCGGAGCCAGAAAGGTCCCGCTTCCAGATCTGACCCGCTGTTAATTCGCGCCTGGGCTAATGAGATACTAACCTCCTGATTGCTCTGCGCATGCTCGCTGTGGCCACACGAGACGCTATCTTCAGAATGTAATTGTTCCTTAATTTGGGGTCTGCGCCATATATTATATGGTCCATTCAGGAAAACAGTAGCGCTCATCACGATAGAGGAAAAAGACAGATGGAATCGTTGTTAATTCTTTCACACCATCACGAACGGGGTGGGGGGGAGGATATCGTCACCTCTCCTCCTTATATTTATTTCCTTTTCTTTGTGAGCCATTGTACTAACGTAGGCATTACATCACGTTTTGTTACCTTTTCTGTCCATGTTTGTAGGGTATTACTTCCAACAGTGTTGTACAGTTGATGCTGTCAGTCAAACTCTATTTTTTGAAGTCCGCCATATGCTCAGATAGGCTAATCAGTCAGGACTGGCCCTGCAGTTTAACCATAGCTTACACGTGCCGTACGAGAAAGTTACTTACCTGAGGGGTGGGGCCTTACAGGCCCACACACATTTTATCACTAAAATTCAAGAAACCACTCTGTTATTGAATCACTGCTTCCTTTATTGATTATACAGGGTGTCATTTTAATGGCGCCCACGGATCACAGATTCGTATAGAGGACCTCAAAACAAACAAATTTTCTCCGTAACATTTTTCTCGTTGGTGCGTCGATTCGACGCTGAAGCCTTTCAAAAAAGACCGTTTTGCCGCTTGCATGCTGGCAACCCAACCCAACATTTGATCGTATCTGTGACGTCATTTCCTGCGGCGAAACAGCGCACGGCAGGGTTGCAAGGCACACACAAATTTTGTGAAAAATGACAAACTACCAACCACATTATTACGAAGCGAGAAACGCGTCCAGTAGAACGAACATCATAGCCTACCAGCCAGAAGATCAGCAGTCATCTTAGGGGAAGGGGGAAGTGAAACAACGATATGAGAATGGTAAAAACGTATTCAAAATTTAGTGTCAATATCAGATTTTGTCTCAGGCTACATGTCAAATATCAACAACAATAAATTTTATTGGACTTACAGCTTGCATGTTTGTTTTGCTTTGTCTCAGCTTACATGTAAAATATTTGCAAATCTCGTTGCAAGGTTGATATCTACAGGTTTGTGTCCAGATGCCTTGTGGTACTTTTGTGCTGATAACGGAAGTATCCGAGGTTTACGTTGTTACATTACGGCTAAAACACGTACAACAACAGTAACAATCTAATTATGAATCAGTAGCGAATATACTGCCCTGTTCACAGTTGCAAACTATTACATGTGTATCCGGTGCATAGATAAACACAGTCGTCGGAGAGCTTGTATTACTACTACATATATCCCTGTATTTTGAACCATTTTTGTCACTTGCCTCATAATGCCCTGAATATACATTATACGTATTATGTGTTGCTTACCTTTGGAATTTTGAGTTATTTCATTTCTATTTTGTCATCTGTTCAGTGTGTCACAGACAACCAGTATCAGAAGGACGAAGTGGATAGACTAAATTGTAGTTGCCAACACGGTAACTAGATTTGCAAATATTTGACATGTAAGCTGAGACAAAATTCGATACGACTTCTTCCACTTAAATTCTATTTCCTTTCTACCATTTTTCGTATCGTTTGTTTACTTCCTGTTAGGTTTCATAACGTGTTTTCTCGTTTTGTTTTACGGTACATAATGTAGCTGATTGTAGCTATGTCATTTTTCACAGAATATGTGTGTTCCTGGCAACCATGGAACGCATAGCTTTACGACGGAATATGGCGTCACAAATGCAATCAAATGTTGTGTGTGGTTGCCAGCATTCAGGCGGCAAAACGGGCTTTTTTGAACGACTGTAGCGCCGAAAGGATGCACCAACGAGAAAAATGTTACTGAGAAAAGTTGTTTGTTTTGATGTCCTCGATACGTTTCCGTAAGCGCCATTAAAATGTGCAGTTATTTATTAATCATAATAATTACAAAATTACCATAATTAATAAAAAATAATTACCAATTATTTCATGAGTGTCACATTTTACCATTCTGTAAACCTCACAGAAACCTTAATAATTTTTAATTAATGCTATTTTGTTTACAGAGGTTCAGTAGTTTATTAATTATAGTAATCACAAAAATTACCGAAATTACCAACCAATTGTAAACTGTCACTGGCATAATTATCCAGAATGATACACATTCATAGATGGTGCCTGATAGGTCCACCAAGTGCATTTTGCCTCCTATATACATTACATTTATGTTTTTATGACGAAAAATAATACAGAAATATTGGTTACACCCTAGGGAACAACGTTATTTATTTTATAAAAATTTTCACAGTTGAAAAGTCAGCAAAATAGAGGCGGTGGGCCTCACCCCCCCCCCTTCTCTCGGGTAAAATAGGGTTAATGTGGGATTCGAACCGCTCCTTTATATGCCTCCATCAGGGATCGAACCCTGGACAACTTGATTACAAGTATACAGCGTTCCCACTACACCATTGAGGAGAGACTGATGTTGTTTGGGAGAGTTTCGGGGGAACAGAGGGAAAATGTACCTCTAAGAGCCCAAAAAATATGTACAGGGTGAGCCAAAAGTCACGATCGGATATTATTATTTTTGCTATGAAAGAAAAAGTGGTAATCGTTGCGTATTGTGTCGTTTAATGCAAAGGGCATTATATGGTTGACCGAAGAAAATCAAGGAAGAAATATGTTCAAAGGGTAATGTATGGTTGAATGAAGAAAAGCAAGTAAAAAGGGTACCGGATTCGATATCCGGTGAAGGCACATGGCACAGTGGTTCGGATCCCACTTTAAACTATAGGTCCAGTCACGATTAACTTTTCTGTGCATAAAGTAGACTTAAAGCAACAAATCAAACAAACAAACAAAAGCAAGTAAGAAATATATGCATAAGGCATTGTATCGTTGAACGAAGAAAAACAAGGAAGAAATATGTGCAAAGGGTATTGATCGTTTAACGAAAAAGTAAGTAGAAAATACGGGGTAGTAAAGAGTATTGCATTCTTGAACTAAGAAAAGTAAGGAACATATCAAACAATTTGAACCTCATGCATGTTGGAAATATCATTGCAGCGGGGTGACTAGTATAATCAATTTTACCAATGAGTGATGCTTACGTTCATATTGTAACTGCATGTAAAGTCACTAATTCTCATGGAACTGCAAGAGAGAGACATGTAAATATTATTGTAGGAGGTTCTAAAACGAATGTCTCTGCTTTTGTCACCTTTTGTTAAAGTCAGAAAAGTGCGATGACCAGGAAACCGACACACTGCTTGCTTCATGTACTTAAAAAAAGTAGAATTGAAATAAGAAAAGTATGCACGTGTATGCCCTCGTATATACATTTTATGTCGTCTTAATTAGGCACAGTTTTACAGCCTATAATTAAGCCATACAGAAAATTTGCTCATCTCTTTACGCATCTTTTCCCTTTAGTAATAAACGAGTTGCACCTCTCGCATCACTTCGGCAGGAATAAAAGCATCTCCTCTTTGTCATCGTCATACACATGTAATAAGGACCTGCCTCTTCACAATGCATTCGTTCACATACGATACGAAAACACTTTTCTCTCACACACGTTCGAGATGAAGATCTCTCGAATATATTAGGATTTCTCTTTATTTTTTTTTCCATCTTCGGGTGGATGTGTGTGCAATGTACCGTAGACCACACACACTATCTTCAACACGCAGGTCTTTTTCTCCCTTTTTTTCCAACGCATCTTAATGTGGGTACGTTCACACATCCGTCCAGGGAGTGTACAGGAGATGTGAAGGGAACGAAACGAATAACAATTGTTTCGGGGAGCGGAAGCTTTGACAAGGTAACGTCATTGGACGTTAAAGAGAACTGGAGTAGGGGAAAGGTGATGCTGTGACGATTTTTTTTTTAAGACTGATGGCAATTCTCTGTTGAATTCTGCTCTCCCTCCTCTTTCTCCCATGAACTTGGCGCTGGATTCTCCTTTCCTGTTTCACATGTGGGTAATTGCACACAATAAAAGGCAATTAGTTGAGTACAGGCGCCTTATGAATACATTTTCGTCATTATTCTGCACTCCCCCTTTACGACTGGCCAGGGATAATTGAGTTTTGCATATTCGCGCCTGCGGCACTCTTGATGCCCTTCCACAGTGACTGCAGACGTCCCCCATCTTAATGCCATGTCTGGTCTTCAGGTGTAGATGGAGACGACGAGGGAAAGTGACCAAAATGAGCATAAGGCTGTATAGTCCGGCTGCCTTGCCCGAAACCATGGACAGAAGTGCGCATGCGCCACCTGGACTTGTTCAGTGTCAAAATAGGGGTGACTGTAGCAATCGCACACCTCTAATTAGAGACTGGAAACAATGCCCCGCTTTTGTTTGAAGCCACGCATCTACGCTCGCGCATAGTAAGAGGTAGAAATATGGCAGATATGCACATTAGAGCTTCTTAAGTTTTCATTTTTGTAAAGAAATTGTTTGTACTCACTTGTGAAGTGTAATATGTAAACTTATATACTTTTTAGTAAACTTAAAAATTACAATCTTGTGTGGTGCAATGACTCACAATCTTCAAAATAGTTGGAAATACGTTTGCTGTGGAAACAACAATGAAGTTTCAAACGTAGTAACATCGCCTGAAAAGTAAGTAGAGATATGTTTACAAGTTATGGAAGGTTCAGAATGAAAAAAAAAATATTACTGTGGTTTGGTTGGTACTTTTACCTGCTTCCCCTCTCGTGTTTGGAATAGACCTTTGCAGCTAGTTTTGTCTTCCCTGTCTGGACTGTACTCTATGGACAGGCTTCTATACGCTTGTGTTCGTTTAACCACTTACTCCGGTCAATCCACTTCATTGTCATTTCCCTAGCTGTTATTCCATTTCAAGTTTGTTACCTTCGCGCTTAAACCTGTGTTGCATTTCACGATTGATCCCAATTTCGCACTTATAACGTTTAGTGGTTAATTCCTTGCACTCTTATTTCATTTAAAGTTTGTTCCTTTCACGCTTGTTCCATCGTTTTTAATCAATTTCTATTTTATTCCTTTCGCGCTTAATCCTATGCTGCGTTTCACGGTTGTTTCCTTTCATGCTATTTCGTTTCACACTTAATTCCTTTCGCGCTTATTCCGTTACGATTTAATTCCTTTCCCGTTGCGCCTCATCTCCCCCATCCTTGTAGGAAAACTTGAAGGCGAGACACTTTGGATGTCCAAGACGAAGATGAAAGAACAAATTTTATATGGACCTGAATTAAATTAGTAAGGGACCTCCCCTGTGGTATAATGGTATCATCGTTGCCTTGTAAGCAAAGGGCCCCTGTTTCGATGACCGGTGGAGGCACATGGTGGTTCTGATCCCACTTTATACTATAGGCTCAGTCGCGATTAACCAATCGGTACAAAAAGTCGACTTCAAAACGAAATTAGTAAGGATGCTAAATGCTGCGCAGAATAGGGTCAGGTGGAAGACTTGTATTGCTCAGGCAATAAATATACAGGTTTAGGAATGGTTACTTTGCTCCAGAGATCTTCAGCCACCTTGTTCGGATACAGGTTCACTTCGATATGATCCATATTTTTATGTGACGTCACCAGTAGAAAATATGTCACTAATATATTTACTTTTGTGAAAGAAAGCGTAATTTCTTTGTTATTATATGTAATAATGCACCTTGTTTGTAATGTATATCTTTTGTTTATTGTTTATTGTATTTTATGCTACATTATGGGTAATTTAATGTATCTTCATGTTTGCGAGAGTGTACTATACGAATTTGTATTTCTAAAGATGTATAGATGTCAGTTTTCTTGATAGTATCCTTTTGTAGATAGTGAGTGATTCATCTGTACTTTAATCTGTGTTCTCGAAAATAGTATAAAAGCGAGGATATCGCGTAATAAATATCACACACTTTCGCCACGGATCGACGAAGCTTTTAAACTTAAAAGAAACTCCTCGGTGTTGTGCATACATCTTGGTGTGGTAGTTCGGGGCGCAAGCTAGGCCTATGTGATCATAGGTACGCCGATAGCCATGCATTGATGATATGCACAATACTGCAACCATTCTACGTTAAATAATAAAGCTAGCCGAAGGATTAATTTGGAAATAAAAGGCTAAAGAGCAAATATTGGCTCAGTTATCATTGCATATCTCTTGGTGTGGTAGTTCGGGGCGCAAGCTAGGTCTATGTGATCATAGGCATGCCGATAGCCACGCATTGAGTTTATGCGTTTTAATTGAGTCAATTCATCGACAAAGCGAAATCCTCGCCTTCGTCTCAAGTATATTTGCATTATAATTGCAATAAATAAATAATAAAACCTTTCAGTTTATACGGTACATACTGCAGTAATGTGGTTTTATTTCTCTGTGCTGTGAATATTGTTTTTGCCTAACACTATTCCTGTACCTGAGAGGAGTCTGTGTACTTCTCCGAGTATCATCGTTCACAGCTGAGTATTATTAAGTTATTATTAATAAATATAATAAAACGTTTAATAGTATAATAATACAGGCAAGAACGTATCAACTTTATTCTGGGTAAATTTGCTGAAGTTCTTTACCACTATCGCTCCTTCTTTTTCGCGGTAGGACAGTTAACTTTGAAAGTATATCGACTTGGTTCTTCTTTTCCTGGAGTAAGCGAACACCACTCATAGGCGCACCCAGGAATTTTGTATGGGTTTGTGACGTTCCTTTTTGGTGTTCGCCACTGGATCACTACGTCACGGTAGCTACTCAATCTCCCTGTGCGACGGAGTTATGAGACTCTGCTACACTGAGCAAAAATAACAACAATATTCACAAATACAATCACATTTCAATTAAGCTGTGGATTTTCCTTTATAACAGTGTTTTTCACAAAATTAACATCTCACGCAACTCAACTTACTTTTCGCCGTTTTTACGCACTGATGTCCTGGTAACGGAATCAATAAAACATTGGACAGTTCTACAAATGTTTATAATCCGGAAATGACTTTCGCTTCCGATGCCACTTTCAATTACACATAAGTCCAGAAACTATAAATTTCATAACACAGACCACAATATTACAGCCAATAAATAAATCAGATTTCTGTGAAATTAACAGAAAACAAATAAAATATTACATATGGCCAAAATTAACAGAGCCCATTTCATCCAAATGAAAAATATGAGTCTGCCAGAATATGCCTCTCGTATATAAAAAAAAGTCGTCTGGTTCTTAATCTCCAGCAATAACTTTAGTGCGGAATGAATCGAAAGTTCTACAAAAGGGTGCAGCTGTTGATAAATGATGCTGTGCCGTTCCAAACAGTGATTCCTCTTACTTGAAAATGATACGAGGATGAGAAATTTTCCATTATAAAATTGTGGAAGAAAGTAATTTGCTGTGTAACATGATGGCCCAGGTGGCGTTCATACCTCTTCCTCCTTCGATATGCCCATGATACCACTTAAGAGCAAATTTTGCTCAAACTCAAGAAATCCCAGAAGGCAATGACAATCGCAGTGCGCTGTGCTCAGTTCAAGTCCCATAAGTCTCCACGGTCGTCGCTGCGAGCAACCTCTACCACAATAGAACAATTAAAAATCATGTGTCACAAATGCATTAGCATTTAATTGTTAGATAAGGAGGAAATGCGTGCTTAATGAGGGTGTTCTGGTGTTTTAAGTTTCTCATGGCTTGTCAGAAGCCCCTCCGCCACGCCTTTTAGACTTCCCGCTCATTGGATGCGACCTGGAGAAGTATGGAGAAGGCGAGGAAAGAGAAACGAGGAGGACACAATGGATCGGATCTCTGTTGTTTGCAGGATGCTCTGGTGTTTCTTTAGCTTCTGTTGCAAAAAATAACGTTTCTGTCTTCCCCTCAGCACCTTTACCTCTCCTCCTCTCTTAACTTCCCGGTGGTAAACAATGGCTTTCGTTTGTTCTTAAAACAAAGACGTCTTTTCTTCTCCTCTCTGGATCCTGTGAAATGATGCTAAGTTGCTTTATGCGATTAGCATAGCTACTATTTGCGAACACGACATGCGCCGTGAGATTTCTGACTACAGCGTTGTGTGGAACTTTGGTTAGGTGGCGACATTTTTGGGAATGGGATGTAAGGCAAGTTCAAGTATTAATATTTGCTTGCATGGGTGGATGACAGGCTAAGGAGGAACAGCTATCTGTGCAAAGAGTCCATAACTAATGGCGTAAGCGGGGGTAGCTGATGGGGCTACAGCCCTTCCAGAAAATTTGAGAAAATAATTATTTTTAAGTGCAAGCAGTAAATAACTTTGGAAAAAAATTACTATGTTTGTCTCTGATTAACTTTTAAAACGAAGGTTTAAATATTGTGTAGTGTACCCCCCCCCCCTTTTGGAAAACACTTTACAATTCCACCAATACACTAAAACTTTGGATGAATGTGTTTCCTCTAAAAAAGATATAGCTCTGATATTACACTACTTACCTGCTAAGAAAATCCTAAACTTTGATTTTTGTTCAAAATTTAATATCAGTTTAAACCCTAAATTTCATTAGAGATGGTGAAAAAGGTACAGAACATACAATATAAGTAGCTGTACTGAAAACAATGTTTCTTACCCCAGCTTTCTATAATTTTTCTTAGTTGGTTTATAATCGCAACTGACTGCAAAGGCAAAAAATGACGCAAGTTATGAAACAAAATGGACGCAATTTTTAGATAAATAATAGCTGTTTTGAACTATCCTTGCATAGGGGTTACAAAAACTAAAAAAAAAAAAACTTTTTAAATGGTCAAACAATCATTTTTTTAGGGGGGGTTGCATTTGATATGGATTGACACAAACAGGGTGTCTACCAGTTATGAATGTCAAGAAATCAACTGGTAGGTGAAGAAAAAGGGAAAAAAATATGATTGTGGTCAAGAATGTTTGCAATATTTTACAGTATACTGAATTGTCATTGTTATATACCTCTAGTGAAATTTGATAAAATTGAATCATTGGAAATCTAAAATTGTATTGAGTTGTAGTTTAGAATTTTTCACTTTGTTTCTTAAGAATTACATTCTTGTGTGCATGAAGTTTTCTAAAAATATTAAAGTAATGTGGCCATTCTCCATCCAGGATGAGTATGAATCATTAATTTTTACATGCATTAATAATTAAAGCCAGTCTAAAGCTCTTGTTAAAGTACAGCTTCACTTTTCATCTTAACCAGCCTTGTGGAAGGTGTTTTTCATTGCATAAAAAGATCTCTCTTCTTAATTTCCAACTATACCTAAGTACATGTCAAGAAGAAGTTGAAAAAAGGCCAAGAAAGAGGAAAAAAGGTCAAGAGAAAAGAAAGAAAGGTCAAGAAAAAGGAAAAAAGGTGAAGAAAGGGAAAAAAGGTCAAGAAGAAGGAAAGAAAGGTCAAGAAGAAGGAAAGAAAGGTCAAGAAGAAGGAAAGAAAGGCCAAGAAAAAGGGAAAAAAAGGGTCACGAGAAATGAAAGAAAGGTCAAGAAAAAGGGTCAAGAAAGAGGAAAGAGAGGCCAAGAGAAGGAAAAAACCAAGAAAAAGGAAAAGGGGTCGAGAAAAGGAAAGAAAGGTCAAGATAAAGGAAGAAGGTTAAGAAAGAGGAAAAATGGCCAAGAGAAAGGACGGAAAGGTCAAGAAAAAGTCAAGAATTTTATGATTTGCTATTTTGGTAGACACCCTGACAAAGGTTCCTCTTTAATTTATGGTAACTTTAGTCACAATTTCAATTCAATTAATTGATTTTGATTTTGATTTTGAGTTTTATTATTTAGATCAGTTCTCGCTTCAGCAGAAATCCATCCATATATCAAAGCTGTAAGAAATTCAGCATGCAGCGTGTGTATAAGTGAGGAAAGCAAAAGAATGCACTCATAACTCACCGGTATGCGTATCCGGTATGGCAACGCACACGTCGGTGTGAAAATTGTATATGAATCGGAGAGAAAGCAAACAACAGCAATCACACGCGTGAATCATGCGTTCCCTTTATGCGTTCGGATATTTACACATGTAAATTGTGTGAAAACAACCATTAATGCCGAAACGAAAAGGGAGGCGCCCATCTTGTCTTGTTTCCTCGCCTTAATAACACGGCAGTCTGAGAATGGCAGAACCAACCGCGTCCGTACGATTCGGTAATTGTCATAAACACATCGTAATATTTGCATTCGTTCGTAACCGTGAATGGATCTGAAGAATAGCGGATCGACGAAATGAAGGCGAAGGGTAATCGCCTTCTAATTGCAACATTAAGAAGGTAAGAAAGGACTCCGTTTGGGATTATTTACCCCGTTCTTTTTTTTATTTTATGGAGCGACCAATTACTAGGCTCGGAGATTTATAGCAGCGATTCTCAACCATAAATTAATATCCTAATTACTTGCGAATTTAATTTTGCCATTTTTTTACCTTTGCCTCTTGCTCCTTCTCTTCCGTTGTGTGCATTTCCACTTAAAAGAGAAAAGTCAGTTTTCCTGAATCGGCCCGTGACCACTTCCGAGTTCATTTACCTTCGTGCACCTTTTCACAATGAAATAAGTTTAACAAGGAATTTATACTCCGCTAAACACAGAATAATTCATAGATTTTAGAAGGGTTTTTTCCTGTCCTGTCCTGTTCAATCAGATGTCTTTCTTGTAGCAGTATTAGAGTTTGATTGATTGATTGATTGATTTGATTTATTTTACTTCACTTTTCTGCCACTTTTTACTAATTGCGAAGATGAGGATGAATGATGATAAGATGAAATGGACGAAGGGAAAATGACACACACAATTTCAAAGAGCATTAGCACTGGCTGCTAGTCCAGACGACAGAGCCTCACTAGTCTGCAAAATGCAGTGTAGGGTTTGTTCTACGTGAAAGAGAACTTGAGATTTAGATGTCTTTGAAAAGTGTGACCCCTTACGCTCCTACTTTTTAGACTTAATACTTCACCAAGATATTGATAAGTAACATAAACTATGTCTACTTTACTTTACTTAATAAAAAGCAGCGGGCGTAAAGCCTTGTAATTGAGTCGATTAAACATTTAATTTTCCATCTAATGAAAAACTCTATTAAAATAAATATATGTTTTATTAAACTTGAAATTAAATTCTTTTTCGACCTTTGGAGAGTTTACAATTCACCACAAGTCTTGTGAGCTACACTTTAAATCCAAAATAACAATAAACTCTTCTCTTACACTAAAGATTTGATTTTAATTTGATTTTGGTTGATTTTGTTTATTTATCGTCGCTTTTCCGACACTTTGACTAAATCTCGACGATGAGGATGAATGATGATATGATGAAATTGATGAAGGGACACTAACGAAGAAAACCCAGAAGAGTGGCCATAAAAACAAAAATGCAATCCTCTTTCTGGATCCATTCCTTTTTTGTTAACGTCCAACATGTACCTAGGTATATACATGACAATGGATCATCGGAGGAATCTCGTAGTTCCTCGTATTTCCTTGTCTTTCAAGAGCTTCTTCCAACATCAAAGTATTAAGAATTAACTACTTACGTGAAGTAACCTATACTCTTATTAAATTCTTGATAATATAAAAATGTTTCTTCTTTCCAGATTTCCGAACACATTATTGAGGACATCATTCTTAAGTCTTGTGTGCAATTTGCCTTCCTGAATTCAACTAAATGTTCTTGGCTTGGAACCAGAGGTAAGTAAGTACCAAACAAATATGTATGTAAAAGTTGCTTCACTTTGAAAATATGTTCGTTTGTGTGTACTGTTGTTCGAATTTTCCTAATTTTGCAAGGTAGAGAAGGCGGCTAACTTCTAAGATAGTACCTAAAGTGATCATCTTCTTTGCTATGGAGTAGTTGATCCTTTGCAATGAAAACCTCCGTCTTGATTACTCTCACAACATGTTAGTAGACTTCATTCAGGTAGGTCGTTCCTGAACTTGTAAGCTGATGTTTGAAACTGCTTCATCTTGGTAGATGTCTATCATTCCGAGATGGCTTTATACAGGTAGGTTATTGGCCACTTTAAAAATAGCGCACTGAGGATTCTCTTAAATTACGTTTTCGAACATATTAACGAAGAACAATTAGACATATTTATTGCATTTGTATTTTTATTATAATTCGCATTTCTGCCACTTTTGGCTAATTGCAACGATGAGGATGAGTGGTTGAAATTTGTGAAGGGGTACTCGCAAAGAACAACAACGTTCAGGCCGGGACTCGAACACAGGGTATTTGGTGGCGCGATCGGAAGTCAACCACTTAGATTCAAGCGAGGCTGTGGCGTAGGATAATTCAACATATAGCTTACTCGTGGCAAACGAGAAACTTACCTGAGGGGATGCTCACAGGCCCACACTTTTTTCATTACTAAAATTCATTTTGATATTGAACCACTGCTTCTTTTGTTGATTATATATGTGCAATTATTTATTAATTCAGGATGGCTACTCACCGGGAATTCCTTGAATTCCGGGAATTCTGCGTGAATTATTGACTCCCGGGAATTGTGCGTGGATTCTGCTTGAATTTTTCTCCGTAGACGTGAAAAATTACAACTTTTATTAATCCAAATTGAATTTATACACATTTATAAATGCCCTGAGGTGAATTTTTCACAGTTTAACGTTTATTTTTGTCTAGGAAGGAAAATAATGCTGTGTGAAAAATAAAACAGAATTTTCTGGTTCCACTTACTTTGTTAGTGTCCTTTGTAGAGCAATCTGACAGACGGAAGATTATTGCAAGATATATTGAAGATGTTGGAAGCGGCCCTGGCGCCCACCCAGCGTCGAATGACATGGGTACTTGGGGGAAACCCTGGGGGGTAAAGGCGGTCAGGGGCGTGATGCTGATCACATCACCTCCACTCACGACCGGATCAAGAAAGTGTGGGGAGTTACCCTCACACACCCCCTATACGCCTTCATGGCGTGGTGCTAAACACAGGGGAGAACTTTACCTTTTTTATCTTGAAGATGATTAGGTAGATTTGAGTTTGAAACTCTTACACACAATTAACATTTTTTTTGCAGAATAGAATATGTGCCGTAACATTTATGGCTTGTTTTGTAGATGTATTTCGAGACTGAATAGGCCTATGTGAAATGGCAAATGTAAATTAATGACCTCAAATTAAATGTTTTAAAAACACAGTTTAATTCAATTGAATTAAAATTTTTGAATACATTGGAATCACACAGACCCTTTATATTGTTACTATATTTGTATGTGTATGTGTGTGGGTGTTGAGAGGCGGTAATACGTAAGGTTGAAATAGAGAAAATACCCTTGAATTTTTGGAAAATTTGCCTTGAAAACCGGGAATAATACTTGGTTTTTATCATGTTCCTAGAGTAGGCACCCTGTAATTAGAGTAAAGGGCCCGAATATGAGATCCATTTTATTTTTCTCTCTTGGCAGGCTGAGAAAGCCGGGAAGGTTTGTGTTAATGGTATAGACGTATTCTTCATTCTTTTATTAATGAATGCAAAACCGTATACACGTGAACTAAGAACCAGCAGTCTCACAAAACATAAGCAAATGAAAATGTTCATTTTTCTCTTGTTGAAAAAGTGGTTCCCAATATGATACCCTAAACGAAATAGTAGAAAGACACTATTGTAAACACAACTGTATGCTAAAAAAGGAAGAAATGAATACACATCTACAAATGTAGTACAATAGAACAAAATATGGCTGTTTAAGGTATGTATCATTACACTAGTTTAACGTCTCTGAGAACACAAAATAAGGATCGGTGGCACCACAGTCCTCTTGAGTCCATCGGTGACGTCTTTTGTTTACAAAAGGGCAGTTGTTTATTAATTATAACAATTACGAAAATTTCCATCATTACCAACAATTGTAAACTGTCACTGGCATGAGTGTCTCCAATTAGACGCATTGAAAGATGGCGCCTGATAGGCCCACCAAGTGCATTTTGCATGCTATTTACATTAGATGTATGTTCTTATGAACAAAAGTAATACAGAAATATTGAGAACGCTCTAGGGAACAATTAATTTATTTTCAGTTTTTTTATAAAAATTTTCACAGTTCAAAAATCGCAAAAATAGTAGGGGTGGACCTGACAGGCCCCCTCGTCGGGTAAGCTAGGGTTAACAAGTGACCAAGTAAAGACTGCTCCCTTATGTTTGGGAACCTCAGTAGCGGACATGAAGAACTGTTTCGCCCCTCCCCCTCCGTATGACGCAAGGACGACCTCCTTCATTTCATCCTCTTGGTCTATACAAAGACTTGGAAGCATCGATGCTATCATCTTCCAAACCCGTATACATTCAGTGTGAGCTTACAGACACTCTTGGCGACGAATAATATGTTGTCCAAATTTTCCTGTGACATCTGTTTCACAACCCTACTTTCCACGCAGCGTGAAACAACAAACGCACTGCATTGTTTGTGAAAACAAATAATGGACGTCCCCTTCCCCCTCACCAAGTCCACACACTTAAACAGTCCGAGTAATTGTTTAGGCCGGGGTCACATCTTGATCAAGCTTGTCATCAGTTTTAACGGAGCCTAAAAGACCGTTTCACACCAGATGCTTTGGCTGCAGAGACGGGGGGGGGGGGGGGGGGGACAACAGGAAATTACCATGTATAATGTCGCAGGCGCTTTTTCAATAATATGTAGATAATGTGGTACCCCGCCGTTTTTTGTTTTATCAATTAGGAGTTTCTGGACAGCGAGAAGGAAATGCTCCGAAATGTTTTCCGCCTGTGGAGCCACCTGGAGACTAGCAGGGACAACAGGAATTTTAACAGCTATGCCATTTCCGGTTGGGTAGGCATTTTTAAACGTTTTGCATTGAGGTGTTGTCACCCATTACCGGATTCAGTATTATTATTATTATTAACAATAGCTAGAATTATAATTTTTCAAGAGAGTACATTATGGGGAAAAAATGAACGATAGTAAAAAGGAAATAAGAAGCACACCGTTTAGATTACATTTCTATTCTGAAACTTTAATCATCTGGTTCAATAACAAAAAATTGAAAGATTAGAATGTACAAATCAGCAATGATGCCGGTTGTTATGTATGGGTATGTAACATATTCACTTACATTTAAAGCCGACCTCCGTGGTGGAATGGTTAGCACAGCACGCTGCGACGCTATGAGTAAAGAAAAAAGTAAAGTGCTCCCCTGTGCTTTGTACTACGTATAGACGTATAGGGGGTGTGGTGTGAAATTAGGGCCCCACATTTTCTTGATCACGGCCGACGACGCTATGGTTTCCGACTTCTAATGCCGCCTTTGGCATCAGTGTTCTCTGTGAGTGTTCTGCATTACTTTAATCATATCATCACTCATCCTCATCTTCGCGATTACCCAAAAGTGATATAAAAGCGAAGTGAAATGAACCAAATAAATGAAACCTTACCCTAAAAGAACTTAAGAGTTTTTGAAATTAAAGCCTGATGGACGGTATTGAGAACCCAAAAGAGATGAAACATCGTCTTAGTGGAGAAGGTTCCACAATACTGAAGTCCATAATCTATATTCTTCCCCTGATATGATTAGCAGTGGCGGTGATTAGGGGGGCGAGGGGAGCAGTTGCCCACCACGTTTTGCCACTTTTGCCCCCCGTACTATGCTAAACCTTATCTACGAGGGAATGTAAACTGTCTTTGCCCCCCCCCCCCCCCCCGAGTTTTGGCACCTTGCCTCCCTAGTTTTGGAACCCAATCGCCGCCAAGATGTGCCACGTAGCGCGCATGCGTAGAGAATAGAGATGCTTAGAGAATCCTTATTGGGAAGCCTGACGAAGATGGAACGACAATATAAAGATGATCCTGAGGGAAATTGGTAGAGTGCATTGATTTTGGTTGCTTTCTCGCCTACGAGCTTAACGTACAGAGCTAGAAAATTTATAATTGCTAATGGGAAATTTTGTTATTGCTGAGTGCGAGTCACAGAATCGGAAGATAAGAATGCAATTCGAGAGATGTCAGTAATAAATGTGTAATTCACAAACAAATCCATTTAGCCTGGACAACATTACCGATTTTCAGTGAACACGAGAAAACGTTAACAGATGACCATACCTCTTGTCTGGTCTTATGGCGAAAGGCCTACAAGCTGGCAAGCAAACTGGGGACCGGGGAAGCAACCAATGCAGCGTAATGGGAATTACAGCAGCTGTTAGAACGAGGAGAGCGCAGCACCTCCTCCCGCGACGTCGTAACTCTCGACACCACCGTTGTTATCTGGTTGGTCTGCGGCTTATTCTTCGTTCCCCACTTACCTTGCTAGCATGTAGACCGTCCGCCGTAAGACTAGACAAGAACTATAATGACAGATAATTTACATTAATCAGGTCTGGCGCATAGCGACGTCATAGTTCAACTCTGGCGCACAGCTTTAGTCGGTGTAAATATAAATAAATATAAAAAAAATGTTACCTGAATACTAATACTAATAGTGAATTAAGATAAACCCAGAAATTCGTATTTAATTTTGAATGGACGGTTTCTTAATAAAAATAAATGTGAAGAGTCATGACCGTACATAAGCAGGGTTAACGGAGTCCAAAAACGGCTTAGTAAACATTTTGCACTAATTATGTAACCAAAGAAGCAACATCTCAACATTAGCAAAAACACTACATTTGTTGAAAAGTTGTGAAAGTTATGTCACACATACACAAAATAAATAGGAGTTCTAAAAATACCAAATTTAAATGTAAAAAATTTAAAATAATGATATTATGGTTAACATAAATAATTACATCAAGCCTATATTTAGATCCAAATTGTTAAAAAGAAATTTTATTGGTTGCATTTCAAAAGTTAATAATAATAAATAACTAAATGATAGCAATTAAATTAAAACTATTAAAACTGTACCGTGCTTGAACTGTTAAGGTGAACCCCACACATTATTTCTGTATATATAAATAAGGCCATGTGAACAATCTTTTGAAAAATAATCGTAATAGGCCGGTAATTCAGTCAACAAATTAGAGCTACACAAAGCTGCATTATAGAGCTCCCCATCAGATAGCGCCAGTGTCGTACGGGCGCTCACCTCCCGACTCTGAGCAAACCGGAAGTGAACCATCGGTCATTAGGAAGGAACTTGAAGGATTTTATCATATGAGTTCATCGGAGAAAAAAGGAACGCTAGGACGGAAATACCCTCTCCCCCTCCCCCGTCCTTCTTAAAGACCACAAAAAAGTGAATAAAGTCCATCTTCGTGTCATTCATATTCATTTTGCGATCATTATCGTTGTAAATGCTGCGATGGAGTCGCCATCTGTGATTCAAAGCTAGGAAAGGAAAGGGTTCAATATGCCCATGTTCATAAATGCTTATAATCATTTCTTCAGAAATAACACGCAAGGAAGGGAATTCGTGTGTGCAAAAGCTCGGTCCTTCGAACCAGAGATTATTTGTAGTTCTTTTGTTTCTCCTGATAGAATATCTTTGTCGTTTTTTTATGACCGAGTGCCTAAACGTTCTACCGATGGGTTCTAGAGATATTAGATATTATCGGGGATGGATATACAGTATTTTGTGGAATGGACGAAGAATTTTTATTGTGTTGTTCACATATCGTGATTTGTTATATTTTCGATTCACTTTTTTTTTTTCAAAGGGGTAGTTAGTAAACAATATTTAAACTTACAACGTATCGTCTCTTTACTATTATCCGTCCACAGAAAAATAGAAGTGAATTTAGAAACAAAGGAACGTGACTTGTAAGTATACAGGTCAGTACATAGAAATAGGCCCCCATAACATCACTGTAGCAGCTTAGTTTAATGGTATTAGTCCAGGGGCATATGTCAATATTTCCATAATCCCTTGGTTTTTTGAATGAAGGGAATATATGACTACCGGTGATGTGTTGCTATGTGGTACACAATCATGTACTACTAGGTGTTTTGCCCGCAATTGTGGCAGAAGGCCAGTGTGACGTCATAAATCCAAGATGGCTACCGCTTCATGCACTAACTAAGAAAATCCATCATAACTCCTTTAATAGTGGTTTTGGAAAACAATGTATAGATACATGTTTTGTTCAGAATTAAAATAGGAACACAATTAATTATTACAGATTTTTTCATTCCAGTGAAACTATTTCGTGCCCTTTTCTGCAAGGATTCTATGCATATTTTACACTTTACTTGGCATTCTGGCATATAAAGGAGGAACATTACTGCCTGTGATATTTTGTTGATGCCTACTATTGTTGCGTGTTGACTGTGTGACATCATACATCCAAGATGACTGCCTCTGCAGACATTAACAAACAAAACGACCATATCTCCTTAATTTTGACCATTTGTAAGTTTGTTGGGTTTTTAAACGAAGGGAAGGCATGTGTATGGAGGATGCTTCCATTGGAAGGCATGCAACCATGCATTACAATCTGTCAGAAACCATACATGACGTCCGAAATCCAAGATGACCGACTTGGAGGTTCTGCACATGATATACTTACTGTCCATACCCTGATTTAGAGTTCGATTATCAGATTTTTCCAGAGGAATTTTCTGTTAATATTTAAAAAGTGAAAAATGTTATTATAATTTTTATAACTAGTAATGTCCAAAAGTTAAGCATAACTAAGATATGAGAAAATGTTTTAATAATAAAGTGGCAGTACTGCATAAAACATAGTGAAAATTAATCAAAACGTTATGTGGTATACAATAGCGTAGAATGCATGATTTTTTTTTTAGTGCAAGGACACGCATGCAAAAAATAAGAAAACAGAAGATACTTCCTTGACGAAAAAAGATACTTGTATGGGGTGAAGTTACCCTTAACAGCTACACAACCTTGCAACGACGTAGCATGCTATTTGCAAGTTGATTCAAGAGTTATACAGGCAGCTGGATCCCTTTCCCATGAAGAGGAGTGCAGAGCTCTGGAAATATCTTTGGTGGAGGATTGCGAGCTTACTTGTCTCCTTAAGACACTACAGGATTTATGTCTGGAGACCTTGGTGGCCAGTCCATGCGGTGGATTTATTCACCTTCAAGAAAGTCATCCACCAATTTGGTTCGATGCGCACATGTATTTTCACCGTCTCATCCTTGAAGTTGAAGTCTGAGCCGACTGCGCCTCTGAAAAGTCGCACATGTTGTTGGAGTACCTCGTTTCTGTGTTTCTGGGCAGTAAGAGTACTTCCAGCAGAGACGTACAGCTCCGTCCATCCATTGAGCATGATGTCTTCCCATACCAGTATTCAATCTCGACCAAACTGATCCCTTTCCACGGTATTCCTTGGATTAAATCGTTATCGAGGTACTCTCCAGATGAATGTGCGACGAGAATCATTTTGCAAACTGAATCTGAACTGATCTGTAAAAGAGCACCTTCCTCCGTTCGTTCAGGGTCCAATTTCGATGATGCTGACTCCACTGTAAGCGGGCCCTTCTGTGCACTGGATCAAGCGGGACGCACACTACTGAACATCTGTCATATAGACCAGCTGTCCTGAGTCTCTGGTACACAGTTTGGCGAGAGAAACTCTAACACCTGATGTGGATGCAAACTTTGAGGACAGTTGTCTTGCAGGCATCGTCCGGTTTCGTCATGCAGTTAAAGCCAGATATCGGCCCTGTTGTGGCGTTGCTACTCGTTGACAGCCTTGTTCTGGCCTACCATGAACATCTACTGTGTCTTGGAACCGTCGCCAAAGCCTGGAAATGACTGTGGCACAGTCAACGCTGCCGTGACTTTATTAGTACGTGTTTGACCTGCTTCCAGACGTCCGATGATTCTTCGCTGGCGTCTTTGTGCCATGTTCTTACTGTACATTGAACACTTTACCAAGAGATTGTCCTCCGATCACAATGAGCGTTCGATACAGAATGAGGCACTCTTGTTCTGATATGTTGTGTTTTGTTTACCTTTCAAACACGGGCCTATTTGACAATAGCAGTACTGTTGCCTATGCGCGTATATGACAGGAATGATGTTCTTGTCATCCTCATTTCCAATCCTCCCATCAACAGCTTATTGAGATGGGTAGATTTGAATGATTCTTTTCTACTTTTATTTGACTCCAATACTTGGAAATAACTCCTTCTGATAAAAAGTGTGAGGGAAGCTTTGGTTGGAGCAAGACGTGAGCCTTGAACATCCCTTTTCGCGAACAGACACCATCGTAATTTTCCGAAATATTTAATTTTGGTGTCAGGAAAAATCCTGTCATCATATTCGGGGTGTAAGAGACACCCAAATATCAACCTCACTTTCACGAAGTACACCCTGGACTACATTTTGCAGACTAACATCGATCTTACGTCTAGAGCCTCTCCGATGGCACAGTGGTATCGTCGTCACCTTGTAATCAAGGGGTTCGTTAGTCGTTGGAGGCACATATAGCGGTTCAGATCCCACTTTAAACTGTAGGCCCAGTCCCAATTAGCCTTACTCTGCATAAAGTAAACTTAAACACCAACTCAATCAAGCAATGCTCTGGCGTCTGGACCCATGAGACTTGAGTTGTGTGCTGCCCATATGTGTTTGTGATTTTCCTTTTATCTATTTCATCTTATTATTCATTTTCATCTTTGAAATTATTTAAAAGTAGCAGAAACGAGAAGTAAAATAAATTAATTCATTCTTTCATTCTGTCATCTTGTTCATCGAATCCAGGAGAACCAACATTTGCAAGAGATTCAAGTTCAAGCACATCATCTTCTGCGCCATCAAATGCATTCAACAACATTTTTTTTGCCTTCTCGGATCCCATTAATAGATAGTGTGAGCGCTGTCGCTAAAGTGCCCCTCGCACCTTTCACCAGGAGGAGTTACTTCCAAGTTTTGGAGTGAAATAAAAGCCGAAATGAAACATCCAAATCTACCCAGCCCAATAGGCTGTTGAATGGAGAAAGAAGAAAATGAGGATGACAAAAAGATCATTCTTGTCATTATCACACTACCTAGAACTTCAGAGAAGATTACAGTTGACATGTGGTTGCCGAAAGAGGAAATGTTCATGCATATGCCGGGATCAGTCCCTGCGACGTACTGACCTGTGATATTGTACTGCAGATGAAGAAAAGTGTGAAAACAATTACTTACAGGACAGAGACTCAGGTCAGAGTGACGAGGAATTTGATTAAAGGCACTGTATTGATGGCATGATATTTCCCAAATGATTACAACCGCTCTCAATCTTGATAACAGGTGATCTGCTTAAATTTCAAAAGACAATACGAAATTCACAGGCGATGTTATTACTACTTTACTGTAATATTTATAATAATAGTAATGATGATGATGATAACAATAATTAATATTTTTAACTTGTTACTTATTAACAGAAATTTCCTCTGGAAAAATCTGATAAACGAACTCTAAATCAGGTTATGGGCAGTATTTCATGTGCAGGACCTCCAAGGCGGTCATCTTGGATTTGGGAAGTCATGTATGGTCTCCGACACATTATCCAGCAAAACACCTGTAGTAATATATGATTGCATGCCTTCCAATGGAAGCATCCTCCATACGCATGCCTTCCCTTCGTGTAAAAACCCAACAAACTTACAAATGGTCCTAAAGGAGTTAAGAAGATATGGTCGTTTTTGTCTGTTATTGTCTGCAGAGGCAGTCATCTTAGATGTATGATGTCACACAGGCAATACGCCACAATAGTAGGCATCAACAAAACATCACAGGCAGTAATGTTCCCCCTTTATATGCCAGAATGTCAAGTAAAGTGTAAAACATGCATAGAATCCTTGCAGAAAAGGGCACGAAATAGTTTCACTGGATATATCTCCATAACAGTGCGAGATATGAAAAAACTGTAAGAATTAATTGTGTTCCTATATTAATTCTGAACAAAACATGTATCTATTGTTTTCCAAAACCACTATTAAAGGAGTTATGATGGATTTTCTTAGTTAGTGCATGAAGCGGTAATCTGGGATTTATGACATTACACTGGCCTTCTGCCACAATTGCGGGCGAAACACCTGGTAGTACATGATTGTGTACCACACTAGCAAACGTATTACCGGTAGTCATATATTTCCTTCATTCAAAAACCCACGGGATTACAAATGCCCCTGGACTATATAGCTTAATCGTACGCTAGATTCTTGCAGAACTGTCTACGGAATTAACCAATAGGATTTCTCTCAGGTCACATGCTTTTATTTACATGCGTTGGACAAAATTCTAATATGTCGCTATAATGTCGACATTTGTTGCCAGGCTCGCCTTTTGAAATTTATGTTGCATTCAGTCTTTCAAATGCCATACTGATAATGATGATGATCTTGTTAATACTTAGTGTTGAATACAGCAATGACCAAATACAACACCACGTCCAATATTTCTACATTTAGTACACAACACACCAATATACAGGGTGTATCATAAGTGAGGGTCATAAATGAATCCAGAGATACATCGCGTCAAACCCACACGAAAGTTCCGCTTCCACTTTTCCGAGAGATGCTCAGTGTCGGAGCAAGATACCACCGAAAGTGTGGGAAAGTACACTTCACACCTCTGTAGGACGAGTACTATGGCAGTTAGAAAGCCGGTTCCATAGAAGTCATAAAGGAATCTTATGCGCTTTACCAGAAAAGCACCATGGGAGATCTGTGGGACCTATGCGGAAGGGACTATCCAAAGGAAATGGAGTTCCCCGTAGAAAGAATACGTGAAAGGGGTATCTGAGGAAGCAGGTGGACGTCAATTATATGATATCCAGATACCACTCACTATTACAGAAACACGACAGACGAAACCGGGATAATTTTAGCATGGTTGCGTTTCCGGAGGGGCAATGGGCAAAGCAACACTGACAGTAAATGCAAGCAAAATGTTCGTTGGCTGACGAATGTCATCGGAAAACAGTGTTTAGCTGTGGTTGGTAGTTTGTAAAAGATGGAAAGAGTATATGTGTGAAAGGAGTCGACGAGGGCCTATGAAAAAAACCTCCATCCCACCTTTGTGACGGAAGAAACACCCGTACAAAAAAGAGAATACGTAAGATGAAAGAAACAATACCAATACCTACAGTGGTAAAATGAATTTTGTTTTCCGATGGTCACGAGAGTTAAACCCTCAACCTACTGAATATAAGCCGAACACTTTACCACTTGGACACTGTAACACAGTAGTATTGTGGTGTGAATGCAGGATGTAGGCACGATACATACGTACGTATTGTTATTGACCAAGGAAAGTCTCGTCTCGTCTCGTCTCGATAGCATCCCTAATCGAAACGTACAAGACGTTATTGGAAATCACTGTACTTCATATGTAGGTGTTTTTGAATCACGTAAAAGGTACGACGTGTTCTACTAGTATTTCGTAATACGTAATTTGTGTAGTTCCTATCCTTACCGTCAGGGGGCACCGTGACTTGCGTCAAGGCTAGAAGGCACGCTGAGACGTACGTAATTCAGTAAGTGTGTGTGTTCGAGACGGAACACGTACAACATTGTCTGTCAGTGAAGTGCATGTACTTCGCGGTTCAAATGGAACGTGTGTACACTAACGAGGAATATGCGGACATGAATTTCTTCTACGGGAAAGCAGACGGTAATGCAGTGGTGGCAGCACGCCTGTACCAGGAAGCTTTTCCTCGCCGACGGCACCCTGATCGTCGCGTGTTCATAAGATTACACAAACGCCTCCGAGAATATGGAGAAAGAAGCAGTAAGCCAACACGTATCACAGTGGAAGAAGAGGAAAGCATTTTACAACTCGTTGAAGAAGCACCAGGGACGTCAACTAGGAGGATCACGGCACAGGAGCGAGGTGTTTCTCACAGCAGTGTGTGTGGCTCATTTTACACCGCCAGTTGCTCTACCCGTATCATCTCCAACGCGTACAAGGTCTCCAAGCAACGGATTGCGAGGCCAGGGTTAGGTTTTGTGAGTGAATGCTGCAAAAACTTGCATTACATCCACGCTTCTTAGGTGACATTTTCTTCACAGACGATTCACTCGTGACGGAATTGTGAACTTCCATAATACTCACGTGGTGTGTGACAAAATCCCCATGAAATGTTTGAGTCACGACATCAGCAACGTTTCACCTTGAATGAGTGGATGGGTGTAGTAGGTGATTTCATATTGGGACCTCACATCCTGCCACTCAAACTCAATGGTCGTGGGTACCTTCAGTTCCTACATAATTATCTCCACGCCTCCTGGAAGATGTTCCCCTTCACCAGCGTGTGTGTATGTGGTTCATGCACGATGGGGAACCAGCACATTTTGCTTTACCTGTGCGGCGGCACCTTACGCAAAGCTATGGTCGGCACTGGATAGGTCATGCGGGGCCTGTATTGTGGCCACCACGGTCACCTGATTTAAATCCATTAGATTTTTGTATTTGGGTTCACATGAAGAGCATGGTGTACAGCTCTCCTGTCGATAATGTTGCCGAGTTAGAGGAACGTGTGATTCATGCATGTGAACAAATACGAAATACACCAGGGATATAGGAAAGAGTGCGCAATTCACTATACCGACGGTTGCGCTGCTGTGTGGAAATGAACGGAAGTAATTTTGAGCACTTGCTGTAACTTCTTGTACAGTGTTCTACCTGTGAAGTAAAGTGTATTTTACGTGTTCAGGGTATTTTTTTTAATACCTTCCTTGAAACTGTTTTCCATGTGAGGTCACATTCAACCACAATGTTTTCCCATGACATTCGTCAGCCAACGAGCATTTTGCTTGTATTTACTGTCTGTGTTGCTATGCCCATTGCCCCTTCGGCAACGCAACTATGCTAAAATTATCCCGGTTTCGTCTGTCGTGTTTCTGTAATTGTGAGTGATATCTGGATATCATGTAATTGACGTCCACCTGCTTCCTCAGATACCCCTTTCACGTATTCTTTCTACGGGGAACCCCATTTCCTTTGGGTAGTCCCTTCCGCATAGGTCCCACAGATCTCCCATGGTGCTTTTCTGGTAAAGCGCATAAGATTCCTTTATGACTTCTTTGGAACCGGCTTTCTAACTGCCATAGTACTCGTCCTACAGAGGTGTGAAGTGTACTTTCCCACACTTTCGGTGGTATCTTGCTCCGACACTGAGCATCTCTCGGAAAAGTGGAAGCGGAACTTTCGTGTGGATTTGAAGCGATGTATCTCTGGTTCCATTTATGACCATCACTTATGATAGATCCTGTATAAATAATGTATTAAGTGTTTTTTATCAGTCCACCGTCGTTGTTACAACTTAATGACAACAGTGGAATTTTGAGTAGTCCCATATTTAGGAACCCTGTAAGCGATTGCTCTCTAATTAAAAATAGTCATTATCTTCGAAGAGAGCATTCTCTTTACAAATACGTTTTTTTACTCCTTCGTGCACAGTGATCTGAAAAATAGTTTCTTAATTGATTCTATTCTTGCCATGAATTGCCTACACAGAAAAAACTTGTTTGTTTGGAAGTACCAAAAAAGTTTGGTTATGCTTTTTGTTTCTGATAACAAAATGTTGCTTGTAATTACTAAAGCATTTTGTTTAAGAATACAAAAAAAATTGTCAGTTGAAATATAGTACTCGTAAACAAAATGATACATATCTAAGTAAAGAGAAACAAAACATTTGGTTAATTTTACTATATGCGTGAGCGTGCGTTCGAATTTGAAATAACGATTGTCCGGTTTCATCGAGTGTAGTATGAAAGTTCGTTCGAGTTCGCGTTAATGTTGTCGAAAATTGAAACTCGTGTAGATAGATAATTCTTTGAAGCGGTCTTCATAATGTTGTGAAACCTATTATGCTCGAAAAAAGCTATATACAGGGGATGGACAAAAATATGGAAACACCTGCAAAAATGCACATTACCTTTATTAATATCAAGTAGTATCACCTTTGGCACGCAGAACGGCCTGCAGTCGACGTGGAATGGACAAATACAGGTCGCGTATGGTTGTCAAAGGGATGTTGTACCATTCTTCATCCAAAGCAGCTGCAAGTTGTTGTAGAGGCGATGGTGGTGGGTAGCGGGCTCGCACCTTGGTCTCCAAAACCGACCACAGGGGCTCAATAATATTGAGGTCTGGCGATTGTGGAGGCCATGGCAGATGTGGCACTTCATCTTCGTGCTCATCAAATCAGTCCTGGACGATGTGAGCTGTATGAACAGGGGCTCTGTCATTTTGAAACACGGCATCACCATCTGGGAACAAAGTTTGCACCATGGGATGCAGCTGGTTACTCAAAATGGTTACGTAGTCCCTGGCAGTGACATGTCCATGCAGGTTAATGATGGGTCCGGCAGAATACCAGGAGATGGCTGCACAAATCATCACTGAACCACCACCATGCTTCACTCTCTGTAACAGACAGTCTGTATCGTACCCTTGTGCTGGCGTTGTCCACACGTACACTCGGCCAGCAGTTGGAAACAATGTAAAGGATGACTCATCCGACCAGATTACAGTCTTAAGGTAAAGTTGAACATGTGAGAGCATAAAGAGAGTGATTATGGGGGAGAAGAAGAAGAAGAAGGGGGGGAATCTTCATTGATATATGGAAATGTGTGTACAGCCGCAAAGGCTCATACTGAAATAAACCTATAACCATTCTAATTCTATAGCGGACGTCCGCTTGGAACACACCAAAATTGTTCACCCTAGGCCTGACCTGTTTCTGTCATAACCAATTGTACCAAGCCTAACCCCTTTACATTTTATAGGGGGTGTTAAGGGACTTTTGAATCACCCTGCAATGCGCGCTGCCGCAAACGGCTGGTAGCTGCAACCGCGTTGTCCACTCCCCCTCTCAATCGTTTATGGGTCGAGCCCTCGACAGTCAATACTTGCGCAGATGACCTTTTTTTTTTTGTTCGCTTGCTCCACAGACTCGAGAGACAATATAATAATAATAATGTGCATATATCAACCTCCAAAAGAGAACTGATGCCTTAGCATTCCTCCATTAAAAAAAATGTTGGATTGCCAAAGCACACGAATTTCACCTGGAGGGCAAATCTAGCTAGTGCCGAAATACCCATAAATGGGACTTTTGTGAAAAATTTTAAGAGACTGATTGATTTATTTGTTTTTTCTATTACTGACCTTTTCTGCCACTTTTGGCTAATCTCAAGATGATGATACGATGAGATTGATAAAGAACACCTATGCACAGACCGGAATTAGAACCCGGGACACCTGGCGTCGTAGCGCGCTATTCTTACCACTCCGCCACGTGGTGGTTGGCATACCTCTTTTCTCGCACATTCGGTCCAAGTTGCGTATTGTTTCATTTCAATGCCGAACTTGAACCGTGTTTCAATTGATCCGGAAAAAAATTCCTGGACCGTATTTAAATTGATCAGGAAAAAAGGTTCCTGGACCGAATTGAAATACTTTAAACATAAAGAGGATCTTTACGGTCCAGAACCTCATATACGCTTGCTGATTTTCTCTCCTGGACCGGAATTCAATTTAAAATTCCTGAACCTTTAACAACATTGGCTGCAACACTCACGTTTCAGTATTCTTCAGTAGCATACCAGAATTAAATTGAGGTGCTGTGCTACATCGACCTATCTCCCTGTTAACTTCGTGGAGCACCGAGGCACAAAATGTGTTCACGACTTTTTTTTCTTTTTTTTTTAAACTTTTGTTTCATCCAGAAAGCTCATTCTTCGCCAGCACGCTTTTGCAGGCTTTACTTTTCACCCCGGAAGACGAATGGGTGGGCGGGGAGGGCTAAATCGGTAGTTTAAAAGAAGAGGGGAGGCGAGAAATTATCGTCGGTGTCTGCGGATCGAAGCGTCGCTTCCAAATCTAACTGAGCCCGGAAGAAAGATGGAGGGCGCCGAGGAAGAGCTCCGGCGGACTCCGGTGGGGGAAATTTATGGAGCTCAGCCACAGGTAAATTATTGCTGCGCCGGATCCTCTGTAATGGATGGACATCGGTGGACAACAGATAAATAGTCGTGTCCGGAGATTTCTTCACAATCTTCCCTCCCTCTGTATTTTTTTCCTAAAGTTTTTTTTTTATTTTTTTTATTTTTGTCTGAGTTGCTGTCTATGGCTTGAGCATCTTTCTACATACTCAACACCAACGGTCTAACCGGGGGACGTGTTTGTTCTCGCCTCCAAATTTGGAGGTTGATGAACGGACGACACGAGTTTATTTAGTTTGCGCAGAAAATTTGGTTAACAAATATTTTGAAGTGGAAATATTCTGATTAGAATTTTTCGGTGTCCGAAATGGAACATGCCAATGAAAATAAACACTTTCCAAATAAATGTAATGATATTCGCCAGAGGAAAGTAAAGCTTTTATTAGATTCATTCTTTGTCAACTAATTTAAAACAAATTTTACATTTGTCCCTAAACGCACGGCCATGAAATTAGGCGGGTGACAAGATCGCGCTGTTGCCACGTCGGAGCACAACCCCGTGTGTTCGGAGGTTTAAGAGAATGAAAGATCTCGTTGTAGAGTTGGTCTTCGTAATCCATGTGATACAAACTGACAGTATTTGCTCGAAAGGTCGGGGATGACACAAAAGTGGCCCGGAGGGACGTCGATCTGACGCTCGAACTAGGCAACGCAGCCCAGTTGACGATGCCACACAGTGCGCGGGAACCAGCAACTTTTGTCCCGCCCTCGCTTTGCTTTTCCCAGCACAATTCTGCCCAGCCACCTATTTTCATGGCCGTGCGTTTATATATAATAATTTATTTAGTAATATTAAATTACAAGCGTACATATTAATTAACGTATAAAGTTTAAAAATATAATATTTCCGAGTACAATTATTGGGATCGGGGTATCGACTTTTAAAAAACGAAATTACGGGCCGCGGGCTCACGATAGTTACGAACCATTGCCATACACACAAAGCAAGCAAACGAGCGGAGAACTGTTTACGTTATTCCTAGTATCGCCACCTCTCAGAAAAGGAACATCGCTAATCCATAATCCTTTTTAACCTTTGTCCTCGACATCTTTGCGTTGCGTTTTCCCTGGAACCGTTAGTTTCCAGCGTTAAGTAACAGGCGCCTATAGACAACAGCTTCCGACCGCTTCCAGACCTCTGGGGAAAAAAAAAGGAGCGACAGCAAGTGTCCCTGGAGAACAAAACCACCAATCCAGCGGAGGAATTTGACACTGGTGCTGGCACCTTCCATCATCCCGGACAATGGACCAAGACAAGGAGTCTTCGGTTTCCTCCATTGTCCCGTTCCTTTCTTCTGGGGTGTCTTCTGCACCACAAACCCAGCACGGGTTGCCCAGCGGGGAAGGATGCGGGATATAAAGCTCCTGGTGTTTTGCACGTCTCTGGAGGGGCTGATTCCTGGCGCCCGAAAGACGAGATGCTTTGTCCGTGGAATGCGAGTGTTTTGACAACTGCACTTGTCGTCTGCTTCTGGGCCTTCCTTGGCCCAATTTTGTTGTCGTCCTCCACCAGTCAAAAGTATCGAGTAAGTTCATTGTCCTTCCCAAAGTATGTAACGTTTTGTGTTTCCCTGAAATTGTTAGTATTTAAACTTTTCTTTGGTGTATCCTCCTTGACAGTGTGTTACCATAATGTGCTCTTCGGCATCAGGAGTCCCGGGTTCGAGTCCCGGCATCGATATTTTTTTGCAAGTGCACCTTCATCAATTTAATCATTCATCCATCCACATCGTCGCGAATAGCCAAAATGAGAAAGTTAGCGACTCTAAACATCAAATCAAATCAATTATCCATTATTATTTTTTTCCCGTTGCAGAAATCTGTTTTGCACACGTTCTTCGTTCTCTCTCTCTTCCAATCAGCGCTTGAAGTAGAAAACGTTAGCAGGGGAGATGTTTGCTCGAGTCTTGGGGTAAGCGGGGGGGATGCTTCTATGGTTTAACATGGTGGCAATGAGACAGCTGGGAGGATGCTTTACGAATATTTTGATAGTTGGGGGATACCATCTCCCCGTAATCCCCCATCACTTCGAGCACTGCCCAATAAAATATTCAATAAGGCACTGGAAATAAAATTTCTCAAATTTTCTCCTAGCTTCTCGTTTTACTCCTCATTATTTAATTTTGGTCTGTGACATGTACCAACTGTTCTCTGAACATTTGCAATAGTTTAGGGGCAGTGGCGGCGATTAGGGGGGGAGGGGGGAAGTTGCATCTCTACTTTTCGTCACTCTTGCCCAGCACTATGCTAAACCCAATCTACAAGGTCCGCCCATAAAGAAACCGAACTGTCAAAAAGAAAAAGAACCAAACCAAATAAAAAAGGTACCGTATTCTGCCAACACTGCAAAGATCTATATCTAAAATTCCCATCAGTGCATGTTTCAACCTGTTACAGGCAGTCGGTATCGGGGCAAGCGTGCGTCAGATGCAGGTCGTGTGCAGACGCCGTACAAAATACGCGGACCAAGATGGAACAACGTTACAGCATAAAGTTTTGTTTCAAATTGGTAAATCGTTTACCGAAACGTTACAGATGATACGGGCAGTGTATGGTGCTGCAGCATTATCAAAAAGACTGGGTGCACAGTGGAAAGGACATTTCTTGCCCATAAAGAAAAAAAGCAGGGATGTCGAAATCGAAGACAAAGGTGTTGGTGGTCGCATTTTTTGATTCCCAAGGACTGATCCGCCATTAATTTGTCCCTGAAAACCAAATAATCAATTAGTGGTATTACAATGAAGTGGTTGGTCGACTCAGAAACAGGATGAAGCGGGTTAGGAAGGACCTCTGTGATTCTGGCCAAAGGTTTCTGTTACACGATAATGCTCGGCCTCATACCGCATTGTCTGTACAACAATACCTTGCTAAGCATTCAGTGGCGAACCTTGTACAAAGTTTTGGCACCTTGCCCCCCACCCCGGTTTTGGAACCCAATCGCCACCACTGTTTAGGAGCAGTGGCACCAGTAGAAGCTATTTTCTTCCCACTATGCTCCGAGGAATCTATATCAGTTGCGTACGGTTCATTTGCGTACATCTCCAAAATGAGTGTCACTTGCGTACAAGTGATGCACCAGGTGGGGGGAGAGGCGGGGCGACATATTTTCTGCCTGCTGATGAGTCTCAGATGCGTACAAGCTATGTGGGTGCGTTTTCTTTCTATTTCCCCACTTTTTCTGTAGCTAAGGACTTCGTCACTCGTTATCGATCTCTTGTGAGTGACAAACTACAAAATGTCCTGTTATACTTTTGTGTTAGTTTTTCGATTAAGGATGGAAAATTCGATCGAAATCGTGGCAACTACCAAGGGCAAGCCGAGCGCGTTGTACGAAGGATATCGCTATAGAATGTTTCGTACGAATAAAAAAAATGAAGTGACGTGGTTGTGTTCGCAACAAAAATCCCAAAGTATCCTGGTAAGATTGTGACAGAATTTCACAGTCGTCCCTCTCCCTCCCCGCCAGTACGCAACTGAGACTGTACGCAGATACGACACTGCTCCGAGTGACGAGAGTTTCTAACTGTTAATAAACATTTGTCACTTTTGTACGAGGGTGCTCGTACTCATGTAGTTGGTAAAGTTAAAGTTCGCCGTGCACATAGCACCATGCCATGAAGGCACATATAGGGGATGTGTGGGTGGGGCCACACACATTCTTTATCTCGGCGATTTTGGATGTGATGTTATCAGCACCACGTTCCGGCCGCCTTTACCCCCCAAGAATGCTACCAGGTACTCATTGATTTGAGGCTGGGTGTGCCAACATAAGTGGTTGCTTTCTCAAATTTAACCGACTGTTCATCGTTTGCTGTTGGATTTTCGAACAGTTAAGATAACAAAAAATCACAGAAGTCTTCGGGTATTTCATCTCTGAATCCGTACACTTTGATTGGCATAAAGAAATATCATGGAGCTGCGAAGGTTGTGTGCTGAAATATGTTTATTTTGTTAATGTACTACACTCATGGAACGAAAAGAGTTCGGAGTGACATACGTATATAAGCAATCCTGAAAACTTTGACCTCTTGTAACTGTAAAGCTATAAGGGGCAGAAAAGGAAAAAAATGAAACTGTTTCTATAATAGAATTTCATGCTGATCCATGTCGATGGGTGGCATTTTAATACATTATTGAGTGAAGGAGCATGTAATGACTCTAAAGGTTACCAAATTATTTTAGTAACCATGCACATTTGTGTAGAGTTAACAAATAACTTGATCAGAATTACCACATTGAGTAAAGGCTACCAAATCCTTTAGTTGTGCATGAATGTTTACCAAAAAATGGAACTTACCAAAATTAGTAAAGCCTACGAAATTTCTTTTTGTAATCGTGCACTTTTGTTTAGAGTGACCAAATAATTTGGTTAAAGATACAACATTTAAATAGCTACCAATTGGTTTATTTATGATTACCAAACGTGTTTTGTTCATTAAAAAAATCAGTTTTTCTATGAACTAGCATTAGGACGACAATAATTCACCGTGAAGATCTTCTCTCCTGAAAGGTGCTCCGTGACCCAAAATGCTACTCTATGCAGATGTACTGCTCCAGAACACCCCATCTCCCCCCGAAACAAGAAGCATTTGCACCAAAGGCGTTTCGGAGATATATCTACAAGATCCATCGGAAGCAACTTGCAGGGAGGACTGAATAAAGTAACATGTTCCGGAACCTTACTTTTCCCTTTGAGCAACACGCAGCAGATCTGATGCTGGGAGGGTTCTGTCCTTAATTGAGTGGCACAGGACCCCCACGTCACTTTACATGCACCATCTCTTGGTTTAATTGTGGTCGGATGCTCGTCGTCTCCCCGCTCTCGTCAACTTCTTTCGGGCGCCCCTCTCCTGCACAAAAACAAGAGAAAGAACGGCAGAACACAGTATATTGTTCTGATGATAGGCACAGCCATCCATTGAAGATGCTCTCGGACAGCGAGACAAGTTTCCGAGATGATATACGACATCCTCCAGCCAGTCAAAGGATTGTTGTGTGCTGCAGTGGTGCCAGGCGGGGTCATGCAAATCCACCGTGACTAATAACTTGTTTTTCATGTCCAAAGAAGCTCTTAAAAGCCTTTCTTCAGAGCAGGGAGGAATTATCTTGTAGATGCTAAACTATCGCGGTGGATAGAGCAGATGAACATCTCCTACGACAACCGCATCAAAAAAGTAAGAAGTAAAGAATGATGGCGGGAGGGGGAGGATGGAAACATACATCTCCGCTTGTATCTGCAAGTCTGCTTCCGTCCGACGTGTGATAGACAAGGATGGCCTCCCAGGAGAAGTCTCCATTGCAGACGCAAACGAAAAGGCAGTGTGGCCACGGCCGAAATAAAATAACCAAAAGTTGACACAAGCCTAAAAACCGAGGAACAAATAAGAAGTAGTAAATATCTTATTTTATTATATGTTGATTGATTGATTTGTTTTATATTACGAGGGCGGGCTGAAAAGTAATGCCTGCTATTTTTTTGTGACGGTGTAAAGACATTTTGGATTTTGAGCAACCATGCATTTTACTCTTCAGACTTTCCCCCTTCTCCATTCCAAGTTTCAAACTTCTATCACCAGGGGTTGCTGAACTAGAGCGAGGAAAATGGCAGCATGTAAACATACATAAGCACCTGAAACTGCTTCTCTGATGAATGAAGCTTTCCAACAAGAAAGTTTGAGAACTGTTACGATATTGAGGAATATATCACTAATAATCACTAACATTGATAAAAAAATAAAATAAAATAACTTGGATACGGATCATTGATTTCATCTTTCCAAGAAGAAAAAATATAAAGTTCTTCCGATAAAAAAAAATATTTGAAGAATTCATTTCTTAAGTTTGTGCATGATCTGTTAACCGAATTATTCGAATACTACAGATGCACATGCTTATGCAGGAAAATAATGTACTTTCCCAAATGCATATAGTTTACACTGTACAACTATGTATTAATGTGGTAATGATGAGAATACAAGTGCTCTTGGTGACAAGAGTTTCATTCCCAACAGGTATAGAAGCTTTTTGCGACGGCCTGGTCTTGCAGGCTCTGACTTCTATTCAAACTAATGTTTGGAATATGGTACCTATAAAACCCCTTAAGAACGAATGCAAACCAAAATTAGATTCAGTTCCAGATTTATATACACTGTAGTCTTGTGGATGCTTGGATTAATATAATTGCCTTACATCATACATACAAGTTCAGACATAACTTTTGGCAGAGTTATATCATATTTTTAAAATAGTTGTACCACGTTTTCAGTTTTCAATAGTGTTGCCCACGAGACGAGACTTTGGCCTGTCTCGTCTCGTGGAAATGCTGTCTCGTCTCGAAAATATTCGTTTGTCTTATGACACATGGTCAATCTCGTCTCGCCTCGAATTTTTAAAAGCCTGTCCCGTCTCGTCCCGTGGGCAACACTAGTTTTCAAGCACCTCATTTTTCCTATTTTGTAACCTTTTCCAGAGCTACTTACCCCTAGTGGGGTTCCGTTTGCAGATGGAGACTACACATTAACCTCTCTTCTAAATGCGACCTGCTTCTAGTAGCGTCGATTAAGGGGGGGGGGGGGAGTTGGGGGCAGTTGCCCCCTACTTTTGACCCAGCACTATGCTAAATCTTATCTACCGAGGGAAAGTAAGCTGTCCTTGCCCCAACCCCAATTTTGGCACCTTGCTCCCCAGTTTTAGAACCCAATAGCCGCCACTGCATGCTTCGCAGATACAGTTTTTAGAATATCAGCATTTTGAAAAGAGAAGCAATATTTAAATAATCTTCATTGGAATAGGTCCAATATCCAGCAGACCTTAAGCTGGACAATGTTTATTTTTTAATACAATTTTAGCCTGTTTCCTTCCATTAGAAAGGCACGAGGAACAGTTTCGATGTCCAGCCAGACACGACAACCCGAAACTGTTCCTCCTCCATCGACCTTTCTCCGCGGTAAGCTGAGAGAAGAGAGGTCTGTGCGCTGGATGGTTGTAGGAGGGGAAGAAAAACTTAACATTATGCTTTTGGGAGTATTGTTTTACTTGTTCTCTTGGGAATATCAAGCTTCCAATGGCGTAGAATAATTCATTAGCGGAAACAGGACAGCTTGAAGATTTTGCTTGTGTTAGAAAAAATTGAAACTTCCATTTGATTAGCCGTAACTTCAAGTTGTTTGTCTATAATTATCAATCATAGTTTTTTTTTGCAGATCGTATCTAGCTTAAAAATAAAATTAAAAACAGCTTCCAGTTCCAACGTGGGGAAAAATTCATACTCTCTTGTCCTATCTTTTGCTTTTTTCAGTCAAAGTGCCCATTCCGACGATATTGAAATAAATGCATACCTGGTGCGCAAGGACGTATTTTGGGTGGAGTCCAGGGGGTCCGCCCCCCCCGAAAGACTTACAAAGAACCAAAAATTAAATAATGAAAAATAATTATGAATAACTGAAAATAAATATTGAAAATACACTTGTTTAATTGAGGAGTATTTATTTCCGCCAAACTTATTGGAAAGCAAGGATTATATTACGATCAGACGACTTTGAATGACAGTACCAAAGAAGTTTATGCAAGATTTATTACTACTACTTTTAATATTTTAACATACACACAATTTTACCATGGCCTTTACTTTCCGTCAACTGGATCTAACATCCTTTATTGATATTCAATACATATTCAATTATTTATCTATTTGACATTAATTTTACCTTTTTTTTAACCTTATTTGACATTAATTTCCTTGCCACGCCAGTTGATTTTTTTTTACAAAAATTGCCGACCTTAACTACACATAAGCTAGATAATGAATACGTGCTATTATATCACTATCCTTAACCGTATTTTTACCTATTCATGTAATGAAATATAATATTAATTAATTTGAATATTTTAATAAATACTATTTCAATTAATTAATTATAATTATCATTATTTTAATTTAAACATTATTGTTATTATTATTGTTATTATGAGACATTTGATTCGGACTCCCCCCCCCCCCAATATATGTATTTCTAGAGACGTGTCTGCTGGTGCGAAAGTGACACTCTTCGCCTTGAAGATTTAAAGCAAATTTTGGGCAAAGGTGGTATTTGACGTGTGTGGCCATTCTTTCCCGCGGTTGGTACTTGCAAATGGATTTGTAACACTGCAAGGGAGAAGATAAACCGTTTCTATGTTTCGCGGTTAATTTTCACTTTGTTCACCACGCCTTTGATGTTTCACCAAGATCTGCCTCCTCGTTGCTGCACCCAGTCGTCCTTGCAGAGACCATCAGCCGACTGCCGCTGCGGCGCCAATATGCTGCCTGGGGGAGCCGGCGTATTTGGACACTGCCTCAGCCACAAAGGAAGATTGATGTTTGTCAGCGTCTCTGGAATCCGCGGAAGAGACCGCCGAGAAGAAATCTGGAAATAAACCTGGCTATTAAGCTTTGAGGATGAGGTAATTTACAGCCAGTGGACCGCGGTGCGACGCATGGGCTGTCAAAGCACTGGTCATTACGACATCAAAAGGATATCTGCAGACCTCATCGCTACCATTAATACTTATTATGCATCGTTCTCTTCTGCAAGTACCATGATGCTGAGAATGAGAAGATTATATGATGAGCACTTTTTGGTACATACAAAGTGCACCGCAACAGTATACACGCCTTTTGTTTGTGTAAAATATACCTTACAAGGAATGTGATGTAGGGTAAAAATCTTAACGGACACACCTAAGCAATGGGAATTTATTATTTCTCCGGCAGAAATACACGGGGGCTTATGGTAAGCGATGGTCGAATCCAGATAAAAGTTTATCTGGGAATGGGAAAATTTTCACTCCGGATTTCAAATTGACTGGATTGTCCGGATATCCGAAATATGAATTATTCACATATTCGGATTATCCAAAATGTATGAATATCCGATGTGTGCATTATCCGAACATTTTATCGTTTATCCGTTTTACGGGCTATCTACATATTTTCTTTATTCGTCATGTTCGTATTTCACTATACGGATTTTCTACAAATTCTTCATCAAATCTGTACTATCCTGATATCCGAATTATAAGAATATTCTAATTATCTGGATATCTTAATTATCCGGATGTCCGGATTATCCGTTGAATCCGAAACGGATTTCGGATAATTTGAAATCCGGGTATCCGTTATCCGGATTTTGTGGCTTTCCATAGTATATGGAGAGATTACTTCTAAATAACTGACGCGGAAGGGTGCAAAATCCTGGGGGGACGGGGGGGATTTCCCCCCACCAACAATCTTGGCCTCAAAAATGCTCCCCACCAAAAATTTCCGGGGGGAGAGCTTTTGTTATAACAAACAAAATGTAAGCAATTAATCCCGCATTCAGAGGAACGCTACGTGGTGGATTGATGCGGGCCTTTTCATTTCTTTTGGAAATGAAAAGCGTCATGCCTTGTTTTCCTAAACAGACATGAAAATTGAAAGGATAGGCATCGTAGTGAAGTTGCGGAATTTTTATTCATTTATATAATTTGAAATAAACGAAAATTGAAAGGAGAGGAACGCTACGTGGTTTGAGATGCGTGGGCTTTTCATCCATTTTTACGGAAATGTGATGAAAAATTAGAGCAACGTGGTTCTTTTGGAAATGAAAGCGTCATGCCTTGTTTTCCTAAACAGACATGAAAATTGAAAGGGTAGGCTGCGGAATTTTTTCATTTATTTCCCTCTGAAATAAATGAAAATTGAAATTTGTTAAATAGTGACATGTCAGAATTGTTTTTTTCTCCGCGAATCTTTATTTTTGGGGAAAGCTGCGTAGTACGCAGTTTTAATGTTAATGATGGTTAATGTCGATAATCAGCTTTAATTCAGTCCTTACCCACCACACCCACCCAATAGGCTAATCACCCGCTGCATTAAAGCACATTACAATGCGGAGGAAACGAAAATAGAATGTTTCCTTTGGTAGCCACGGGCAATGAGGCAACAGCTCTGCGCCCTTGCTTCGTCGCGGTTTTCCGCGTCGATGCGATGTGGCATAAGGTACGTCCGTCATTCCGCGCGCCGGAAGGTTCGATGTCGGACATTCGAGTGTCATATTCCGCCCAGAATTTGGCCAGCCCGGGCACGTCTACCGACGAGCCCTTGTCATTCCGCTCCTAGTAACGCCGTGGTTCGCTCGAACCCGGTACCTTCGGTCAGGCCCTGATGGCTATGACAAAACTACCACCTGGGAAATTTTCATCAATTCCCAGGATTTTATCTAAATTTTGAAAGTGGCACTTGATTTTGATGACCCTTGTTTTTGCAGTAGTCTCTTGAACAATTTGGTATTTTTTTTAACGTAAATTTGGTGCGTGACTTATGATATTTCGGCTATAAACGATACGAGTCAATCACACCATGGTGTGTGTACTTAGTGGGTCACAGCAGAGAGTATTGCTGAAGTTAATTGTGTTTTTAATTAATTAAAGTCCTTTAAAGTTTCAATTTCATATATATTTTAAAACAGACCGTAACTTGTTAATGATCCGAAAAGTAACGCCGTTTGTGTTTATGTGTTTTAAGTTAAACTGTTAAAGATTTTCGCAAGGAGGATATTTAATTTTATCACGTATAGTTTTGAAATGCACAAGGATCAGTGGTCGACTCACTCGTAATTTAAAATGACTGAAATCTCCTCGCCCCGAAGATGGGAGCCTTGGTACTAATAATTGTAGTGCAAATTGATAAGGAGATAGTCGAGAGAATACACGAGTCAGTCGCAGAGCATTTTTATTTTTACCTTGTTTAAGGAATATTTTTTTTACTAAAGTAAAGTTAATATGTGAAAAAACGAAACGCTAATTATATTTCTAGGAATAGAGGAGCAATTATATGTCCGCTACTATACGCTGGCGTAAGTAGTAAGAGTGACGCTACCATTCGGTTAGAGTATAACCCGCTCGTTGATTCAATGTTCTAGCTAAGGGATAATAATAGGTGTTTTTAGTTGTACGCGCAGAAATACCGGTAGTGAAATATAAAAGAGTGCGCAAGTGTTTATATATATGTTTTAAGGAATAGAGGAGCAATGTTGTCCGCTACTAAAGGTAGTAAGTGTGACGCTCCCTTCCATTAGTTTTAAGGTTATGTCTTCCCCTACGAATTAATTGTGTACACAGAGGTACCCGTAGCAAGAGGAATGACACTGTCATTGTAGCTCAATGACATAAGAATGACTTAGTCTGCATGACTTTTAGTTTGTTAAAACACCATAGTTAGGCGTAAGCCAACTTGTAATGAAAAGTAGAACGAGACGTAAGCGGTATTCAAGGCGTAGAGTATTTCACATATTAACGAGATTTTTTTGTTATTATCCATATATTTATTGTCTCCTTCAGCTATTTATTAAAGGATAGCTTAATATTCCTCCTTTTGCGTTTTCTAGCTTTGAATTTTAAATACCTTAAATTCCATGTGTATTTATATTATGATATTTATATTTCAAGTTACGGCATTCCTTAATGTTTAAATAAACACTCTTCAGCATTATTCAACAGATTTCGTGTGGTTATTTAATCGCATCGCAAATCACTAAATCACTAAATAGCGATAAAAGTTAAAAAGGTTGTTTAAATTAAGGCAAAACTGGTTGTCATTTTTTTCATTAAATAACGATGAAGTATTGCGCATAGTATAATCAATCAAGCCCTCCCCTTAGGTATAATCACGTTTACATTCCGTCAGCTTACGATAGGTTTAAACACGCAAGTTTAATCTCTGCACCGAAAGCACGATTCATTCGTTGTTTTCCTTTTGTTCCTTCGAACTCAGGATATGTGCAGTCGCAAGACTCAAGTCCAGGATTTTCCTCCCATGTAAGTCGCCAGATTTCCGTGCGGAAATTTTCACATTCGAGTTAGCGGAAGAAACATATCTTATTTCAGTCTCGGAGAGAGAGAATTTGATGACACCTTTCTTTGTTGTAGATGAACTTTACACTCAGGTGAGAATAAGAGTCTCTTCAAGGGCACTTATTTATGCGTTTTTCTCGTTCCTTCAGAATTTTCAAAAGTTTCCCGAATGAAATTTAATTACTTCTTACAGATTAATTTCATGTTAATCTTCGTAAAGTAGGTAATAGCGAGTAATTGTGCTTATATTTTAATCTCCCACACGTCATAGACTTTAGTTGAAGTAATATCATATGAAAGGAACGTGATAGCCAAGAAATGTTTTCTAAATCAATAACCCAGATTAGTTTCAGTTTTGAATTTACATTTTTACCTACACGCCCCCCCCCCCCTATTTTGCCGACGGTTTCAGACCGGTCAAGGCAACCTCCTAGGGTCACACCCGGGATGTTTATGGTTTGCTTTGAGCAATTTTAATTTGATTTTTTTTTTTTGGTTGGTTAGTATTCTAAACCGTTTTTTCCATTTTTCTCCGTTTATTTAGATCAATTTATTTCATGAAATATTTTTGTCCCATTTTCCCGTTACTATTATCCTATTACTAATTTGGAACTTCATTTTAACTGTTTATTTATGCTATACGTCAGGCGTATGCAAGCGCAAACAAACCTTGACTAGTGAGCGTTAACAGTGCGTCACTATGTCGCCTTGATTTATTCATCCATTTTTATGTATCTTTCGTAATTAATGATCTTAACGTCATTGGAGCCATGTCATTTACTCTTTTATTATATCTTAGTGATCCCGAATTTACTTGTGGCTAGGTCCGTTTTAACAGCTGTGACGTTACCAGATTTTGGGTTAATTATTTTTTTTTCGTCAGTTCCTCATTTTTTACAATGCTTTGACACTTCTGACATGATATTAATGAATTTCGTCGGGTTATTTTTCTGATACGAGGGGATATATTTTATACCATCTACATATTACTTTTATATATTTATATCAATATTTAATCCTAGATATATTCGTTTATTTTATTGTATATTGATCATGTCCCAACAAAGGGCATTTAGTGCCATGTCATAACTTTAGTTTTATATTGCACATTATTTTATATTTTGGGAGAAGCCAGGGGCTATATATATATAATTCAGTCAATATATACATATATTACTTTTGATGAAGTCAGATTTTTCATTTTAATGGTGTTCCAGTGTTACGGCGTCAAATGACATTTTCCGCCTTTTATTTTCTTTAGCCTTCATTCAAACTTTGTTTTATAATTTATATCACTTATTGGGCAGTTTATTTTATTTTAGTTTACTTATCTTTACTCATGATTTTCACTTGCCTATAGAAGACGATTCCTTTACACATTTTTTATATATTTTCAATATTGAATGACTGTGAGCAATGTAGTTTATTCCTATGTCCAACCTGTTTCCTCCCCTGTTCGGGAATTCCAAGAGTTCAAGGAATTTCGAAAAGTCCAGTGATTTTTTGAGGCCGGAAGAAGAACGCATTCCTGAAGGCTTTGGGGCTCACCAGCCTCCTTTGGTTTTCAGCGGTGTATGTCACGTAGCAGCACCGAAAATCCTATTCCAAGTGACATCCCAGGACTGGAACAGCGTCAGAAACATCAGAAGAAATGTCATCTTACAGAGCAAACCCCCCCCCCCACGACTCTAACCCCCTTAAGAAGAAGCATGAACATCTTTCATGTACATCGTCCCCTTTTGCTCTGTAAGGCCAGGCAATGTCCTTCACCACATATTGGAACTTTCCGGGTACAATCAACGACCCAAATGTGTTGAGACCCAGCCCTGTGGATCAGCAACCTGCCAGGCCACCTGTGACGTTTCATCCTACCAGTGGCCATAATTACTGTATGCAATGGCGTCTGCTGTGAACTTTCGGGGGCCTATCCTAACATCCCCCCAGTGTTCGCCATTGGACAAGGCATATTTTTGGGGCTTGGAACCGCTACTTGGAGTGGCTTCCCATGGACTACCCTGTGTTCGCCCGCCCCACGGCCCACGTCTTTTCATCTGACCTTTGCTGACCAGTATTCCGAAACTTTCCACACCGGGATTCGAATCCGGTCCCCCAGTGAAAATGATCTGTCAAGGACCGTGTATGTCGCAGAACAGTGCTTCGTGCCCCAGGACTCCGGGGTTGGAATGTATTTGGATTGCTCTGCCGTCTCATTTCTCAGGTCATAGTGTGCACACATAGTGTGCTAAGAACGTCAGTGGCAAGTGCAAACATAACCTTCATCTATTTTTTAATCTTCGTGTGGTTGTGCGCAGTCCAGTGGAGTTTGGTGTTTACCACGGTCCTTTGCTCTCGCCTCGAACTGTCATCCTGATGAGGCGGAAGATTGCGAGCATGCGGCATTAAAGTTTCTCACGGATTACGTTCTGTGCTTATTTAGCACTTGTTCAGAAGCAAGTCGCATGTACCGCGTTACGATGCAGTGTGTTGAACTTTCCGCTGACTCCACGGACCTGTGAACAACACTTTATATCGCATGTTGACCAACCGTCAGCATTGTTGACTACGAAAGACTCTTCCAGCGTGTGGCTAATGAAAACAAAAGACTTTCTTTCAGCTTTCAAGCTTGAGCTTAATTATGTTCCATTTAATTTTCGGTGAAGGGTCTCCGACATTTTTTTTATTATTTTATTTTATGTAACCTTTTTTTTCATGTAATAAACAAAAACCTTTTAAATTTTGGTGAATGGCAGAAGGTTCAATTTAAGCTTTTCATGACTACAATTTCAATTTTAGAAATTGTCTTGCAAGAGGGGGTGTCGTACCATACCCCGTTCGATTAAGAAATATTGACCCTGGCAGACCTTGTCAGCTCCTGCTCAGAATGTGTAGAATAAGCATTCTACAGGAAATGGTAAGAACACTGGCCTTTGGCAAGAGGTGACGAGAGGCCAAGCGAGTGTTTAAATACGTGCGCATGAGAGCGACACGAGGCCTTTTAATCTGGAATTTTGGGAGAAGCAGGAGCTACTGGTCTTATTTCTAAACCGAACAGGGTAAGCTAGTCTACACCCATTCTGCCATTTGCATTGCTCTCTTCAGTCTAGAAACGAATCATGAATCTATTTTAATGAATAGTTAGATATTTGTACCTGCCCGTTCAGGGCTGTCTCTACCATCAACTAGTACTAATACTACATCCCTATTTAAGATCCCCGCGTTCAGAGGAACGCTACGGCTGCACCCAGTCGTCCTTGCAGAGACCATCAGCCGACTGCCGCTGCGGCGCCAATATGCTGCCTGGGGGAGCCGGCGTATTTGGACACTGCCTCAGCCACAAAGGAAGATTGATGTTTGTCAGCGTCTCTGGAATCCGCGGAAGAGACCGCCGAGAAGAAATCTGGAAATAAACCTGGCTATTAAGCTTTGAGGATGAGGTAATTTACAGCCAGTGGACCGCGGTGCGACGCATGGGCTGTCAAAGCACTGGTCATTACGACATCAAAAGGATATCTGCAGACCTCATCGCTACCATTAATACTTATTATGCATCGTTCTCTTCTGCAAGTACCATGATGCTGAGAATGAGAAGATTATATGATGAGCACTTTTTGGTACATACAAAGTGCACCGCAACAGTATACACGCCTTTTGTTTGTGTAAAATATACCTTACAAGGAATGTGATGTAGGGTAAAAATCTTAACGGACACACCTAAGCAATGGGAATTTATTATTTCTCCGGCAGAAATACACGGGGGCTTATGGTAAGCGATGGTCGAATCCAGATAAAAGTTTATCTGGGAATGGGAAAATTTTCACTCCGGATTTCAAATTGACTGGATTGTCCGGATATCCGAAATATGAATTATTCACATATTCGGATTATCCAAAATGTATGAATATCCGATGTGTGCATTATCCGAACATTTTATCGTTTATCCGTTTTACGGGCTATCTACATATTTTCTTTATTCGTCATGTTCGTATTTCACTATACGGATTTTCTACAAATTCTTCATCAAATCTGTACTATCCTGATATCCGAATTATAAGAATATTCTAATTATCTGGATATCTTAATTATCCGGATGTCCGGATTATCCGTTGAATCCGAAACGGATTTCGGATAATTTGAAATCCGGGTATCCGTTATCCGGATTTTGTGGCTTTCCATAGTATATGGAGAGATTACTTCTAAATAACTGACGCGGAAGGGTGCAAAATCCTGGGGGGACGGGGGGGATTTCCCCCCACCAACAATCTTGGCCTCAAAAATGCTCCCCACCAAAAATTTCCGGGGGGAGAGCTTTTGTTATAACAAACAAAATGTAAGCAATTATTTTTATTTCGAATATGCTTCACTAAGAATAATATCGAAAACACACACAAATTAGTATAGTTGTGAGTATTGAATGCATTCTCTCTCAAGAGATTATTAACAAATCTACATCAATAGACACAATAAAAGTAAAACAAGAATGCCAGAAAATAATAACTATGAAATCTAATTGATTTATGTTAACATAAAGCACAAACTACACAAAACTTAAACTTAATAAAACCACTTTAACTATTTCATAATTTATTAACATCTTTAACCAGTTAGTAAAGGAATTAATTAGTTATCTGCTTTACTATATCTGATATGTACAAAAGTAGCAAATTAATTTCCTTTATGTAAATAATAATAATACATTTTCAATTGAGTAATTTATTTTTACTTTTAATAACATTACAAATATGTATATTACATAATTTACACATATGTTTGTGGGGGAGGGAGGTTTGTAGATTAAGAACTTTCTCTCCCCCACCAGTTTTCAATGATTTCGCACCCTGGGACGCGGACACTTAAAACTATCTCCCAGCGCTGATTTAATACTTTGAATTTGAATTTTAAAATTTTGGGTGCGTCAGCACTAAGGCTATTTTGCACCCGGCACTTTATACGATTTCCAGCTCCTTATCGTTACACATAACAACTCTAACGTTGCAGAACTAAAATCATAAAATATTAAAATCTTCTGACTTTTGTTAAAAGCTGAGGCTGTAAAGGAACACTCAGCACACATAAGGACAAAAGAACAGGACAACACAAACAAAATTATACTGGCCATAGTGCCAGTCGCCAGAGCCTCGTTAGTCTGCATTCCAGGGTGTACTAACGTGGAAATGAGGTTGACTATTGGGTGCACTACGCTGATTTAATACTTTGAAGCAACGGACAACCGTGAGAAACAACGATGACGATTTCCTATACGAAGGTAACTGTGTTCCAAGACCAATAACGTGCAAAATGTATTTTGCGCGCAGAACTTTCGATGATATGGTGGCGCATTTTTCGGCTTGAGGTAAAGAAACCTAATTAATGAATCTCATTATTTTAAATATGCATCCAACTTCTGTCTTGTGAAGTGTGTGGCACGTGCATTACGATCGCAGACATGAAAAAGTGGAAATCGTCAATGTCTACGAGAAAGAGGAATTTGGATATTTTGCAAAATTGTGAGTGCATAGAAATGAACTCGGAAAATTTATATGCACCATAAATTTTCTTCTTTAAAGTTTGAAGAAATTCAAAGCTGTTAAATACATAAAACAATTTTTTGTGCGAATGTAGTTATTATAGCATTGCTTCTGAAAGCTGATACTTCTCAATAACGGGCATTTTAACGTTTCCCATTTGTGATCATGTACAGAAGTTCCTCTGTATTTGTAATTATAGGGTCTACTCTACTCAATTACCATGTGTCACACTAAAAATGGTTCGGCTGAGTTATTTCAGATTCACTGTATAGTTGACAAGTTAGAAAGTGTTCACACTCTCCTCTAGATGTCAGGGCGAAGTACATATTTGACTGAAAAGACCTATTGAAGTATAATCACATGGACAAAGAACGATTATTTACTTAAAATGGAAAATATTAACACACTTATGCTAAAATTATATACTTATAGCTTAAATGGGTGTTTATAACCCGAGAAGAGACGAAGAACGTAGCAGAACAATTGATACATTCCCTCACATCGCGCTGCCTAGTAAAGTAATTTTCCGATTTAGGTTAACATTTTCAAAATGTGTTCTTCCTGTTTCTGGCAACCGTAAAGATAGTTTTTACTAAATTTTGGAAATTTTTACCAAATTTTTTGGTATTTGCACAGTTACCAAAAGGATTTGGTTGTAGTGTACAATCATTTGTTCGTCGTCGCCTATTTAAACATATGTTTGGTTACCAGAAAGGTTAATTATTATTATTCCAAAGAAATTATAATCCCGGTGTAAAGTCCCGAACAGACGATACTCCTGGAGAGCAAATCTCGTTTTCGATTTCTGTCTCGTCTCGATTCCGAGACGAGACTTAGACTTTGCTATAATTGACGGCACGCTTCTCAACCACCTTTCTTGGTCAAGCCCCACCCTTTGTCTTCTGATGTCAGGCTAAATGCTTTCGTTATTACAGTAATAACTTATTAGGTTAGGCACATAGAACTCTTAACGCATTAGTACGCTGCAATTTTTGTGACGTCACAAATCGAAGGACGGGAGTTGACCAAGAAGGTGTTGGAGAAGTGTGCAATAAGTGAGATCTCCTAGACTTACCCGGCTTCAAAAATGCAAATGAATCCAGCAAATCCAAACAGCACATAGCAGTTTCCGGAGATTGAAACCGTTCATCTTTTTAAGACCATGCAATGGCGTCGAGAATAAAATTGCAATGGGAGCAGCAGTTTTACAAAAACATGATGGAGAAAGAAGTTCATGGGTTCATAATGTAACGGAGGCGGCAGGACCAAAGTGGCCCTTAAAAGCAGCAATGAACCCCGAAGAACTGCAACCTTCCCCTCTCTCTGGCTCTTTATGCGAGAGATAAAAGTGAGATAATACACGCTCCACATTTTTTCCTGTATTTGTTTCGTGGTGAAAAAACAAATGCACGATGCTTTTCCTACTTTTTTTGTTCGTGAATTTTCCTTTTACAGCTATTTGTCAACCGTTTCGTCTCCTCCTCCAACCCTTTCTGGCAAAAAGAAAGTCGTTTCACTGTCTATAAGATAATCGTAAGGACTCTTAGGGATAATGCAAAGGGTCTGAAGTGTGGATATTAGGAACTCTGTGTGGCTTATCTTTTCTTCTCTGTTGTTTGCTCTGCTTTAGGGAATTCATGAGACGGGAAAAGAATGGAGGGAATAAAAAAAATACGGTTGTAGTCTCGCAAGTGCAGATGCTAGTGTTGCCAACTATTGTCAGGGAGGGGTGAAAGATATAGCAGGCTGGGTATGCTGTTGCGACATCGCTTTATTGACTTTACTGTCTTTGACAGGCATAACATACGTGTTCAGAGCAGACCCGGCATATATATGGAAGCTTGTGGCTAACATCATCGTGAGCCTCTCCCCCTTTACACTACAGTTTCAGTTATAAGTTTAACGCCAAATTATGTTTATGGTTTTTATATTCTTGCAAAATTTCAGATATCTCATTTCTTTAATTTGATGTCACTTTCCAAAACAATTTCCCCAGTAGAAGCCACGTTGCAGAAGGAGGCCTGGGGCTATAACCCCCACTCCCTCCATCAAAGGAAAAGCTTCGGTGCAGTCCTCTGGCATCAAATGGCTCTTGCGTCATGAAGTTCAGTTTAGAAGATGTGGAAATGTGGGAATAGAGAAAAATGAGCAGAACGAATTAGTTGGAAAGGAAAGCAAGCAGAAGGGTCCCGGGTTCGATACCCTCCGGAAGATTTTTGAGGGGGAGGGAGAGGGCTTGAGCGAGTCGTGAATTAAAATGAACAATCCGGTCGCGATCCGATTTTGAACTGTAGATCCAGTCCCGATTAGCCTACCTGTGCACAAAATGGACTTAAGAGCTCAAAAATAAAATGGCCGTCTATCCTTTTTGGCGTCAAAAAGAAATTGTCCGTTATTTTCTTTGCAGGTAGAACAGCCTAAATGGTAAAGTTGCATTAGGTTCCCTAAAAGCAATACTTGAATGTCAGAAAATAACAACAAAAATGCGTTTTTAATGTTACATGATACAATACAGTTTTCCTCATAATGACACTTACGCGGCCAAAACTGTAAAAGCACTTTCCCAAAGCGGTAGAATACACCCTCCCCCCAACCACCATCCACACATAAAAAAATCAGACGCTCGCCCATCCCCCCCTCCTCCCCAGCTCTAGCAAACCACTTTCCTAATTCCATTTTTGTCTTTGACATGTGCGTGTTAATTTTCGACAACAAAGGCCCTCCATTTAAGCGTTGTTGATTGGCTGTTGTGTTTTGTCGCAGAATTAGTGATTAATCGGAGGGAATACTCCTCTCCATTGTTGGGTGGCAACTTGACAACCGCCCGTACCCTGCGCTGGCATCCATTAGGAACCCTGATATCGAAGCGGTACCAACAATGGACCACGTCAGTCAATGGTCATAGCATTCAGCTGGGAGTGACAGTTGTTTTGTGAAAGGTGCCCTCCCCCCACCTCTTCCCTTATACCCGTCGGCGACTATGTGTGTGTGTGTATTACGTATCAGTGACGGACAGGAGAGTAGCATGTGTATGTATGTGTGTGCTGGAGTGTGTGCGCCCCCGTGTTTGCTGGACAAGAAGACGTATGATAATCTCTCGCGGTCCATCTCTTTGTCATCGGCACAAAGGCGGTTCAATGCGCGCACTCTCTCTCTCTCTCTGCTTGTCCCGTTCCCATAATACTATTTTTTTTTAATCGGTAATTAATTACCCTTTAGTGCGAGAGGATGCTGGCGTATTCTCATCGAGCATTGTTTCATTGTTGACTGCAGTCTGTGTGCGGGTATGAATTTCACTATACATTTTGCCAGTTATACTACTGCAATATTATATGCATTTCACATTTTTCCATCTTTTTGCAAGTGAAGGCTATCGTCATATGACAATTTATTCAAAAATGTTCCATTGCTTCCATCTTGAATTATTTCCATCCTGAAGAACCTAATGTTCCCAAAGTTTGTTAGATTTCTTTCACTTATACTTACATACAGGGGTAGAAAGATACAGGGCGCCAGGTTGCTGTGCCGCCTGAAAATTTTCACTTGGCGCATGAATTTTTAAATTTAATTCTCAATTTAAAAAATATATATATATATTTCAACTTAGCTTACGGAAAACTCTATTAGCTTGTCTTTAAAGAAATAACGAGTACAGTGTGTAATTTTTAATATTTGTGTTTTTTCTGTATCATGTGTATCATTAAGTCAGAATAATAAACATGTCGTTATAAATTTTTGCACTGTTGCTAGCCAGTATTATGATAAGAGTCGACCGTACATTAGAATGTATTGCATAGTTCTTAATGCTGCTACCAGTTGAGCTTTCTTTAGGAAGGCCACTGCGATGCAAGAATTAATTACTTTCAATCCAATCCTGTATCAATTAATAAATTAAATGTTTTAAGATCATATTTCACAGCTTATCTTAGTTGGCTCATGGCTTTGTTAACCCGTGTTTGAAATAAAAAAAGCTCCTAGATTAAAGGCCTTGTTGCTCCTGAATTACTTTTAGTTTTTTTTACCCCTGCTTGTATATTTTCCAGACAGTGTATGATTTATATTTTATGTTTCGAGACTTCAGATATTGTCAACTCTTGATTAATACACAAGGTATCATTTCACCGTTTTCTGTATCGTTGGTTTACCCGCTTGGTTACAGAACGCGTTGCTCGCTTTGTTTTACCGCAAGTAATGTGGCTGGTAGTAACTTTGTCATTTTTCACAGAATATGTGTTCCTTGCAACATTGGCACGCTGACGATTCACGACAGGAAGTAACGTCACAGATGCGATCAAATGTGTTGGGTTGCCAGCATACAGGCGGTAAAATTACAGCGCCGAAACACTGCACCAACGACAAAAATGTTACTTAGAAATGTTGTTTGTTTTAATGTCCTCTACACGTTTCTGTGGTCCGTAGGAGTCATTAACACCATGAGGTTTGGGGCTAACTTCATAGTGAACTGTAGCCCTCTTAAGTCACACTAAATCCTGACCTAGGAATAGGATAAGTTATGAAGCCTGATAATGAGCAAATCATAGATATGATAGTAATTGAAATGTATGATCAAGAATGGTTAAGAATGCAGACCAGTAGGCTATATTTTAAAGCGGGAATGAGGGATATTACCATAAAAAACATGCACATTCCAAGAATGTCTGTTCAGTGCGATATAAAGGCATTACCCTAGTTTTATGCTGATGATGTAAATGAAAATAAACAAAACCAAAAGAATAACAAATTAAGCACTCTCGAAAACCACAATGAATAAGTAGTGTCAATCAATGTTATGTACGTAACGCAGATCCAAAATTAACAACCTTGGGGGACAAGTATCTATCTTCTGAACTCGTCCTCACCCCTCGCTTTTCAAATTCCTGAAGGGACCAAAGTACGTTTTTGCTCCACCAAAATCCAATTTCAGTTAAAACTGTCTCATTTTCCTCTCTCTCCCTCTCTCTTTTTCTTTCTCTCTCTCTCTCTCTCTCTGTGTGTGTGTGTGGGGGGGGGGTTAGATCGTTGCCCACTAAAAGCACAGATAAACGTATTATGAACCTGGGCAGCTAACCTTCTTCGCTATAAATTACTGCCTGCAAGAAGTTCTGCATCGACCACTGAGAGGCGCCACTCACACTTTTTGCTTCCACTTCAAGTCCAAAATATTTACAACAGCTTGTGGAAGCGTGACGTCACCTGAATCAGGGGAAATGTGAGGGGTACCTGACCAAGAAAGTCGAGGTCGTTATCAACCACTGAAATCTTTATAATACGTTTATCTTTGCTAAAAGTGTTTAGCATGGAGAAGGATTAACAGACATGTTTGTGGGGAAAAAACATCACAAATAGAAGAGCAAATGCAGGTATACTTATATTTGATTATTTCAAATAAATGCATAAAATGGCTTATGGGTTCCATTCTTTAACGCTGTCGCCTTACTCTAATCGAGAGATTCTTGATTCGATCCCAGTTGGAGGCACATTGCACAGTATTTCACGTCCCACTTTAAACTGTAGGTTCAGTCCTGATTAGCCTATCTGAGCGGAATGTTTTCTTCAAAGAAACTTTGCCAAATAAATGGTAAGAGTTTATGAGGAATTTATTTAGAGGCCGATCCTTGGTGATAACTTTTTAAGGTTCTAGACGTATGTCTAGGTGGTAGAACAGCCACAGGCTGAACCTCGCCCTTTAATAAAGGAAAATTGAATTGAATTGAATTGAATTGAATGTGTCAAGAAAAGCAAACCATAGAACAGAATAAGTATACTTGGAGGCACATAGTGGTTCGGATCCCAGTTTAAACTATAGGTCCAGTTCCGATTAGCCTTACTGTGCATAAAGTGGACTAAAAACACCAAATCAATCAATCAATCAAGAATAAGTATAAGGGCGATGAGTTTCTAGTGAAACATATCGAATTAACTCGCAAACTCGAAAGTCTTTTCTACATCATTTTGTCTTCATCTCTTAGCCACTAGTTTGCATGTGTGCTTATAATATATTTTCCATCCGCGGTTAGACATGTAGCATGTTATGGGTCATTGCATGCATACACAGAACAATATATCAAGGGGTACTTTTTCTGCCGCAAAGTACAAGCAAGGCATAAACGTTATCTTAGAAACAGTTCAAGTCCAACACGCGATGTTTTGTCCAAAGTTGCATCGGTCTCTTGAGATATTGATGGAAGAAGAGAAATATTTCGTACGCGTTCCCTTCATATCCTGCTGTTTAATGGACCTTTAATGTTTTCCAACATGGCGATTAAGAAAATGTTGCTGCAACAAGAAACTATATGCAACAAGCCGCAGTGTTGCAATCTTAGGTCGCATGTTCCTAATCTAACATGATGCAACTGCCAGAAAATACAGATTTGTTTAGACATTATGAGTGTGAATCGCGTGCCTAGTTTTCTGATAGTTTGCCACCTGCTAAAAAAATATATTTTTGTTATATAACAATTTAAGCAGCAGCTCATGCATTCTTCAGAATGATATTCGAGAATATCTGAAAATATATTTTTCAGAATTTAGAAAATATCGATGTGATTTTTTACTGAATCGTTTTCGAAATAAGTGACACATTCTGCTAAATTTTGTTTATTTATATCCTTGGAACACAAACAGACAAATGCCCAACTGCTGATTTTGCTTAGCTGATTCTAAATTATTGTTAATAACAATAAACTTTTAAAAATTTACAGAATCATCCATACACATAGATATAAGTCTTGTGCTACAAGAAATAAAATAAGCAAAAATACATAACCGTAGGGGGTAAAGGCGTGGTGTGATCATTAACGCTTCAAATGTCCGAGATTGTGAAAGTGTGGGACCCTACCTCCTTCCCTTCACGATATGTTGCAATGTGGAGGGGTAGTTTTTCCTAATTTGTATGTGTATATATTTTTAGAGGACTTCGAAAATGAATTTGGAAGTACCAAAGGAGAACGTTAAATTAGAAATCAAAGTAAGGTATAAATAGTGTGCAAGAAAATGGATTAGAAATATTGAATCTTGATATAATTACAGTAAGCTTGATAAAAATTGTATAGGATAAGAACGATGAAACTAAATAATAAAATAGTGGCTCTACGAAAAAATGTTACTACAATTAATATAATATATTGATTTAAGTTCTTTAAATTCATTTCCCTTTCCACCATTATTTGTGTCTGTTGAATACGCGTGAAGCAAATTATCTTATATAACTGCGTTGTACTCTTAACTCTTGTACGTATTATGAAAAATTATTGATTAATGAAAGGGTTCCCTGCAGCTTAATTGTTATCGTATCGTAGTTTTGTTATTTAGCGTCGCATTTCTGCCACTTTTCGTTAATCACAACGATGGGGTTGGGTGATGAAATGATAAAATTAAATAAGGGACGCTTACAAAGAACAGCCGTGCTCACACCGGGCCTTGAACCCGGAATCTTCGGTGGCGAGCTCGGAAGACATTTCTTTTTGGCCCAGTTATCTACGAAACATGATGGAAAAGCAGAAAAGATAGTTTAAAAATGAGCTTCAGACTATCCCTCTCTGAGGCGACCGTGTATGGATTTGATCTGTTTTATGCCACGTGGTGGACACCTTTAATTCCTGTGTTACGAGAAAAGTGAAACACTGTGGTTGGCAACATTGAATCTCAGTGTTGCTCTGTTTCTCGATAAGGCACAAAGGAAAGAACACCTAACTGCAGGGTGATATATGAAGGACTGCACTTTGTAACGGGTACAGTAACATGTGGGCAAAAAACTACAACAAATTCTTCATTTTTGCCAATGTACGCGGGACACGAAGGTGACATTATTCTTTGGAGAAAAAAGTTAAATGCTCCTGAGATAAGTCTTGCACTGAAGGACTGTAGGACACGCTCACTTTTGACCTTCTACGCCTCTCATGGTGGTAGGAGAGCTTTCTGTTAACTTTTGGAAAGTTGCAGTGTCAACAGACTGTTAACGAGATGACAGTACGTATTTAAAAAAGAAATGGAGCATCTGTTCCAAAAGCGTTGCTGGGTTCAATAACCCGTTGGTGGTACACTCAAGCGTTTACTGATCCCACCAGCCGCCCTTAAAGTTGTGGCAGAGTTAAAGTTAAATAATTACTAAATTTAAGAGATTTACTAAACTAAAGCAACTATTAAACTTTTTTTTAAAACAAATGAAAGATTCAAATAAAATTTACAAAAGTTTTATTTCTTAAGAAATTAAATATCTTTCCCAACCAATGGAGAGTTTGTCTTACAGATTATCTTAAGGGTTTTAGGCTGCATTCCAAATCAACTTTAAATTAAATAATAAACTCTGTTGATAACAAAGAAAATGAACCAAGTTAAATTTCAACAAAGGCACCATTACACTTTTCTTTATCTCGTTTAAGAGATCTAAAGAAATGGAAGGGGGACATATTTTGGATTTAGCAAAGGCGGAGAGATCTTAGCTGGAGTCTTGGAGTATGATTATAATTTTATTTATTTATTAATATTAAATTCCATTGGTACATAGTAATTAACGTACAGGTAAAGTTTAAAGAAATGGAAAGTTATTACGAGTATTGGGACCGAGGCATTTTCTAAAAAACGAATTTACCGGGCTGCGACTCACGAAGGTTGAGTAACTCTGATCTAATGTCTGTCAATTTTTTCCAGGTGTACAATACGGAACAAATTATTTAAGGGCTTACTGTACGCCTTCCATAAATATAATTGGGTACAATGTGCCCCTGTTGTACCCCACCTTTCCTGCGCCACTGATGGCTGAAAGGCGACTTGAAGTAAGAAAATTCGTCCTAACCCCCGGGTCCTTCTGAACACAGAAAAGTTAATGTATTATTAATGCATAATAAACTAGGGACGTGAAGTTTTCGTTTTAACGATAAAACCGAAAAGTTGAGGAAAGCAAAATAATGTGATTAAAATGTATTTGGGTAAGTAAATGAGGCAAGTTTCCGGTGTTTTGGAATCGAGGAATCACGCGAATTTTGCAATTTTTCAGAATAACACCGAATTTTACACTTTAAAGCGAAAACCGCCGCGAAATAAGCAATATTATCTGGAGATAACCCTTTTTCTAATGAAAAATAACTACCTGAAGTGAAGCGCTATTCTGTCGTTTGTAGTATAGCTGGTGATAGTTCGATTCAAAAGACATTGTCATGCTTCATTTATTACAGTTTGACACAGACATACTGACAGTGTTTATTTAACCTCGTCCTGAAATAGAATTCGCTCGGGAGGGGGGGGGGGTGTCTTTCCAGAAGGGAAATTTCATAGGAACGGGAAAATTTTCAATGAGAAGCACCTGTTGTGTGTACACAAAACAGTATTTCGAAGTCGCAGAGGGATTATTTATTTATTTATTTATTATTATTGAACTCAACAGGTTTACACCAATTTACAGTTCATATTGTAATAGTACAATTTCTTATACAATACATAGAATAACAATACTGTAGAGTTTCATAACATATTTCCATTTCCATCTATTTTTCTAGCCAATGTATTCATAACTGTTTTCTTGAATTGTAAATATGACATTGTGAACAAATCGATGCTTTTATTCTTTCTCTATAGCATTGTAGACTGCACTCATTCTCCAAACAGGTGACCTTTTCATGATATTTGTTCGCGCTTTGCTCACATAGAAGGTTCCATGCTTGGGTCGCGTTTTAATGTTCGGAATGCATATTTTTGAATTGTGAAAGCCACAGAGGAGATCGAAGTTTGCCGTTAAAAAGTTTCCAAAGTAGCATTGTTATGGAAATGTGATGTGTATGATTGTCTTCAAAGATATGAGTGTTATCATTCATTAAACTTTTCATATTTAGTGTCTGATGAGATGAAATAGTTTTCCAAATGGAAGAAATTTGGTTATTTCTCATAAAGGCAAGCCATAATTTTTTTTTGTCATTAAAAGTAAAATTTGGCACAATTTTTCAGAACCAACACAATGTGAAAATGTTAAGTAAAAACAGTAAAAATGCATGTAAAAGTATCACCGATCTTAAATTAATAACACCGAATTTTGCCCTAAACCGAAACCGCGAAAAATAACACCGAATTGTAGTAAAAAATAACATCGAAATTTAGGGAAAAATAAAACGGAAACTTCACGTCCCTATTAATAACTCATCAGTTGATTCATTAAAGTACAGTTCGACATTGAAATAAATACACGCTTGCATTACATGATGCACTTCGGAGTTACCTTTATAAATGATATAGAAAAATACGAGGGTGGGCTGAAAAGTTTTGCCTGTTGATTAATATATCGGGTTATAGTGATCAGAATTTAATCAAATAAAAAACAGTGTGTACATTGCATTGACATCTTGGCTTCAGTTCTGAAACATCACTTCTCCACATAGTCACCATCCACTTCCACGCACTTCCTCCAACGGCGCACCAGTCCTTCCATGGCATCACGGTAGAAATCCTTGCCTTTGGAGCGACACCACGACGCACAGCGGCACAGGACGCTGGACGTCCTCATCTGATGAGTAGTGGTTTCCATTAAGGTGTTCCTTCAGTCTAGAAAAAATGTAGAAGTCACAGGGTGCAAGATCAGGGCTATATGGGGTGTGTGGGAGGACAGTGTATCCAAGCTTCAATATTGCGTCGGTGGTCAACTTGCCTGTGTGGGGTCTAGCGTTGTCATGGAGAAGAAGAGACGCTCCATTGTCAGGCCTGACGCGTCTCAGTCGAGCCTTTAGCTTCTTTAGGGTTTCGATGTACCGCTCTGAGTTCACGGTGGTACCCTTGGGAAGAAACGCTGTGTGGACAACACCATTCACATCGAAAAACAGTCAGCGTGACTTTCCCGCAGATTCACAGACTTTGATTTTTTTTGGAGTGGGAGAACTTTTGTGACGGCATTCTATGGACTGACGGCCTCTTCATCGTTGGGTCATACTGGTGGACCCACGATTCGTCGCCTGTGACAATTTTGCACAGGAAAGCGTCGCCCTCAGCCTCGTATCGTCGCAGATCTTCCTCGGACATCCGTTTCGTCGTGAACTTCATCTCATCAGACAGCATCCTTGGAACCCATCTTGCGCACATTTTGCGGTACTTCAAAAGTTCCCTGATTATGAACCCGACTCGTTTCTTAGAGATGTCGAGCTGCATGGCAATCTCCTTCCGCTTGATTCGTCCATTGTCGCGGATCAACTTGTCAACCGCTTCTTGATGAGTCACGTCGGTGGCAGTTACTGGCCTTCCAGAACGAGGCTTGTCAGTAAGCTTGGAATGGCTTGGGTCGGTTCCTTTGACTGCGTTGGCCCATCTTGGAACGGTACTCTCGTCCACGCAGGCCTCACCGTACACAATTTGCATCCGGCGAAAAATTTGGGCGGGCGAAACTCCTTCCGCCGTCAAGAATTAGATTACTGCTCTCTGCTTTAACCGTACGTCCATACCAGTTGCTATCTTGGTCACAACTGCTGATCACGTGGGCAGATGACAATAACTCCCGCTACGTGGCGTTGTAGGTAAGGAATGGAGGAACGCTCAGCAAAAGTTCCGAGATCTCTGCAAATAAAATAAGAGGAATATTAATCAACAGGCAAAACTTTTCAACCCCCCTCGTACATGTACCAGATTCTTGGTAAAGCCCGCAAAAACACACTTTAGTGCATCAATATATATCCTGTGTATATAAATACTTCCTTGCTGAAGATGTAACTAAAAACGCAATAGAATACAACATCGACAGCAGGCATTTATCAGATTAAAATCAGATAATTCATTCCAGGATTGCTGAGCGAAATCGGAACAAAAACTCTACTAAAAAAAAGACATCTTCCAATCTTCCCCCATTGGCACGCCTAATTGAAGAGGTTACATCCGGAGTAGAATAGGCAACAACAGAAAATAAAAGTTTGGAGGAGCTCATTAGACTAAGGGCTTCAAAAGTTAACTGCTCTCTTACAACTTTATCTCCTCGTGACTACCTACTATATAGACTGCCTTTCCAAGCACTTCTGTTACTGGCGTGGGGGTAAGGGGGGAAGAGGGGGCAGTCCCTGCGGATTTGGTAATTAAGTTGTGTAATGAAAGTCATCCCCACCGGAATTTATTGCCCAATTCAGAAACTTTTACCCGGCTTAAGTTTCCGATCACTTTTCAAATGCCCCCGCCATGATGCTTAGCGGTGTTCCAAGGAGGAAATGAAGATGAAATTAAGTTTTAATATTTCTGATTTTTGTCCGTCGTTTATTTCTAGAAGGAAGTGAATTCCAGAAGGGGTAAAAGTTGGATTGTTTTCACGAGAAGCAAATTGCTGTTGCATTAGGGAGGGGGTGAGGAAAGCTAAAAATAATCCGCAACTTTCGTCTAACTTTTAACAGATTTCCTGGTATAAGTTTATCCTCAAGAACGTTGATGAGTTGAAAGTATATGTAGAACAAAGTGAAAAAGAGACACGGAGGGGAGAGGAGATGTTAAGTATGGTGTATGATAAGATATTTACAGCGGCTGGCTGTACACACTACATTATATTTTGTACAGCCATGAAATATAAATACGTTACTTGAATGATAATGATACAAAGTAATAGAAAAACGTAAAGTTCTATTGAACGTCTGATGGCCGTGTGCACGAACGAAGATCAAATTTTAAACTCGGATCGGGAAAGGATCACTGGAAAATTCCATTGCACGAAGACGGTTCAACACTTGATCGCGATCTAGGAACATCAAAACGAGTTTATCTTCTGAACGGCCATTCGCCACCGTTTTGGTGGCCGATCATGGTTCACGACACTGACGCTTCGACTGCAGGCAGTTGTTTTTGAATATAAAAAGAGCGGAAAGTGATATCGAGGGCGTGCAAACGCTAGAGATGTTGGGTTTACAATGCTGATAATTCGAGAGTTGTGTAAAGTAAACTAAAAACTGCCAAAATAATAATAATAATTTGTGGTTTCTAAATACTGTACTTTCTATCCCAGAACACAAAACATGTGCAAGTCCAAGGTAAATTAGAACAGAGCAATGTTACGATATTGCTACATGCTGTCGCTACACATGACAATATAAATATATAAGAATTAAGAAATGAAAAATTCAAATACTTACCACAATACAGTAATAATAATAATAAAATATCTTTATTGAGCGGGCGAGTTTCAGCGTACGCTGTTCTCTCGCGAATGCATTTCGTAAGGCATTGAAGTCCCGTAGAAGAAGGTTCCATGCTTTCTCCTTATTCTTTTGTCTTATGCCGTACGTTCTTTTTTAAGATTATTATTTCTTTACACCCTACTACATCCTTGTACTCGTCGACAAGGTTGATCAGTACATTTCTCAAATTCAGATAAGTTTGCGGCCCGAATTACTTTCTTCTCCTACACGTTGATACTTTAACACATCACACTATTCGGTGGGGTTCTTGATTGTCATTTGTTTTAGCCAACCAATCAGGTATAGCCATACAAATTAATCTCGGATCATTTGAACGGAATCTCTTGAACGTCGTTTTTCGTTGGTGCAATGCAAATCTTTAAACCAAGTTCATTTAGAGTGGATCAAAAATGATCCCGCTCATCTGAACTTCGAAATAATCGGCGTTGGTGCACTCGGCCATAAGTGACCCAGCAAGTGCTAAAGCTTCACGTCGGTTAACATAGATCCAGGGTGGCTACTCACCGGGAATTATGCGTGAATTATTGCCTCCGGGAATTATGCGTGAAATTTTCTCCGTAGACTTGAAAATTGCAACTTTTATTAATCCAAATGAATTCATACATTTACAAATGCCCCGAGGAAAATTTTTCACAGTTTAGCTGTTATGTTTATCGTGGAAGAAAAAGAAAAGAAAGCTGAGTGGAAAATGAAACATAATTCTCTCAATCTCTTTACTTTGTTAGTGTCCTTTGCAGAACAATCTATCTGACAGGCAGAAAGATTATTGCAAGATAAGTTTTCGCAAATTTGAGTTTGAAATTCTTATACAATTAACAATTTTTCGTAGATTAGTATATTTCGTAACATTTGTGAATTGTGTTCGTGTGTGTGAATATTTTAAATAGTATATATAGTTCCCTTTTAACTGAATTTAATTAAAATTTTTGGATACATTGGAATCACACAGACCCTTGATATTGTTAATATATTCGTGTGTGGGGGTGCTAAGATGCGATAAGACGTAAGTTTGAAATTTAAAACATCTGCTTGCACCCTGGAATTTGTTGAAAGTTCGCCTTGAAAACCTGGAATTATACTTGAATATTATCATGGTCCTAGAGTGGCCGCTTCAATATCCACTGCCTCCCATGGGCTTGGGCCTGTCTTGCATTCGCAAAATGTCAGTCTGCTGCGAATAGCCAATTGTGGGATAAACGTAAAACAACGAAAAAAAACTGAAAGCCTCGAACAAGACGATACACTCTGAGCTTCCACAATAACGTGGTGGCCTTGTAATCAAAGTGGACCTGGGTTTGATATTCAGTGGAGACACATAGAGGGATGGATCCTACTTTAAACTGTAGGTTCAGTACCGATTAGCCTATCTGTGTGTAAAGTTAAGTTTAAAAAATCAAATTCGCGTCAATACTCTCGTTTTTTTAAATAGTGATCTCGGATTCGGCACCATCATGAAACGAAAAACAAAATGCACAAGGACATGATATAAGCAATAAAACTAAAAATACAATAATTGCTGTTCAAATTTTTAGTTATTACCAAACCCTATTGTACTATCATATTATAACACCCGATATAGTTTGTTGGCAAGGGTAGGCTTACAACGACCATCCTTTTTGGGTCCTGTGCGTATTTTTAACTTGGCATATTTCCCTCTTAAAACTCTTCGTACCTCCTCGCTCGTCCCTTGACCATCAAATTGCATTCTGTTTGTTCGTAGCTTTAAAACTGAGAGGTTTTCCTTGTTCGGGCAACATTCCAGTAGAACTGCAAGGAATTTTTGCAAGGCCGGTTCAACGACACCAGGGTATTTTCGTGGAAAAAATGCCAATTTCCACCCCGTAACAACCTGGCTGAGAGCTTTGACAAAAGGAAGTTTGGTAACACAATTCTAAATATACAAATGGACGTTTTCACTCCACTCGTCAATCGTTGGAGGTTTATAAGTGTCTGGAATTTCAGCAATGCCTTCTCAACACAACCGCGCCGTGGTTGGTCTTAAGGTGTAAAAGATTCAAAGTGAAAATAGCAACAGGGCAATTACTGCTGTTCGGTTTGTACGTTTCCAACAAACACCAAATCTATTAATTTTGTGATAAATGAAACACACATGTGAGCTTAAAGAGTTTTAATATATTCCACTAATCCCATAATACTACATTTATAACAGTGACCGCGATAGACAGTGATGATTTCGCAGCGCGCTACGACGCTATGGGTCCCGGGTTCGAATCCCGGCCTGGCCGTGGGAGTTCTTTTTGAGTATCCATTCATCATTTTCATCACACCATCACTCATCCTCATCTTCGCCATTAGCGAAAAAGTGGTAGAAAGGTGAAAATAAACCAAATCAATTTATCAATAGACAGTGTTAATGACGTAGCCTTCTTCTTATCAAAGACTTTTAACATTACGATAAAATTGTGAGTGAAAGCCCTAAAGAATGACAGGTATCAATGCATGTCGCTTCTTGGACATCTGTTGAAGAAGCGCATTGAAATATTTTGTTATTTCTGTTAAACTAAGTTGTGAACTTAATCGTGTATTTGTAGCTACTTGAGTTATTTATTTATATATATATATATATATATATATATATATATATATATTTATATATATATATATATATATATATATATATATATATATATATATATATGAATGGCTTATTGCAGAAAGGGACCTGAGTCACTTTTGCACAATTCTGAGAAAAACAAGAAAAATCGTATAATATTGATAGTGTAAGAAAGAAATGTACCGCTGTTGGCTCAAATATTCAGCATAAAGAATAGTTAATTTTGCAACCCTCAATGCGCCCCCCTGCAGTATGCTGCTAGAGACAGTGGAGATGAAAAAGTTGTGACTCCGGTACCTTTCTGCAATAAAAGTGAAAACTGTGAGAAATAAGACGAGAAATATCCTACAAACGCACGTTTGTCGTTGCCACATAAGCTAGGTTAGGTTAGGTTATGTTATATATGCCACAGAAAATTATAGATTCGTCAATAAATGACAGTGTACTGCACTTTCTGGACTTTATTGTCGGTGTTTGAAGTACAATAATGTACGAGCTCATACATGCATGTGTTATTCTACATCTGAGTCTGTTTCATTGCCCTGTGTAGTGGGCCACTGAAGAATATCTTCATAAAATCCTTTGACGTCGTCTGTACATACGACAAGGCAGTTCATATGTCCTTCAATTTAGTAAGCTTAATCGGCATACGTGCAACTGGGAACGTACGTGGCGTAGGAATTACAATTCTTGCACCTTTTGACGGAAGGTGTAAGACGTCAAAGTTTTGATGAATTAGAATACCTTGACAGTACCCTTATGTTCAACACAGTATTCAAAGTAATGATACTTGGAAATCTGAAAATACTGCCTATTCTTGTAGGAACACATGGTAGTTTTCACAGATGCCACAATTTTTTGTAGACATGAGGCCACCACGTTGCGAAACCAATAATGTTACTGGTGTCAATAAGTTTGACAGTATTTTTACCGCCCCGAGCTGCATTACAGATTAGCGTACACAGTTCGTACAACGTATAAATACGGCTAAGTTTATTGCAGAAAAGGACCCGAGTCAGTACCTCAGGTACCTTTCTGCATTAAAGTACACTTTTCACTGTGCATTTTTTTGGCTATAGCCTCGTGTAACTGACGTCCTTTCTTCACTAAAAGATGTGTCTGTAACTAGGAAAATCAAAAATACCATTAACTCCGATACCTCAAAAATGTGACTCAGGTCCCTTTCTGCAATAAGCCATTCATATAATTTAAATTGTGTTGGCAGGGAAGGTACTCAAATGTTAAAATTTCTTCCAGAAGCTCCATTTCTGCAGGCTAACAATGCTCTGGCGCCTGAGCTGCACCAACTCAAGTTGTTCTCTTACCTTTTATAAGTGCTGAGTGCCCAGTACTTATTTATTTAACAAAACTCCACATACAGCAATTAAATTTATATTGAAATGTAGTACAGGAAAAACCACAGCATAGAATAAATTACGTATGAAAGTGAAATGCAGATTTGTGAACAATACCCTTCAGTTTTTCATGAAGTTTCATTTTGTAAAAATGGCTGTCAGTTGGAAGATCGTTGAAGTGGCTGGGCAATCTGCGAAATTATCTGGGTTTTGAGTATGTGAAAAATTGAGTACTTCGGGTAGTGGTAATAGAGAATATCCTAGAAATATTTGTCCTTAAATACTATAAGCTTATAGGCAGGCAAGACGAAGAAAGAAAGAGATTGTTGTAATGGGTCTGAGGAAAGCATGGACATAATTAGTAATTACACTGGACTTTCCCGGGAAGGCATACATATGGTAGATTTGTGTGGCTGCTTTGGTGGATTGGATTAACGTAATCTTACATCGTGAGTGTTTAAAATTATAGTCCTTCTGTTTTCATGATTTGTATCAGTGAATGTCAGTGTGTGCTGCTTTAATCTTTCATTTGTTTAATTTAGCAAGAAATATTCAGCCCTTTGCATCACAAAATAATTGAATAAACCCGAGTAGAAAATAATAATAAAATGTAGAATATTACATTTTTTTAACCTCAAACTTTCCAATTTCAGTAAATTCTCTTTATTTGGTTTATATAATTTAACTCCGCGAGTACCTCTTAGTTATGCTGACATCTAGGGGAGCGGGTGAACACTGTTCGACCTTGTATTGTCAAGCACACCAGTATCGCATTTTTAGTGTGGCTTATAAAACACACGGTAACAGAAGAGGATATATTAAAATTATGCAGCAAGTTCAAAAACTATCATAACAGCATAATCATTGTTGTGGTTATTTTTGTTATTTTACATGGCTTTTCTACACTTTTGCCTAACCGCGACGATGAGATTCAGTTATGGTCACATGAACGAACACTCACAAAGAGCATTCATGTCCCGACTGGGATTCGAACCCGCTAACTTTGGTAGCAAGATCGGACGTCGACCACTTACAGCCACCCAGCGCCACGTCTTTACACCATGACCCAGCACTATTGCAGTATTTATCAGTGGATAACCTTAATTCTCGTATGTATGTGTGTGTGTGTGTGTGTGTGTGTTTACTGCCTCCCCGATGGCGTAGTGGTATTGTCGTCACCTTGTAATACCCGGTGGAGGCCCCATAATGATTCCGATCAAACTTTGAACTGTAGGTCCAGTCCCGATTAGCCTATCTGTGAATAAAGTGGACTTAAAACTCAAACTTAACCCATATTCAAAGCGTATTCAGCCATTTCATCCATCGTTCAGGAGCAGTGGCGGCGATTGGGTCCCAAAACTGGGGGGGGGGGGGCAAGGACAGATTACTTTTCCTTGGTAGATCAGGTTTAGCATAGTGCGGGGATAGAAGTGGTAAAAAGTTTGGGAACTCCCCCCCCCCTTTCCAATCGCTGCCACACTTTAGGAGTTAGGCACTGCAGTCATTGTCATCCACAGCGATATTTATACAGAACAGCTGATGAAATTGTTCCTTGCTATGAAGATGATAGTATAAGCGCACCAGACGCTTTCTAAGAATGCCAGACGCCATCAATAAATATTTCTACATATAATGTCCCCACCCTTCCTCCCCGCATTACCAAGAGCTTTGCTACACTAAATGCTGAATAGCCGAAGCTTTCACCACGCAGGATCCACCGTGGCCATTAAGCCTATCATATTTCGGCGTAATGGTGGGTTTTCGGGAGCTGGAGCAGTTATAGTGACGTTCCGACCCAAACCGTGGTCTCTCCCTCCTTTTTTCTTCAGCATGTTTCTTTTTGGTGACACTTCTTGCGTCCATTGTCCCCACGTTTCTTCTCGGGTTACTTGTGTTTGTGTCCCGAATATATTGAGTTACAAGGCGCCTTCTCGTCCTTGGATTTTTTTCTTTTGGTTGTCTCGGCAGACAGCTGTAAAGATGTTCTCTTTGAGCCCTAAATACTGCCGGGAAAAATACACCTCAATTTGGGTCTCACCTAAGGGCTTATGATGCACCTGGATGTTTGTTTCCAACAGTCAGTGAATGTTGATTTAATATTAATAATACACAATTATAAAATAATCCCCTGTCCAGATATTTCGTATCCTTTAGAACTGCATAACTTGTATTCCTGTCCAGATATTATTAGAATAATTAAATCAAGAAAACTTAGCTGTGCAGGCCTGTGTGACACGAATGGGAGAGGAAATAAGAGTTTACAGGATTCTTGTTGGGAAACCTGATGGTAAGAGACCTGTAGGAAGGCCATGACGAAGATGGAGGGATAACGTTGAGATGTACCTGAAGGAAATCTGTAGGGATGAAAAAGATTGGATTGATCTTGCCCAGGATAGGGACAGATGGAAGGTTTGTGTTGCTGCAGCGATAAACCATCGGGATTAAGAACGCTAGAGAGTTAGTTTGTTAAAGGTCTTTTCCACTCTTACGGCGGCCGGTCCTTGTTCTGCCAAGGGAAGTGGGGAGCGGGGATTACGCTGCAGACCAACCAGACAACAGTAGTGGCGCCCAGAGACACGACGCGGCGGTAGAAAGTACTACGTGAACCTCGTTCTACTGGCTGCTGCCTTTCTTATCGCGCTGGATTGGTCGCTTCCCCGCTCCCCACATCCCTTGCCAGCTTCTAGAGCGCCCGCCGTAAGAGTAGAAAAGAGCTATAGTAATCTTTACTCAGCTGCTGTTGTTGGGATGAATGTGAACTCCCATCCCCGGTGGTGTACTGGTTAGATGATGCACTTCAAGGTATGGGTCCTAGGTTCGAACACCATTTGTTTATTCATCTTCATCATCGCAATTAACCTAGAGAGGTTGAAAAGCGACAAACTATAACCAGAATCAAATTTGCAACAGTTGGAACAACAAACTTAAAGTTTTGATTTTCAAGTACATTTTATGCACAGATAGGCTAATCGGACTGAAACTATATGTGCTTCCACCGGGAATCGAACACTTGAACCCACAAGGTGACGACTTGACCACCGCGCCACCGGAAAGGCCCGGACGCACAAGTGGAGTCATAGTAGCCTACTGTCGATGTTTAAATGTTTGAATAATAATAATAAAAAAAAAACTCCCATACAGCACACAGGGGACATCTAATGGATATATTTTTGATATTCTTACAAAAGTTGTGTATATTCAGAAATATCCAGTAGACATTCGTGGAATATCCGTCTTTTCGTGCAGGGAACATCCATAGGATATCCAGGAAGTATGTTTCATGGGTATTCTGTGGATCAGTTTTGGGTTTTGGACATCAGTGCTACTTGATTTGTGTGAAGCGGACGTGATCTGGAGATTTGTGCTGTATGGATTCTTAGGTTTGGCACACTGATGGTCGTGTAGACGTTACTTTGATTATATGTTTACTATCCTGTTGGGGATCCTGTTCATCCTTCTTGAGAAAATAGATTGATCTAGATTGTGTAAGGTGCGCCGGCGTCCTGGTATTCGCAGAAAAGTCCTTTTTTTAAGGGCATTCATCTTCTCTGGTTGCTAATTTCTGGTACTTTAAAGGAACTATGTAGCCTATATCGGGTGTTTCAGAAATAATTGAGGATTTACAAAAAAATATTGCAAGCAAAGCATTGAACTTACGTTAATGAAACCAGTCCTAGAACGAACGAAGGACTCAATCCCCCCCAACCTACAAATGTTCAATGTGTGCACCTCTGATGACACGGCACACATCGTCATGATAGTGTACTTCTTGCCACACTGCGATATCACGCTGCCTCCATGAGACGAGTACACTGTCTTTCATGAAATCCCACAAAAGGAAGTCACACGGTGTAAGGTCCGGAGATCTTGGGGACCATACGTTGCACAAATATCGTGAGTGATGTGGGTGATTTGAGTGTCGCGTGGCGGCAAGGATATGAACTCTCAGCTTAACAAAACACACACGCACAAACTGTTTGCGTTCCTTGATCGTTCTGAACTAGTTTCATTAACGTAAGTTCAAAAGTTTACTTGAAATAAATTTTTGTAGTCCCTCAATTATTTTTAAACACCCGGTGTTTAATATACTTTCATAGGAAATGTTTCAAATACCACACTATGCACCGACCCCCACACAAATACATGACACATCATTGTTTTGCACGCATAACTGTAGAACATTATTACGCCTAGTAATCCTATTAGATATATTTGGATGGAGAGACAATGTCTCTTTTGTTTAGAAAAGTTGCAGACATGCCAAAAATTTACTGCACAGCAGAGCACGGCCTCGCTGCACTAACGGACCCCACTTCACCCTTCCCTCGCGCCCCCCTTTCTATCATTGCAAATAATTCCTTGAGTGGTTTGAATGGGAAAAGAGTCAGTTGGTTACAACAGAACAGACAGTTTTCGATTCTTATCGTGGTCTGCTCTTCCTTCTCTCCTGCTAAAAGTTGCCACTTTGAGATCCTTTCCTTTTTTTTCAGTTTGTGGTGTGGGGAGGAGCTCCATCATGCTGCAGTAAATAATAGAGATATCGGGCTTAATTAGATTCGTGATAAATGTCGTCCAGAAACTCGCAGATAACTTTCTGATATATGTGGCTATCTCTTTTTTGGGGGGTTTTATTGGACGTTCCAGTTTTCCTTGGCTGGAGAATTCTGGAAGAAAATTTCCCCCTTCTTCTCCAGTCTACTTTCGTCTTGAGGGAAAAAGAAACTGAGGAAAAAAAACATGCCCTCCGCTTTCTTTCAGGTCATTCTACCCCCTCCTCCTCCGAAAGAACCAGATGAACTTTCCATTTATTTTTCAATGGTCCTTATCTTGGAGACGGGAGAAAAAATAATAAGGGCGAGCTAGAAAGAAAGGATCGGTAAGGGCGGGAGAGGGAAAATTGTAGTCAGAGGGAATTATTCCGACTTACGAGGGAAGATTTTCACAACTTTTTGACTCGTTTTAACCCCCCCTCCTCCCCCTTCTCTTCCGCTACAGTGTCCCCGCCATTTCATTCCTTGTGTGATTGCGGAGTTGCCAATTCGATTGAAAGAGCTAACAAGATCTTACGAAAAGATTGGAAAGAAAGAGAGAGAGAGAGAGAAGAAAGGGGGAGACATATAAAACGAAGGAGGGGATGACGGGAAAATGGCCTGTTAGAATTGTCAGACGAAAGAACACTCATTCTAAGGAAGTTTCCATCTTTTCATTCTTGACAATGCCCCCTCTTCCCCCCCCTTGCCCTCCTTTTCGTGCCTTTTCTGAAATGAGACTGGGGGGAGCTGTTGGTATTCCTGGTGTATTCTTTCCTCGTAATTTTTTTTTGCTCTTTTTTTTAGTTATAAAAGAAAGCATTTTCTAGCTTTAAACGGCCACTGTGCTTGTCATCGTTGGTGCACTGGTTAAACCCCTAAAACCCAAGGTAGCAGCTTTGGGGTTAAAAAGGCAGCAAGGATTGTCAACTTTAAAGACGACCATGATACAGTTGGTTCAAAGATAGGCAGGGAATTCTCGCGGTTTCAGCTACAGTAGCACTTGTTACATCATTCCCAGTCATTTAACATCCACAAGTCGACTTTTCAACCATTGACGGTAATGGCAATAGACCACAACATATGTTTCGCTATATACGAGGGTGGATTGAAAAGTTCGTGGCCTGGCCTAGAAAATGAGAAGATATTTGGATAAGTTATGTTTTATTTTTCCACGTAATCCCCCTCGAGGGAGATACATTTACACCACCTCTCCGGTAACGCTGCTATACCACTTTTAAGAAATGATTCCTCAAGGTCTGCAAAATACCCCAGTACAGCACTTTTCACCTCTTCATGCGAAGAAAATTGCTGACCCCCCAAAAACTTTTTCAGGTTTCCAAACAGGTGAAAGTCCGAGGGGGCCAGATCAGGCGAATAGGATGGGTGCGGCAACAGTTCGAACCCACAAGAATGAATTTCTGCCATGGATGCAAGGGACGTGTGAATGCGCGCATTATCCTGGTGAAACAACACCTTTCTTCGCAGCATTCCTGGCCTCTTAATTTTAATTTCCTCGCGTAAACATCGCAGCAGGGTGCAGTAGCATTCAGAATTGATAGTCTTTCCTTTTTCCAAGAAATCGATTAAGATAACGCCCCTAGCATCCCAGAATATTGATGACATAACCTTGTTTGCCGACAAAACCTGTTTGGCTTTCTTTGGGGTAGGAGATCCTTGTCGTTTCCATTGCTTTGATTGTTGTTTTGATTCCGGTGTATGATGGTGCACCCATGTCTCGTCCATAGTCACAAATCTGCCAATAAACTCCTCCGGATCACTTTCAAACAGTTCCAAACAATCACGGGAAAGGGTGAGTCGAGTGCGTTTGTGTTCAACTGAAAGCAACTTGGGTACCCATCTCGCAGACACCTTAGAAAACCCTAAATCGTTCACGATAATGTTTTGTGCTCGCTCATAGGAAATACCCACAGTCTCAGCTATCTCACGGATTTTATTGACATTTTCTGTTGTGGTCGACGTTGCAGGCCTACCACTGCGGGGGTCATCTTCAATGCTGTTTCTTCCACGCTTAAATTCAGCCACCCACTTTTTCACCATGGAATACGAGAGCGCGGAGTCTCCAAGCGTCTCTACCATGTCCGTATGAATTTGCTGTGGTGTTAAGCCCTTTTTATGCAGGTACTTAATGACAGCGCGATGCTCTATTTTCTCCATGTCACAAATTTCCGTCACTTCTGCCCACTAAAAGTCCTCACCTGAAACAATAGAGCAATGAAATGAAATGAAATTTTACACAGTGACTACCAAAGGATATAGCTATGCATCTAATGTATGAAACTTAAAATTAAAAGCTTCCTTTCTACTCAGCCCACGAACTTTTCAATCCGCCCTCGTAAATGACGAGATTCCGAATGAGTTAGGTGATTGGATAAGTTCATGGACTCGTACTTGGAAGATTGATTGGATAAGTTCATGGACTCGTACTTGGAAGATGGCAATCTCAATCTCCTGACTGAAATTTCTCCATCGTTTTCACCTTAATCACCCCAGGAGAATTCTGGAATGTAGTCTTCCACGAAGGCCACGATCGCTTTCGTTCATTTTTACCTGCACTGCACTTCGCCTTCTTCGACGCGAGTAGAAAACTTGCGAAAACTACAACGATGATAAGAGAGCCGCTTCTTTCAGAGCTTATCTACTACTTTTCACTATTTCTGTTTCCATTTTCCTTACTTTCCGTGCTTATCTGCTACATGTGATTATTTCTATTCTATTTGTATTTTTCATACTTTCCATATCTTCTGATTTATTTATTTATTTTACTTCGGTTTTATGCCCCTTTTGGATAATTTGCGAAGATGGGGATGAGTCATGATATGATGAAATTGATGAATGGACACTCACATACATGCATGCCAAGGCCGGGATTCGAACCCGGGGCCCCTGGTGTCGTAGCGCGATGTGCTAACCACTCCGCCACGGCGGCCGGCTCATATCTTCTGCTTTTGACTATTACACACATGAGTTACACCGAAGATGAAAATTGCAGTATATTAACCAAATGCGGGATCTTGTTGAGCTGTTTTGCAATCAATGTAAATAATGTACGTAAACCAATTGGGAGGAGTTTGAACCTGTTAAAGCTTCCACCAGCCATAGCTTGTTCAATTCAATTAGGATCCTTGAAGGAAGATTCCACAGTTTCCAAATTTTATCGGCGTGCCTTCCGCTTGTTTGCCTCAACCACTGATCCCCAGAAATAGCTCTCCTGTGACATTTACAGCCACGGATGATGCATCCCTTATTGAAACCCGACGACGCTAACCAGCTTCGGAGCAAAATTGCTTGATTAATTGTGACGAGAGGTTGCTCTGCGCTTGGTTACGCTGTTTCACGCTCGGGACGTTTCGTTAGTAACTCTACTTTCTCTCCCCCTTCCCTTGTCTCTTGTTCCAATTTTTTTCACCCCGATGCTCCATTTTTTTTAACCCTGCCGCAGAACTCACATATGAACCGACATCGTCTAGCCTTGACGTACGGCTCCAGTGTGACGGATTCCGGCGCCCGGGGGATTCGCTCCGTGAAAATTCGATTCGAAACGGTTTCGCGGTTGACACTTGATGTCTTCTGTGGTCTTTGTGGCAGTGTTCCAAACGCTGAGACAAGTTGCAAACAGTGCGAGCCCAGCACGGTAAAGCAGTGCGAGAAAATGACCGGTGGGGGTAGTTTGCCCGAGTCCATATTAGAAAAGGGGTGAGGTGCGTGAGGAGCAGTATCCTCAGCTGGGCTTTAAGCTTATACTCTGTCCCGGTTATATCCCGAGCAAGGCTGCGCATAGCAGCAGAGGAGGAGGGGAAATCGAGTGGGCAGAGCAAAGCAGTACACGCTGTTGTAAAGCTGGTAACTGCAGTCGCTTCCCCTTCCATGCAATCCCGTTCCCTCTCCGATGTTCATTGGTGGAGTCGTCTCGCGTCACTTTTTGAGCAGGTACTTGTTTTCGTTCGTCTGCTCCAGAGATAAGCCGGGACAGTATATATTAATTTACCCTGCGGGAGAAATTTTCAGAGGCAAAAAGGAAAAAAGGAAGAACTATAGACATAAATAGAAAGACGCGAAGATGAACATGAGTGATATGATGAAATTGACGAAGGGATAGTCACAAATAATACCCATCCTCAGGCCTGGATTCGTTCCCAGGACCGCTGGTGTTGTGATAACCACTCCGTCACGGAGGTTGGTAGAGAAACAGATAAAGGTAGAAACATATAGTTTCAGGAAAAAAAAATTGTCACACTTTCGTAGCCGAAAGATATGGAGCCAACAAGCGGGTACACTTTGCTATGTTAATCAATCAGAAGCTTAAGGTCTCACCCAAGGCTTCGGTTGGCCACGATGCCCAAGGCGAGGAATGCCTACGTTGTTAGGATAGGTCTGTTATGTTTGGTTCGCTTAGCATACATACACTGTAAATTTATTCTTTATGCTAATAGAACTAAACCTAACAAGCCTAGCCTAACAACGAAAAAATCCCACGGTGACGTCAGAACGCAAGGTTGTCCTCGTTGTGCGATAAGAGACACCCCAACGCCCAGTCCTCCACATGAAAAACTGGAAACCAACAATCGAATAGTGACAAAGTGAAGACAAGGTAAAAGTTAAAGACTTTGAAAATAATTTTACCAGAACGTTATTCCGTACCGCACATGTACTTACTAATTCGCACTGGTACAATCATTCTTGGAAATCTGTGACATTTGCCATTTTTGCTTGGCTACATACCAAGACCCAACTCATGACAAATTCGAAATGATTAACACAAAAATTCGATGACTTGTTTTGAAAATTCCCACTGCTAATTGATTGACATGACCTCCCACTATACCACTAATGTTTCAGTCCACCCTTCTTCAAGGTAAAAATAAGTGAAGTTGAAATATGGACCAATCCTGCTTCTGCAGAGCGACTTTGATTTATGTGAGGGATCTCCACGTATGACAGATAGCATTGGCTCGCCTTCTCTGCCTTCAACCTGAACAAGACAAAAAGTTTTCACGTTTAGCAAAATTGCCGAGTGGCGACTAGCTGTCGGTTTTGGGGCCGCATCAGTCGAGTTACTGGTTGACCAGAGTTGACCACCGACCAGCAGGGGGTGTTGAGGGCTGACTTTTTCCCTCGCCCCCTGAAACACCTGATAGATGTCGGACAAACTTCCACCGTTGGTATTCATTTCAGTCGATTACTACGACGGTTTGTGCGTTCTTGCGTAACTTCGGACATCAAGACAATGGTTTGTGATGTTCCTTTTTTCCGGGAAGCCTGCGACAGTCATTTGTCAGTGGTTCCCAGGTCTCCCAACCACGGAGTTTTGGCTGAAATATTTATACCCGCTGCCTTATCCTGAATTTCGTTCGTAGCCACTCCTTGTTTGTCTGTGACAAACTGTTACCAGGAAGAATGAGAATAGCCGTCGGTTCTCACGTTCGAGTGGAACCAGTGAACCATTGTCTTGAAAATGCGTTCATTCGAGGTGAGATGTCGAAACATTTTATCTAACCTAGAGATTTGTTCAAATTCCGTGAAACCGCCAAGCAAGAAAAAGAAGCGTTGAATTCCTAACGATATTCTAGAATTAGCTTTACCCGATTCCTTCTCACAAATACTTTGAATTTAATTTTTGGAGTTCAAGAAATCACATTACTCATTGCCAGGGTGTGATAAAATTGAACACTGGTGGAGAGGGGAGGTGGTGAAAGAATAGCTTATTTTACACAACACACAAATATGTATGAATTAGTATCTGAAGGACTCGGGTGTAAAACATGGTAAGTGACATTCTTGGTCATTTTTGAATTACAAAGTATAATGTGTCATCCTTCAATTTTCGAGTGAAATTGCCATGTCATACAATTTGCATTGGACTCAGTGAAGCCTTCTGAAATTGGTAAACACAACACGAAAACAATTTATCTACAGTATAGCTTCTAATAACCTTTTTTCTTAATGAACTCAGAAATGACCAAGCCTGGGCATGGATATTTGTGAGTGTCCAATCATCATATCATCACTCATCCCCATCTTGGCAAATTAGCCAAAAGTGGCACAAAATGCGAAATGAAATAAAGCAAATCAATCAATCAAAAGAAATGACCAAAATATCACTTACCATGCTTTACACCCGAGCACTTCATATGATATACACAGTAATTGTGTAATTACATTTAAATTACTAAATATTTAAAATGTACGTATATGTATTATATTATAATTATAATAATAATAATAATAATTATTATTATTATTATTATTATTATTAAATATTGTTACCTTAATTCGAATCAGATATTTATGTAGTAGGAAACTAATTCCTTTACCAACTGGATTACAAAATGATTAAAAAAAATTATTATGTATAAGTTTTTCTGTAGTTTTTGCTTTCTATTAATAAATCAATTAGATTTCGTACATACATTTTTCGCATCCTGCCTAAAACAAATCATTATTTGCCGCCCCACAACCACATGTTAATATTTTACACTGTAATGCCCCATAATTATATATTTTTAAAAATATTGTATACCATTCTGTAAATGTTCAGCTGCTTTGCTTATGTACCTAGGTACTGTTCTACTGTACCTACACTGTTGAAAGTTACAGTTAAATTTACAAAATTCTACCGTTAAAAATTTAACAGTCTGCCTGTTAATTTACAAGAACAGGACACAACCGTTTTTTTAAATTTAAATATTTTATCATTCATAAAGAGAGATAATGATTACGAATTACAGCCGTGAACCATAAATATATGTTTTTTTAAAAATCTGTATCTACATTAATCTAATAACACTGACCAACATTTTTTTTGTTTCAGGTACTGAGAACCTGCTGATTAGGAAACTGTAAGCAGTTTTTCCCCCATCACCCTCCAATGTTAAGTTATAGTGGTTATATAGGGTGTTACTAATGACAGTATTTAGCGCAATATATTATACAAACCTAGAGTGAGCTCTTACATATACAGCACAGAATTGTAATGAAAACATGAAGCACAATGTAATATACTAACCTACAGTGAGCTCGTACATGCATATAGCATATAAATTCTTTAAAATACAGTTAAAACATAACATTCACATTAAGAACGAATCACAGAATATTTCGTCCTTGAAGTGGTAGATGATGATGATGCAGGGTGAAGTCTCTTTGATAAATACTTTTTGATGTGGGATATTGACCCTTCACGCTGAAGAAACCAGCAATAATCACTTAACATTGATGGGTTCCATATACCGTTGTAATGGTTTACACTTGATTCATGCTGCACTTCCTTAGAGTTGCTTGACATATCGTCGGTATCACGAATGTTTCCCATGTAGATGGGGCAATGGGTATGGGTAAATCTTCTCCATGAAACACAGGTCTAATTGCCGAAGGAATATTCGGGTTCTCAATTCTATTCTTATTCTTGGACGAAAAACCGGTAACATTAGTCAAACAAAAGTAGCAATCGTCCACGTAATTTTTTGGCTCACGCCAAGTCATTGGTATGCCAAATGGTAAGTGTTCCTTTTTACCTTTCAACCATCACGTTACTTTAGCATTACACCTGGAACACGTAATGTGAGGTGTCCAACTATTATCTTGGTCTCTCAGTGGACATTGGAAATATAAACTGTATGCCCTCTTCAGCAGTTTAGAAATAGGCCATCTTTGTTTTTCTATATAGTGAATTCACTACATACATAACAAAAAGTATCTGGATTGTTCTTACACTCACGTTTTGTTTTCTTCATAGTTAATGTTTCGTGCATACCAACAAACTCGATCCACTCTCACTGAACCATGTCCACTGCTTTGAACAAAAGAAAATTGCTGTTTGCAATGTTGCAGCATTCCGTTCCAACTCTAAACTAAGGGACAGTTGAAAGTTCACTTTAGCATGCGTCATCTGCATCGTGTAATACATAAAGTTTACTTCTTTTTTTACCTTTGACACCTCAGGGGTTGCCCCATATTTAGAATTAAACGTTGAAATAAAAATAGGGGTGAAACAAGTCTTTCAAAAGGGTTTCAGTGAATCAACAGCAAATCGTCCAGCTGTACGTCTATAATACGCTATATGAATAGCTTATTATAATAATATTTTCGCACATAACTTTTAATCCTGACGTGATAGCCACTTTTTGCTTCCGCATTACAGTTTATATTGTGGTCTGTAGTATTGTTCAGCATACAGCTTGTCTGTATCAATATCAGTGTTGACCAGTGTAATTAAATCTACATTAATTTGGTTAACTTTTTGATGGATGTTAATAATTTGAAAACGATATTGGTAATTTTCCCGGTGGATGATTTAAAAAATTGACGGTCTTAGACAGTGTATAATTTTCTTGTGAAATAGCTAATCTTATTTTCAAATTTCTCACTTGAAATATACACAGGGTGTCATCTCCTTCGCCAGGATTAACCTAAAGGGGGATAGATATACTTGACGTAACATAACTAAAACACCGTGCACTCTATCACAAACAAAATACTCCGTTCTAAATCCTCTGCCGAGATCCAAATTACGAAAAACTTTGTAATTTCCAAGAAAGGAAAAGTAAAAAGTGGAGGTCATTCCTGATGATGGTCGGCCCCTGTGGCGGAGTGGTTAGCACAACGCGCTACAACGCCAGGGGTCCCGGGTTCGAATCCCGACTCGGACATGGATGTTTGTGATTGTCTGTCCTGAAAAAGAAATTTGAGTGAAATGGTATGAGTGAATGAAGTGTGATGGGGGAAGCTTCCGCTTAGGGCCTTTCCTTAAAAAAAAAAAAAAAAAAAAAAAAAAAGTTGGCGTATTGGAAACGTAGTCGTCTTGTAATCAAGGGTTCCCGGGTTCGATTCCCGGTGGAAGCCTATTGCGCCGTGGTTCGGATTCCATTTTAAACTGTAAGTCTAGCCCAGATTAGCCTATCTGTGCATAAAGTAGACTTCAAACAATAACCCAATTAAGAAGTGAAAAAACTTCAATTTGTATGTCGAGAACAGTTTACTGTCCCCACAGTAAACTTGAAGGACACGCCACTGCATTGCAGAAGGATCCGCCGTGCTACTTATCTTACCTTCCTAGTTTGTTCATCACCATCAGATATGTTGTCTATCGAACGGACACTTTATCAGATGTCAAGATGGCGGATTTTGGCCGGAGGTCTGCGCCCGTGCACTTTTTTCCCGGTGGTTCCGAGGGAGGGAGGAGAGTGGGGGTAGTCCTGCAGTAAGCTTTACAACGGAGAGGCTTATCTGACACTGTCATCACGATCCAAAGGACCACAGGCTCTGAGGTTGCACAGACAGATGAGAGAGATCGGGGTTGGCAGCCGGTCATCTCGGAAACACAGTTTCGAGGATTTCGCTTTTGTTGGTTCCGTCGAGTGTAGTACGCGTACAAGTCAGCAATTATAACGTACCTGGTTACCTGTAATCCAGGTGTCCTGAGTTCGATTCATTGTGGATCAGAGCCCATCTTAAACTAAATACAGACCGGAAAGAGGCACGCTGGTCCAATCGGAAAGCCTTTAATGTTTTAAGCAGCTTTGGGAATCACCCAGCCTCACTAATCCTGAAGGAGAGGTGCTGATCACATCGCCTCTATCATGGCCGAGATGGAGAGTGTAAAGAGCTATACCTTCAGCCCCCCTTATATGCCTCATAGCACGGGGGTGGGAGTGGAGTTTTGACCTTTCTACCTTGAAATAACGTAAGACGGAAATTGAAAAATACTTAGTGAGAAGGACCGAAAAGAATATTGGTCCATCTATGGACCAATCATGAAGAATGGAATATGGAGACTAGGCTTTTAGATTAAATTATATTTGGTTACTTTACTTTTCTTTTTTGCCACTTGTGGCTAATCGCGAAGATGAGGATGAGTGATGGTATGATCAAATTGATGAAGGGAAGCTCACAAAGAACAACTATGCCCAGGCCGGGATTCAAACCCGGGAGTCGCGTGCTGTGCTAACCACTCCGCCACGTAGGTAGGCATGGTTTACAGAGGATTTGAACCGCCATGACATCGGCGAGGCCCGCGGTCGTTGGTATGGTTGAAAATAAGGTTCTGTAGCATTGCGTAAATTTAGAGATGCGTCAATGTATACCCTGCCCCGGTATCTCTGGAGCAAGGACGCGCATAGCGTCAGAGAAGGGGAGAAAATCGATCGGGCAGAGCGAAGCAGTACAAGCTGCTGCGAAGGATGGTAACTACGCAATCCCGTTCCCTCTCACGTGCTCATTGGTGGAACCGTCTCGCGTAACTATTCGCGCAGACATATTTTCATCCGCTTGTTCCAGAGGTACCGGGACAGATTCTCGAAAATTCCATGAAAACACATCCACCTGGCAACCGTGAAATATCTGCTGTAAGAGGCTATGTTTTGAGGCAGACCTCTAAAGGAGCAACTGCTGCTCTTAGCGCTTCCATTGCGGGATTTCAGCAAATCAAAGACCTGCAGTGCCGCGCGACTGGCGTGCTCTCTTGTTCCTCTCTTTACTCTCGCGTTTCTCTATTTTTTTCCTTTGCCGTCTTTCCTCCCACGTTCCTTCAGCGTCTTCTCCCGCTGCTGGCAAGGGCGCGTGTCATTGAAGCATATTCTTCGTATTAAGATCCATCAGGAGATAGGAGCAGATGAAGATGGTGACGATTACTTTGCTATTTTGGAGGAGACTGCCCTCCTCCTCTCCCCCCCCTAACCAAGAAGGCGGGTGGGTGCATCTACATTGTCGGTTCTGATCGTTTAGGGGACAGAGACAGGGGGGCACTCACTCGTTTTATCTTTTTTTGCACATCCTTATCTCCTTGTGATCAATGCGTGTGGCTGCCAACAATGGCGTAAGAGGAAACTTCTGAACCGAAAGGCGACACTGGCGGACTTCCACTTACAGATCGTCAGACTTGCAATAACAATGTCCCTTAGCGTAGTGGCTATAGTTGTCTACTTGTAAAAAATGAATTCCCAAAATGAACACCTGCCAGTTATTCGAGAATATTTCGCACTGTAAGCTCATTTTCCTATCTCAACCTAGAGTCCATGACGGGATTCGAAGTCAGAACCTTTGATGACAATATCGTGAACCCATCATTCAACGCTCTCGGCCATCATGCTGAGAATGACAATAGTCCATTCTTAGGCTAACGAAACATTTGCTGTAGAATTAAACGATTGGAGGTATAACATCCCCAGTAAGGAATGCAACCCCGGGATCCGCTTCTTTTCTGCCGTCCCGAAATCCCGGGATTACAAAATTCATAGTTCCGACTGTTCCGGCCTTGCTTAGCGTAAGTTACATTCCACTTCCTGGTTACTGTGGACCAATTTCCGAGCAATGGATGGGCAAAAGCAAAACATATACGATTATTTCTACTTGCGAGTTACTGTTTACTACAATTATCTTTGGTGTCAAGACTGTATCAACCTCTGCAAAACTTCTTCCTTTATGTACCATGTCCACCTGCGACACATACCAATTCTATTTTGCAGCCGCGTCGAATGATGAAAAGGGTTTGATTGATTGATTGAATTCCTTTATTTTACTTCGCTTTTTGTTCCACTTTTAGCTAATTTGCGAAGATGGGGATGAGTGATGATATGATGAAATTGATGAAGAGACACTTACCAACATTCATGCCCAGGCCGGGATTCGAACCCAGGACTCCTGACGTCGTAGCGCGATGTTCTAACCACTTCGCCACGGCGGCCGGCTGAAGAAAAGGGAAGGAGAGATGAGGGGATACACGATTTGTCAGCATCAAAGATCGGGAATCTGGATTCCATCAATACCTGTTCAATTTACTATTTTTTTTCATTTTTTCTTTTACCTGCATCTTCGTCATCATCATTATTATTCCCTTTCGTCTTTACACTGCTTTTAGCATAGATGTTTCACATCTCTACATTTTTTTTAAAACATTATGACTTTACTAAACTTGCATCAGAAATCACAAAAATGCACCAGAGGTTACTTTTGACAACTGCTGTTTTAGATACGATAATTTCAAAGAATCCAAAACTGTACGTTTAGCTGCGTAAATTGAAGCACCGAAAGTGCAGAAACCTTGATATGATGCATTTCGATTTCTGGGTGTTATCGCCCAAATTTGGCCTAGACTCCCTGACAAGGTCAAGGCCTAGCGAGCAGCTTTTCGTTGGTTGACGCGTGATCAGCGCATCGAATCTCATTGTCGTTATTTGGCTCTCCAGACAAGAGGTTGAAACAACGTTGCACATTGCAAAATCTTTCTTCAGCTTGTCATTGCCGAACCAGCAGCACACTTAACTTGAGAGTCAGTTGGGGTGAGCTGTTTGTAATGTCATAAAAAGAAAAGGACAGTTGAAGGAGTTAAGTTCTTGAATGATGTCAATATCCAGGCAAAACCAGCCTCAGACAATTGTACGCGGGGCTGGTGAAGCACTCATGAAATACAAAAGAATAAAAAAGTTCCATGCTTCTATTTTTTTTCTTCCCGCTGCGAACGAGGCACAATATCTGTGCGCCGTGAAGACCAGCATGATGAGGATTATGTACTCTGGGCTGTCTCCGTTGTCAAAGTCTTAAGTAATCCGTTCTTCAAAGTACCCGGCCGCGCACCAAAAAGTAGTCGTCGAGTCTCTCCCTAATGGACTAAAGTGGGCCTCTTCCCCTTTGTGGCGGCAATGCGGATCAATTATAAGCAACAGCAAATGGACAACATGATGGCTGAGAGGGGGGAGGTGTCCCCCACAATCGTTCCCGGAGTATATCTCGACAGGAAGGAAGCCGCCATTGAAAAACACATTTCTGGTGGGCGGGGAAGTGTCTAAACAGGCTTGCACTCCGGACTAATTGGCCTCCTCGTCTCTCCAGCAATCATGCCTCTTTAGCTTTAGCCTTTTTGTGTCTTTTTTGGGGTCCTCCCCTTTCGCGCCTGTCTCTTTTTTACCACTCCGTGGCTTCATTCAGTCATCGTCCCCTTTTGGCCACCGTAACTTCGGTTGTCATATCCGACAAGTCATGAACAATCCCTTCCACTTACCTGTGAAAAGCCATGTAACTTAAGTAATTTCACGTCGACAAATATTTCCACTTATCTTTTAAGGAAAGTGTATACGTGTCGACATGGACGTAAACTTATCTTGAGCGATACCGATGTATTGGTACCGATACTGTTCCGGTGTTTTGATGGTTCGGAGGATCTTTCGCGGAGTCTAATTAGCCTTGAAATGCCACTTTATGCAAAGATGAGCTAATCAGAACTTGACCTACTGTTTAAAGTAAGATCTGAACCAAGTGTCTCCACCGGGTATTTAAACCGGAAACCTCTTGATTGCAAAGCAACGACGTTACCACAACGCCACCAGTGAAGCCCAAATGATACAAAAGCAAACAAATGAAGAAATTATTATTTATATATTTATATATTAATATATTATATTATTATTAAATCTCTATATTTATAAAAATGGATGTATGTGTGTATATATATTATGTGTGTGTATGTTTGTTCCGGAATAACTCTCGAACGCCTGGAGCGATTTCAACCAAACTTGGAACACGTATCACTTGCAATCTCGAAAGAAATACTGTGGGGAGTAAGACGCCCATGGCACCGCTAGGGGTGGAGGTGGGAGAGGGTGACATGTAAAAATAATCGTAAATGACCGATATTAAAGTGGAATCCATAGTTTTCGGGGTCGCTAAGATGAATAGTGATACTCCTAATGCCGTTCCACTACAAGTTTATCGCCTATCGGGATGGGGGTGAGAGGGGGTGAAAATTAAAATGTCAAAAATGACCTAGATTAGTGTCGAATCCATAGTTTTTGGAGTCGCTAAGCTAATTGGTGACATTCACGATGACCAAACTTGGTACACATATGACTTACAATCTGGAAAGAAATACTGTGAGGGTAAGACACCCCTGGGGGTGGGGGGGGAGGGGTCACATGTAAAAATAATCGAAAACGACCGATATTAGTGTGGAATCCACAGTTTTCGGGGTTGCTAAGATGAATAGTGACTCTCTCAATACCGTTAAACTCCAAGACACCCCTGGCACATCTATGGGTGGGAAGTGGGTGACATGTAAAAATAATCGAAAACGACCGATATTAGTGTGGAATCCATAGTTTTCGGGGTCGATAAGATGAATAGGGACACTCCCAATGCCGTTCTTTTTATTTATTCTTCCTCTTGGAGGTGAAACTAAAAATGTTGTTCATAAATTGTTGTTAAATTTATATTATAGTGAACTTGTAAAAGATATTACTTTATATTTTGTATACTGTACTTATACTTTTAAAAAAATACCTGTAAATAAAATTAGTTATATTTTACGCTATAGTTAGAATTCATTAAACACCCGGCAACGCCGGGTAATCAGCTAGTATATTATAATTATACTGTTTGGGACAGCTATTCTAGAAAGTACCATAATGAGTAGAAAAATGAAACTTAATATGGTCACCAGATATCTCCAACCTGTTCCTCATCAACGGTTCGATCATTCCGCTTCGTAGCCCCGCAGAGAACATTCTGTAAAGGTTTCAGTCGAGCCGCTGCCGTCGGTATAACTTTGAAGCTTCTTTTCGCGAACCCAAGGTGGCAGCTCATGTGACCTCAAACAGCGCATGCGTATCGTGTTGCGGAATTCCAGCAGCATCCACGAACCGTGGCCCTGTATCTCGGAGTTGGTCGGGTTACGAACAAATTAATAGAACATTGCCGACACCAGTAGTTTCCGATTTCCCCACTTACGTGAAAAAAAAGAAGATAGGAAAGGGTTAGCTTGCTCACCACGGAACTCTTGGCACTAGCGTAAGTGTTGCAAACTTTACCTCTGGGAAAACTCCTAAAATGTTTCTGTCCTCTTAATTCTACCTTTCTTGAATTGTGTATTACTTTAGGAGGTGTATCAGACTCATAGGCGTCCCCCCCAAAAAAACTTGCACACCAAAAGTCTATAAATGTTGCAGGCTAAGGAGTCAGGATAGATCATGTGTGGTGCTTCTTTACTGGCATCAACTCCTGCGTCTGTCATTTTTAAAGGAGAGGAATTTCCTGCGTGTATTCTCTATGGCGGTCATTACAGAGGTGGTGTGATTGAGATCATTCTTCAGTGGTTCTACCTACCATCCAAGTACCCCTACAGGAACAAAGAGGAAAAATATCCTGCTAAAATGACCCACTCCGGAAATTGAACCCAAGTCTACAAGGCGGCAATCTGCAGCTCTACAGGGCGGTAGCTCGAAGAGACAAGCGACTCACGGCATGGCAAGACGCACAAGCCTGCGTTCGATTGGTGAAATCCTAAAGTCATTTTCTGATTCTACGTAATCTCAAGATTTTAACATAACAGAGACATTTTACATTATAGTTTTCTGATTTATAACAATTACAATGATAAGTTATCCTCCATGTTGCCTTCGTATTATCATTCAAGCATGTTCTGATTTTATTATAATCAATGAAAAAAATAAGCATCAACCTCACATAACATTTTTTTTGTTTGTATTTCAAATGTTTAATTGTTAGGATTACTTGTTGTTCCAAATTATATAAATTTCAGCAGGCGTGGCCAATTTGCAACATATGGTAATTGGAAATTGTCAAAACCAAAGGAAAGATATGGAGAATATTGATACACCATTGTGATAAAAAAATATTTGTTTAGCACTAACCACCTATCATCTATTCGAGCGGGCTTGAAAACGAGTGGCTGTCTTTGAAAGTAAAGGTGTATCTGAGTGATTATCGCTCTTGTCTTTGGTGCGAGCAGTCCCTCTGGAAGCTACAAAATTTCGGTGTTGATCCAGCATCGTGAGAAAAACTGGGGAGACACTTCAAAAGAAGAAAAAGAGACGGGCTCCGGTCTAGAAAGATAGTGTAGGACTTGATTTTAGCTCAACGGAGCTTACTGCTTTAGTTCTGAATTTAAGCCCAGTTTCTGATGAGTGCTGATTTTCACTAAAGTTTTGTGTGGTTGGAAACACTTATCGTTAATGCACGTGAACCGTGATAATGACTTCCAGATGAAAATCTACCCGGCCCGTGGCTCTGGTTCTGGAGGTCGGAGTTCAAGATCGAAAGGGGGTTGCCAGAAGGGTATAAGAAGCCCTCAAAACAGGAATTTTCCGGATAGAATTTCGCTAACATAAATCTTCCACGGTGCTCATCCACACTCATTAGAGTGTGAGTAGTGGGGTTTACGGTACGGACAGCACAACTTTTAAGTGTAGAAAAGGCGAGGCTATTTGATTGAACAATCAGATTTGCTTATACTTAAAACAAAGCCAAGAGAGGCCTATACCCTAATTTTTCAGGTGTGATATGCTCTGATTTTTAAGAAATTCTGAATTTCTAGTGTAGAAAAGGCGAGGGCTCAACAGATAGATTTACCTATACTTAAAACAATGCCAAGAGGGGCCTATACCCCAATTCTTCCAGTGTGACATTTTAAGAATTTTGAATTCTAGTGTAGAAAGGGTGAAAGCCTCTCAGACAGATTTGCTTATACTTAAAATTATGCCAAGTTCCCATATGATCTTATTGCTTATAGTGTGTTTTTTGTCAAAATCCCAGGAATTGAATTTTAGTGTAGCTCAGATTGATTCTGCCATGTATATTAATATAAAGCTTATAGTTACTGGGTTCTGAGGCCCAGTGGAGTGTGGTGCATAGCCCCATGGTTTTTATTGCCTTGCAATCAGGAGGCCTCTGGGTTTGAGTCCTGATAAAATGTGAAGCCTCTCCTGATGGCAAAATGTTAATATTGTTGCTTTGTAAGCAAAAGGCTCGGGTTTGAGTCCTGATAAAATGTAAAGCCTCTCCTGATGGCAAAATGTTAATATTGTTGTCTTGTAAACAAGGGGCTTTGGGTTCGAGTCCTCATAGATTGAAATATATACAACTGCCCACACATAAGATATTCACTGCTAGCTGATAATACAGTTGAGGTTTGTGTGTTGTACAACAGGATAATAGAACAAATATCTTCTAGAACTGCTCCGTGACTCTCTCATTTCTTACATCATAAACATATGATTTTTCTCCTATGAGAATGACACTACAAATGGTGTCTTCAGGTAAAGCCTCATGGAATTCACAGATAATTTTAATGTTTGTCCTGTCATTGACCACAACCTGTTTTCTTTTTGAAGTGTTGATTACAAACATGGGTCTCTGTGTCTTGAATTCATCTGGTGAATAATACATGTCAGTACTGCCTGTAGTGACCCTCTTGAAAGCCGAAAATGCCTCATATAATTTAAGAAAATCATCCTTGGACATGTCTAAATTATAACTTTCTCTAGGAAATACCTCATTTCTGCCATTTTTAAGATATATGTTCTTGATGTTGCAGCTATCAAATTTACTTGAATTTTTTTCCTGATTATTGTGTCTCCCAGTCTGAAACAGTACCACTACAAAATCAGGCATGTCGTATTGTATGCTGGAGAATGAATTTGTAGCATCAAACTCATAATAAGTACCAGCGGCAGGCTTCTGTACGCATTGATATGTGTAAAATTGCAGAGGAATCTGTGGATTTTTTATTATATCTGCTTTGTATTTAAGAGCGTAACTGGCCTCATATTCAACAACTGGGATTCTTAGCTCCATAGTCTGAATAATGCATTTGCCCTCATCAGGTAAGGTATTGGGCAGAGCTTCTCCTGTAGGGTTTATTGCACTGTACCTCATCAAAGCATTATTATCATTTGCAGCTCTTCTAAATGTAATTCTTAACCCACCCTTCCACATAATATCTTTGTAATCCGAGAAGAATCCTGGCAACAGGCGCATGGGGAACAGCACTGTGTGGTTCTTGGATAATATCTTATCACCAGCCTCAAATCCACCTATTTGGTAGTATGAAGCCTCGGTTTTGGATAATTTTAGAGTGGCCAAAGCCGTGGAGGTAATGCCGGGATAATCTACTCTGTTTATAACAACACCATGCTTTCTGATCTCAATTTCAGAGAACAGATGCGGCACAAAATTATCAACCAATCTTATATTTGAATTTGCCGGATAATCTGTTCCATCGAGCTTTACAACATCAAATTTGATGTATAGATCTGCTCTGTGGGGGTGTATAAAGCCATCCCCTACATCAAGATCAACCTCAATCTCTGTGTTGGGTTGATTTAAATTTGCAAATGTCCTCCTGTTTGGAGGGAATGATTGTAGCTCATAACTCTCAATATTTTCCATTGTATGTATTTTTATTTAAATATTAATCTCTATGATTGCAGTTGTTGTGGCTCCAGCAAAATCAACTAATTCTTCTTTTTCATTAGTGACCATCAATTCAATATAATCTATTCTGTTGTGGCACACAGGAAAATATAATGTTGGGGATGGATTGTAGATGATTGGCTCCATGAATTCGGAATTAGGTTTGAATGTTGCAATGATGCCGGTTTGTTTGTGAGTGCCTATGCTATTTGATTTGGTGATCATACCCTCGGCCACATTACAGTGAATATTCAGAGTCTCTATGGCTAAGAATTTAGGTATATTCATAGCAGTGTGTTTGATGGCCGGTTCAAGTTTTGTGTTGTTCTCAAATCCCAACAGCTCTCCTATAGTACCCAGATGCACTGTTTCTGTAGCAGATACAATCTCTACTCTGTGAGTGACAGAATTTTGACTTAAAACTATACCTCTGGGTAATTGAGCATTTAGAGTGGACAGATTATACTGCCCTGGAGTGATGACAATTTTTTGATCCCCAACTGCAATTGTGTTGTTGTGGTGAGTAATATTAGGGATCAGGTACATGCCGTAAAATGCTCTGAGAGCTATTGTTTTGGGATACACTATGTCATCATGTAATTTGAGTTTTAATATTGAATTTTGGCTGGTGAGATGGAATACCCCCATGATGTTTCAGATACCACAAGGCTTTTTGAAAATTTTCAATTGATGGTTTATTTATTTGAGACATATATCTGAGAACAGATAAACACAAATGTCCGCAATTAACATCTTTGAAGTTTTGAACACGGGCATTATTGTAATAAAGATTGGCTGAATTTAGATATTTTACTAAATTTTCAGGTGGAACACCTCCAAATGAATCAAACACAAATGCCTCATCGTTTAAATATTTAAGATAACAGATCCAGTGAGTGCCCTGATTTTTGTACTTATCCAAATTAACAATGCCACACTCTTTGTTGAGTGGTTGTTCTGGCAAAGAATCAGACATGTACACACCTCTAAAATGTTTGATGCCCAATGGCTTGATTAAAGCTTCAATATCTTGGTTTGTAAGCGGCTCTTGTTTTTTTTAAACTTATTCATGGCTCTCTTAACACCTTTGCCTTGTTTCTCCATGGCCAGGTTATGTCGCTTCTGCTCATCTAATTCTGCCCTATTCTTCTTGGCATCTATTACTGTTTTTGCTATGGCAGCTGATCCCCCAGCCAAGCTCCCAACAGCCCCGAGAGCAGCTAAGATGGCAGGGATGGTAAATATGAATCCCCCCACATGTGATTTTTTTCTTGATTGCTGTAATTTTTTTAATTGGGGGGTACTAAGCAACAATTTCATACCATGTCCCTTTGCAATACAAGAGCTTTTTTTCTTGCGCTGCTTTTTGGTCAAAAGACTGTCAATAGTTTTAAGAGATTTGAGACCTGCATAAGGTATTTGATACATAACACCCTTGGCCTTCATTGTAGGTTTATTATATACATATTCACAACCCCCACCCCAGTTTTTGTTTGGTGCTCATAGCTATGGTGGTTCCCAATGCTGCTATTTTTTCACTCAAAGAAGCATCTTTGCTTACAAATCTGCCAAATGCAGCCTCTTCTAATTTCTTGTCTGCAACATGTCTCTTGTCAAGATCAGAATGTGTGTTGTATGCTATGTCATGGTCTCTACAAGCAGCATCTAGGGGATTTACACCGGGATTACCCCTGTTTAATCTATGATCCAATTTTGTGCCTGGACCACAATACTGATAGCCTGGAATGTGTAGTTCAAATGGCAGCTTGTTTATAATGTCATTAACAAGGCCCCGACCCTCAGAGACATTCCAAAATTTAGGTGGTAGAGTATTAATAATTTTTATGAGATATCCAATCCCTTTAGGGTCTTTCACTATAAAATTAGACAATTTGGTGCTTATCATGTCCATAATTCCAACCTTTTCATTGTAAAAATTGCGGTTGCCAGCATTTTCCTCCCCAGCTATCACCAGCAACCTATCCACAAGTTTCCTGACATCATCAACCCACACAAATTCTTTAGGCAGAGTGTTGTATTGTTTGATTCCACTGCCAGTCTTGATCTGTGACCATATGGGCTTGATTAAATTATTGTATTTTGCCCCACTGCTAGACTTGACCCTTTTTTGTGTGGGATCATTGTTCTGGTATAGAGCATCTGATTTTATTAATATTTCTTTGTAATCCTCATAATCTTGATCTGTATAGCTGCCAGGCCTTTTCCTAGTTATCAGTTCCCACAATCCAGGTGTGCCGGTGTACTTAACAAAAGCACCTTTTTCTCCGAGACGAGATTCTGAATAAACAATCAGATCATCCCCCATAAAAGTTACTCTAAAATTGCCAATTCTATGTATGATGCTGCCATCAAGCTCTGTGTCAGCATATAAGCCAAAGACCTCATCTTTGTTGTCTTTAGGTGTGGTTAAATATTTTTGAGCAAGAAGACCCAATTCAATAGGATCCTGAGTAGCCTCAATTCTTCTAGGGGCAACAGGACTAGGTGTATGAATACTGGAAAGTGGGGTGAATGGATAATCTAATATGTTTCTTGCAGCTACAGGTACAAGCTCTGTGATCAAATCTTGATTTTGCTCTGTAACAGTTTTGATATTCTTACCTAAATTATTAATAGCATCAATTACAGGCTGTTCTGTTTGTTTGTGTTTTTCATAAATTCCACGGTTCTCTGATTTCCATCCCTTAAATCTTTTTACAAGATAATCTCTTAACTTAAGATCATCAATGACTGGTCGTTTCATGGTTGTTTATTTATGTCTCAACGTCTAGAAAATCGTTGATTTTATTTCTGTATTTGCCAGTATTAGGTGTTCTTGTCATATCAATTGTGACAAACCCATAACTGTCCTGGTTCCAGCACTTGCTGCAAAATTTGGAAAAATCATTGTAGCTCAAGTCCCCACCTACATATTCATCATGTATGTGTTTGAGGTTGGTATGATCTTGATGAAACACACATATAAAATTGCTGTTATCTCGGATCAGCTGCTTCGGTATTTTTGAAAAAGTCTGTGCCAGGTAGAAGCAATCAATGTTTTTGTGCCGCCCCTGTGTAAAGAAATTTCTAACCTTGTTTTGATTATCCAGTATAATATCATCAAACACAACAACAGAATTATCGAGACAGTCGTGAAGTGGCTTAACATCTGGTTCAAAAGTGGCAATATCCAGTCCATCATATAGCTTCATCAGCTGCTGATATTTTAATTGTTCCAAGCTCTTAGAGAAGATATACAAGTGCCTGTTTTTCCAGTCTAACCAGTTGGGTGCCAATAAAAAATTATCAACCATTAGTGTAGTTTTACCACAAGCTGATGGCCCAACAATAAGACACCTAATATTATCAGGCAGCAAGTTGCCATTTCTCTTATTCTGTTGTTCAGGTTCTGGCAGCCTTTTTATAACATCCCAGGTGCTCATATTATCACTTTGTCTGCATCGATCCAGCTGTTTTCCGGATGACCCAGCCATTTGACAAATAACTTGTTGCCTTTTCTGCGGATGATTTTTTCTATGAGATATGTGTCGGGCTGTTTAGTTTTGCTGAGCTCTTGTTCATAGAACCTGCCTTTGAGAATTTCTCCTCGGTGATCTTTTATTATATATGTGTTAAGGGTCCCGGGTTTAACTTGAACTACTGTAAATAATTCGGTGCTCCAGTTTCTCGTAAAGCCTCTCTTGAATAAGTGCTTATATTTGCTGATTCTTACTTGATCGCCCACCCTGTATTTGGCCCTTCTTGTTGTTGGCTGGTATCTAGGATAATAAACAGTGCTGATCAATTTTTGCTCATCAGATGAAGTTACTTCAGAGGGTTTCATGTTGATTGTGGAATGGACCGAGTTGTTATATTTATGTAGAAGTTCTGGAAGAATATTAAGCCATTTATAATTACCTTGAAGTGTAAATTGTTTATACATAAGATTTTTTAGAGTTCTGTTGAATCTCTCTACAATTGAGGCTTTGAGATCACTGTAACTCGAGTAATGTTTTATTGACTGGCTTTTAATAAATTGTTGGAACACAGAATTATAAAATTCTTTGCCATTATCTGTTTGCAAATAGCGCGGGGATCTTCCTGAATGATTGATGATTGTCCTGAAGGCTTCTGTAACACATGCCCCAGTCTTGGATTTGAGTGGCACAGCCCAGGCAAATTTTGAAAATGTGTCTATGACAGTGAGTAGATACTTGTAGCCCCTGTTGATTTTGTCCAAGTTTTTCAACTGCCCAGTTGCCATTTCAATCAAGTCGCTCTGCCATAAATCATCTATGCCCTTTGTGACTACTGGAAGTCTCTTATAATTATGTCGGGCTTGTCTGTGTAATTCATCAACAATAATTTGTCTAGACATGGTATGAAAACAAGAATATTGCAACTATAGGGTGTTCAGCAGCTGATACTACAGGATTTTCTAAATATAATTTGTCCCCTATTTGTATTTTAAATTCCAGAGAGCCATCATCTTCAACATATGCTGTTTCTAATGTATTGGGATCTGTAAAATCCTCTAACTCTACACTGGTGATTTTCACTTTGTTCTCAGCATTTGTTATTGATAAGGTAGGGTAGTGGTGTGACTGTGGCTGATGCCAATATTTGATCTTGATTGGTCTCAGTGTGCCCCCAACAAAAAACTGGTAATAAAATTGTGCAGGGGACAGCATATATATTTTGCCACCTGGTGTAAATGGTGAATCATATTCTTTGTTGGGGATGCTGTACAATTCAAGAATTACTGTATGTTTAGGATTCTCGATTATGCCTGTTATTTCTTTTTCTGCCGTAAGCAATCTGCTTGTTACAGATTCAAGGTGCTCATTGATGGTCCTAACAACATCATCATGGCCTGGCTTAATCTTTATGTCCACAGCAAGTCTCTTGTATTGTTGCACAATCTCTTGAAGCTGGGTGGCAAAAACAGACAGGGCATTTGCTTGATTGGATTCCATGGTCCCTAGCTGTTGCTTGATATTAGCTACAATTTGTTGCAAATTTTCAACAACTGCCAATTTTGAATTTTGAGCAGTAAGATCATGGACCTGTCTTCTGATATCCTCAAACAGGGCATGCAGTTCATTAATATGTTGATTTGTTGGTAGAGTGGCCACTGTCTGTGTGAGTTGTTTGATCTCTGCTTGGATATTCTTGATATCTTCTGATTTCAATATCCTATTCACTGCCCTCTTAATATTTTTAAGTTCCTGTGATGTGGGAAGATTTGATACAGTATTTTGCAAAAATTCAAGTGCCAATTTTACATTGTTTAATTCAGAAGCATCAGCCACATTTTGCATAGCATTTTGGAGCAGGGCTATATCTGCCTGAGAGGGTGTTGATTGTTGTAAAATTTCAAGTTTTGTTTGGATATCATCGATCAAGTGATGAAAATGAGATAGCTCAGATTCGGTGTTGAGGTTTTCAAGCTTTGTGATTTGGTGCTGGACACTGACAAGAGTATCTACAATCCCAGGCAATCTGGATTCTAGTACATTTGCCAAATCACTTTGCACTGCTGCTATTGTACCTTCAAGATGGGTTATGGAACTTTGAATTTTTCCAAAATCTTCATATGTTTCAAGTTGCAGCTTGATGTTGGCAACACTCCGAGTTATTGCATTCAAAGCATCAGAAGATGGCAAATTGTTCATAAAATTTTCAAGTGTCTCAATTTTTTCTTTAACCTCGGCTATGGCATTGTGCAGAGGATCCAGATTAGGTATTTGGAGTGACTGAATCTGTTCTTTTAGAGTGGAAATCACTAGATCAAAATCTTCCTGTGATTTTATGCTTTTGACAATTGTTTGGAGCTGTGCCTGGACATTATTAATCTGTTCCTCCAATTGTTGTTTCAATTGCTCAGAGTTGGTGGCCTGGGTCTTAAATTTGGCTTGAAGAGCTGCAACAGCTTCTTCTAAACTTTGAAAATTATCCAATGTTGCCAGATCAGTATATTTCTGAAGCAACAATTTGAGTTCAGAATCAATTTTAAGAAGAGGGTCCATGCATTGTGATTGTAAATTTGTAATTTCTAATTGAAGACTGGCATTGAGTGTAGTTTGTAAAGCTTGTAAATCACTTCTCAATTTCTTGACTCTGACATCAAGCATCAGAATCTCATCACTGTGATCTTCATGTCTTGTATGGCCAAATATATCATTAGGCATTTTCTTTTACTGGTTATTTATTATAGAGTATCTGATTCTTAATTCTATAAAAAAGGGTATAAGCTTGTCATAGGACCCAGGGACCTCAATATATAAGCAGTCACCAGCAGAAACAGTATATACAGTGCCAGAAACCATGTTTGAGTGCTTAATTCTATAAATATTTCTCCCTACTGAAATTTTAACATCACCCTCAGGGGTTGTAATAAATTGCAATTGCCCACCTACAGGTAATTGGTAATGATTTAAATTATTGTTAAATATGTACAATATTTTGCCTGTTTCTTCATCATTATCTGTAAGTATGCTGTTCAGATGAATAATTAACAAGCCACTCAGTTTAGACATTACAGATTGTAAATCAGGAGAGGCTTGTGGTGTGGGCAGGTCCATAATAGCCTGTTTTTTGAACCCAAATAAGTTCATAGGCATGTTTATTTATTTCAAATCATGCTCTGGAATTGGGCATTGATTTCCATTTTTCAAATCACAATGCCCCCAAGGTAGAGTATGTATGTTACATGACAAAATGCATCTCTTGTCATCATGTGGGTCCAGAGCCACTTTTGTTACAATATTTGAAGTCAATAAGTGATTCTCACTCTGAATTCTATTTTCTGATGTTCTAATTGAATTCTGTGATTTGATGCAATTTTTATAATCTTCAAATACAAGCTCTTTTTCCACAGTCACTCTGCCAATGCCCTTGGCTTTTTTGACAACAGCACTACATGTTTTAAAACTGTACATCTTGGCACTTAACCCAGCAAATTCCACAATAACATCACCAAGTGTCTCATCTTTTAACTTGCCAGGCACCTTTTTGTTGTGGTGTTGTTGAATTCTTGTATGTTCACTGGTATCAAAGTATTGAAACAATTCAGGCTGTGACATATCTTGATAAACATCTTCTGTTTGAATTTCAAGAATAAAACTATCCGTGTCCATGTACAATAATTTTACACGATCACCATAAAAAGGTTTCAGCACATCATAATATAATATTAACATATGTAATTTGGACGATTCCAATATCACAGCCCCTTCATAAATAGGTTTATCAAACTTAATCTTTGTTTTCATCATGTTGAAGAGTGCCATGTGCTCATCATAAATTCTTCTGTAATTGAAGTTGGGCTTTGCAACCAATTTTTTGCTCAGGCTGGGGTCAGTAATTATTTTAACATCGGTATGTTTCCTGACATTTTCAATTGTTTTGCCATACACTGAATTCACCATCAATTTAAACAAGCCCTTATCAAATTCGCTTTTTGCAGATGTTCGAAGCTCCGTGTTTGTATCAATGTATGGTTTCAACCATCTTGAGTGCCTGAACCTCAAAACTTTTCCAATTTTGGTCACTTGGACACCATGTTTCATCAGGAATTGGAGGTTTTTATAATATATGACATAACCCTGTTTTGGCTCCAGTGTCGTCATGAGCTTCCTCTGTTTAGAGCCAGGTGAGCACTGAACCTCGGGAATTGGGGGCAGATCAGAAAATTTGTTGTGTAAATGATCTGGAAACATCAGATCAGTCTCTAAGAAGAGGCCATATTCACTGTCATCAAAATCCTGAAGATCTTCAATATTGAAATCTTCGACCCACTCAAGCCCTGCATATGGCAATTTATCCATCATAGCGTGACCATAGAGGTTGTTTGCATCTCCATACAGTATATAATTTGATGGCCGTGTTGGATCATAATCAGGCATGTATTTGTTATTTGCTCTGGCATATCTCTGGGAACATTGCACCATCCCCCCTCTTATACATTCCTCCATAAACAGATACTTTTCTTGATCGTGGATCAGATCCAATGGCTTTTTGGTGTTGAAAAACATTGCAGCCCATGCTAGGCCCGGGGCACTGTAAAAATACACTGGGTCCAGTCCATAATTTTGCATAGAAGATTTTCTGAATGCCTGCAATATATCAGCTGAGAGGGTGACATCAAGTTTCAAATAAGCCATGTGGTAATCACCAAATGTCTTGCATTTTAAACTCTTCCACATCAATTTGGCATGGTGATAATCTTCATCAGTGATTCCAGATCCTCTGATTTTGCTGTAAAATGCTTCTTGTGGTGGCAGGGAACACTCATCAAATTTAGAAAAATCTGTAACATAGTCATATGGATATACACCCTTCCGCCTAATTAATTTCAGGTCCAGATTTGGAAACATGGCACGTGTGATTTTCAAGTCATCATCAGATAATTGAGAGGCCAGTGTATCCAGGCTAGCTGATAAAAATCTGTAAGAATCAAGAAATCTTATGTGAATAGGAACACCATCAACTTTAATTATCTTGCTAATAGATATATATTTTTCATCATTTTCAGCTAAAATGTTTAAATTCTGCTTGTCAAACCCCTCGTACCTGATCAGATGATGGAAATCATAATTGGATGCTCCATGGCAAAATATGGGGACAAATCTTGGTCTCTTGATCTTAATATTACAGCTATTACACAGGGCCATTAAGAATTTACCATCTGTATGAGAATGGTGTTTCACCTTGATATTTGTATCTGAAAATTCAGAATCACATACCGGGCATTTTTCTGCATTGTTGAAATCCTCAATCTGTTCCTCTGTTAAAGGCAACATGGGTTTTGATTTTAATAAGTTGTTAGATGCTATGTCACGGCACACATTTTCTATTCTATGTGCAAATTCTTTGATGGCATTTGGTCCCTTGTATAAGTGTGGCTCACTAGCTACACCATCCTGTACAACCACATAACAAAAGCTGGAAGGTTCATGTAGCTGGTACGGTGTAATTGATGATTCTTCTGGATCTGGGCTACAGAATGCAATAGGTTTGAGGTTCGATTCGAAATCACAGACAATATATGCTGGGTGTTCCAACAAGGCTTCATACTTTTTGAATTCTGCTTTTTCACTTGGATTGGGCATCACCATATGAACAGGTTTATGGTTGCCACAGTATTTCAGATGCTCAATTAACTTGTTTTTAGCAATTTCTGCATTCTCTTCCCGAACCCCCTTCACCATTTTTTGACCATCAAATACAGTTAAACATCTTCTGCACAACTTAAATATTGTATGAGTTTTGTCTAGTTGTGTTCTCACTAAAGCTTCAAGATTATGTATCAGAGTGTAATGGTATGTATCATCCCCTTCAATTAAGAGCAGATCAATCGGAATAGCAGATTCATCATCAATTGTACTGATTCTGAGAGGTGCTATCGGACAATTGCCAGTGGAACAAGTAAATACATTAATAGATAATTGTTTGCCATTGATGTGCTTGGCCCTTTTTTCAAATTTATCAATATTCTGAACTGACATTGGATATTCCAAACCCTCCATTACATCGTCAAAAAGATGTTCATGCTGTTTGTAATAACTTATTCTCTGAGGATTCCTTGAAACTGGATACAAAGCAGCTAATATACACCACAAAAAGCATTTCTGGTCGGTGTTTTTTATATTGACCACGGCTCTTTTGTTTTTGATATTGGCAGGTAATGGCAGATATGTAGATCCTTGTAATGGAGTAAATTCAGAAATATTAACATAGAGCTTGTGTGATGAACCGCATAGGCTCCATCCGGACTCTTTTGCCGCAAATTCAGAGTGTTTGATATTTAATTGATCTATCAAATTGCCTATTATTGTGTCTGAATTTGCATTTGAGTATACAGGTACAGTTTCTGTTATGTGGGGCTGTGTAAATTTTGTGCCATTTGGTTTCTTATATTGTACAAACAATTTGAGGGATAGCTTATAAGAGCCATTTTGTGCATTAAGAATTGCCTGCAGATCAGAATTTATACTGTTCAAGAAATTCTCAATGCCGCATCTTAGCTCTGATACAAACTGGTAATCCCTAAGTTGGGCATTAAAACTGCTATGTATGGGTGGTTCATAGCGTGGCTGCTTTGCAGGTCCAGCATTAACAGGTGTTTCATGCTTCCTTTTCAGACCAGATGTGGATGGTTGTGGGGGCAATGTTGATGACTGTACATAAGAATTACACTTATGCCATTTGTAATATGCCTTGCTTAATATTTTATGGCATCTTGGACATATTTTCATGGCCTTTCTGCATTTCCTAGAGTTACAAATACGGCAATGCCTAGCCCAATGAGAACTAGATATATTTTTATTACACTGATTGCAATATTTTTGTTTTGGCATTTTTTCTTGTTGTTTATTATATAAGATTTTCTGGGCTTCAATTCAAAACTTTATACTTAATAAAAAATATCAGTTGGGTTCAGCAGTTAGTGGCTGAGCTGGTGCTTTTATACCCAAACAACAGCAGTAACTAGGTTTTGGTGATAGTTTTGCTGTTATACAACACACAAACCTCAACTGTTTATCAACTAGCAGTGAATATCTTATGTGTGGGCAGTTGTATATATTTCAATCTTATATCAGGACTCGAACCCAGAGCCTCTTGCTTACAAAGCAACAATATTAACACGTCTCCAAATGGAATATATCTATATTTTACTGGGTTCTGAGACCCTTATACAGACAAAATTGGATTTTGAACTGTGATATTATTCTCCCAAGTCTTGCCTATGTTCATATTATCAGAATAGAATTGCTTTTAGCATGAGGGGGGTACAGTTCATTGCCACTGTGTGAAAATATGTATCTTTATCTCAATAATCTTTGTTACACTTTTACATGTTGCATGTTGCATGTACATGGCCTCTTCAGTGAATCATACAGAAAAATCATTAATGCCCCCTTCTAGCGTGTCTCTTGCGTGCCGGCAAGGCATGGAGGCAAAACATTAGTCTTTTGATAGATTCATGCATTTCCGAGCTATAATTGCTTACCCCAAGCAATAGAATTGATCAGAGATTGGAAAAAAGCAGGCAACAGCTCAAATTTGTATATTAAATTAGATCTGTAAGTTATAGAGCATAGAAATATTGCCAAAAAAGCCATATTTTTGACAAGTTTATAAACAACAATCACACAGATATAGCTTTTACACACATGGCCGAATCTGTCTGAGCAGAGGAGGGAGGGGGGGGGGGGTTTCAGATTTGGGGGCTATCAACTAGCAGTAATTATTCAAAATCTCACTTGTGGACATATTATTTTGCCACATGTATTTCAATCTATCAGGACTCGAACCCCGAGTCTTTTGTTTACAAGACAACAATATTATCATTTTGCCATCAGGGGAGGCTTCATATTTTATGAGGACTTAAACCCAAACCTCCACACCTGAAAAATTAGGGTATAGGCCCCTCTTGGCATTGTTTTAAGTATGGGTAAATCTATCTGTTGAGCCCTCGCCTTTTCTACACTAGAAATTCAGAATTTCTTAAAAATCAGAGCATATCACACCTGAAAAATTGGGGTATAGGCCTCTCTTGGCTTTGTTTTAAGTATAAGCAAATCTGATTGTTCAATCAAATAGCCTCGCCTTTTCTACACTTAAAAGTTGTGCTGTCCGTACCGTAAACCCCACTACTAGTGTGGATGGTTCCCATATGAAGGAAGCTTTTTTCCATGAAAATGATGTTCGCGTGTCTTGTGCATAAACTCAAATTATTTCTGTTATTGCTACAGGTAAACAGTACGTTTCAGTTTGCTACCAGCGAGAAATAAATTTTCCTGGAGTTAAAATAACTGCATTAACAAGTAAGAGCAGCATTTATGAGAAACAATTAGTCTTTGACATGTGCTCGCTCCTTCTAAAGTCGGGTACTCTGGAATTCTGGACCATATCTTAAGCGATGGAGAAAATGTAACTAATAATGAACACCGAAAAACACATTTTCATGCATTCAAAATCGCGAATTTCATCACATTTTGTGCATAATAAACGAAAAATACCTCGAAAATTGAACATGCTTGTGTTTCAGGATTAAGAAATAAAATGTACCATATTTACATGCGTATAACACGCACGTTTCCAAACCCCCTACCCCAAAGAAAACCTTTGGCGTGTGCCATACTTGGAATAATTCCGACAGCTACATGAAATCACGTGTAAATGGATGTTCCCCACCTTCGATTCAAAACGTTTTGAGTCACCGAACAAATTGACATTGTTCTGGCGAGAGATAGGCTGCGCACATACGGTCACACAGAAGCCGTAACAGCGATATTTCTTTCGGATAAGTTTTGCATTTCGAAGAGAAGTGGTGTGGTGTTGGCGGAGATTGAGCACGCACCCACCGTCACGAGGGAGCCGTAATATCGCGCGAAAAATGAGGGGAAAATAACCTTCAAAAATCATTTCCAACGTATGAAACTGCCACGAGCAGGTGTAGACCATGTGACCTACAAATTAAAATACTAGTTTAAAAGCACAATGAAGGCTTACTTTTAGATTTATTGAGCAGAAAAGTATGCTAAAATGAAAACGCGAATTTTGGGGAAAATAACACCTAAAAAATTGAGGGCCTTAGCAAATATTCTATTCTTTGCTCCCTTTTGGACATCGACATTCAAAATCATGGAACGAAAGAAAATAATATAATCGTGAAACTGTCTCCAAACTCCAGAAGTTGCATCTATTTGAAGTGAGACTGTGTTGACACTTGAACAAGTTAAACAAAAACACCTCCGTATCAAGTTATCATCTTCATTTTTTTTATTATACCTATATTTTATATACTGGGTGAGTCTTTTAAAAGAGGCCCCGTGGAAAATGTGCTCCTTGCATATAGGCAAACCTGGTACACCGAAGAGAAGAACGGGGTAGAGAACAGTCCAGGATATCTGTGCCAAGCAGTTTAGACAACTTGACATAAACGTAAATGAAAGAAACATCTCTTCTGTAAATACAGTACAGCGTGACAACAACCTACGTAAAAGAGGTGCTGGAAGTGTCCTCCGTTGACCTCGAGGCACGTGTGCAGACGATACCACATGTTCTGAAAAGCACGGGCGAGGACATCCTGCGGGATGTCCTGGATAGCTGTGAAAATATTGTTCTGGAGTTCTTCGGGTGTGTGAGGGTTGTTGCTATACACCTGTCCCTTTAGAGCTCCACACAAGAAGAAATCACAGGGTGATAAATCTGGAGAACGAGGTGGCCAAGGTTGGTTCGTGCCACGGCTGATGACGCGATAAGGCGGGAACACTGACTCAATGCGCGTGATCGTTGCACATGCTGTATGCGCCGTGGCTCCATCCTGCTGAAAGTAAGCGTTCCTTCGCTCATCCTCAGTCAGTTGTTCAACAAACACGTTGAATATGTTACTGATGTAACGAGCCGAGTTCACAGTCTCATGGAAGAACACGGGGATGATGCGGCGTGACGACACGGCACACCAGACACCGAGTTTCTGGGCGGGCAGTGGAACCTCCATGAACACGTGTGGATTGTCACCTGACCAGTGTCGCATGTTCTGGGACTTTATGTAGCCTGATAGATGGAACCATGCTTCATCGGAAATGAACAAGTAACCATCCTGAAGCACCTCCGGAGCAATATTGGACAGAAATCACTCACAAAACTGCACGCGAGCTGCCTTGTCCACATCCCGAACCTGATGCATCACGGTAACTTTGAATGCGTGCAAGTTCAAGTCCTGCTTCAGGATCCGCATAGCGGTTGACTGGGTCACCTGCAACCGTTGTGCCATTATCGTATCGTATCATTAGCTGCGATTCGTCACCCACCTTTGTCTCAGTGCGGACAGTCTTTGGACACACTTTTGGCTTATTCAGCACGGATCCGGTTTCCCGCCATTTTGCAATCAGTTTTTGCATTACTGATTTGGTTGGGGCCTTCGCTGGAACTCCATTTACCGCGAACTCCGTCGTAAACAAATCTGCACACTGTTTCCAAGAACCGAGGCGTGCATACGTCTCGACAACAAAGATACGCTGCTGCACCGTTAACACCATGCTGACCCACAGAACCACACTCACAACTTTCCTCATAGCTCAACTACACTCAATTAACCTGCACGCTGCCTGCCTCAAGGTCATCATTGGACACTTAATTTTCAATCCCCCTCTATGTCATGTTGTCGAAACTACTACGCACCGATATCCTGGACTGTTCTCTACCCCGCTCTTCTCTTCGGTGTACCAGGGTTGCCTACATGCAAGGAACACATTTTCCACGGGGCCTCTTTTAAAAAGACTCGCCCAGTATATAAAAATGGATGTATGTGTGTGTGTGTGGGTGTGTATATTTGTTTGTTCCGACATAAATCTCGAACGCCTGGATCAATTTCAACCAAACTTGGTACACGTATCACTTGCAATCTGGAAAGAAATACTGTGGGGATAAGACACCCCTGGTACCCCTAGGGGTGGGATAGGAAGGGGTCACATGTAAAAATAATCGAGAACCACCTATATTAAATTCCGCACAAACAGACATCCGTGACTCTATGCAATCCACACAACGATAGTGTTTCTCGGGTTGTCTAACATTCAGCCTGTATTGCGCATGGAATCCATAGTGTTCCGAGTCGCTCCCAATGCGGTTCAACTCCAAGTTCATCACCTATCGGCATTGGGGGGAGGGGTGAGAGGGGGTAAAAAATAGAATGCCACAAATGACCTAGATTAGTCTGGAATCCATAGATTTCGGAGTCGCTAAGCTAATTGGTGACATTCACGATCATATTTAAAATTAATTACATTTTACACTATAGTTAGAATTCATAAATGGGATAAATAAATACCCGGGCAACGCCGGGTAATCAGCTAGTATACTATATAAGTTTTAAACTATTTGTGGAAACAAGTGGAATGCTTATCCAATTTCCTAAAAGAAAATCTCGCAGCACGGTATTCGAAAGCAAGAATACAAATATAATTTGAATCTAAATCCTTGATCTTTCAATCTTTATGGGCATTGTGAAAAGTTACTCCTCGGCAACCATTACTTGAAATTAAACTTTTCTGAAGTAACTTAACGATCTTGAATGAAATTATTAAAAAGATACCTATACTTATTTACAGTATTTTATATACATTTAGCACTGAAATAACAAAGCATTCCTGCTTGTAAGTAATTATATTCTGATTTCTTTTGTGTCTTGTCATCTGGTGTCAAGAGAAAAAGTTTAACGGTAATTTAAAGAACGTCCTAATGGTTGTCATTTTATGCATACTTTGGGAAATCACATGGGTTCTCAGAACCGCGATGGCTCAGTCGAAGAGTCATGTGATTGGCATGGAGAAGACTAGGGTTCTATTCCAGGGGTGGCTGATATAACGCGGCGAATTTTTCTGACCTTGTCCCTGCATGAAGTGACTCTGGTGTTCACCCAGCCTCTAGTAAATTGATAACCTAGTTGGGGCAGGAGCATGATGCTGTTCACATCACTTTAAAACTGTCCACATCATGAATGTTTGGTCCTGTACATCCATGTCCCCTAAGTTTCTTCATGGCACAGTGACAGCGGTTCGTTCTGTACGTGAGTTTTCTTTGTGAGTGTTCCTTCACCAGTTTCATCTAATCATCCCTTGAACCTTATCGTCGCGATTAGTCAAAAACTGAGCAAGAGCGAAACTAAATAACAAAAATACAAATGAGCTTGTCGAACTTTACGTTTTGTAAACATCTGCGTTCGTTTTTTAATCTTTTTAAATGATCTGTGTACTACACACTTTGCTTCAAAACTGTTTCGAATTATCCAATGCTTACGAATTATTTTCACCATTCAAGACTTTGTTTCCCAATTTATAACCTTTTTTTTTTTCAGTATTACTGACGAAAAGTATCATAGTAACTTAAACATGGTTTAAATGTGTGATAAAAATCCATTTCAAACAAACGTATGCACATGTCCCGTATGAATGATTCAATGTATCTCCAGATGATGAAATAAATTCATTCGCACGTATTTCAGATTTGATATCAGTTGTCTAGAGAATGTAGTGAATGAAGTAATTATATTATCTAATTAGAGGAAGAAAATCCTTTTGGATCGAGACTTTCGGACCACCCTGTGAAAATGTATATTTTCTTTCGTAATGGACCGTAGAGTCTTTACCAGGGTAAGATATGTGTAGTTCCAAAAATAATGTTTTAAAACTAACCAAAGTCCTTTTCCGCAACCAAGCGTCTGCAAATGTGTCATTGCGTTCCAGAAAAGAATTTTACGTTCTCGAACAGAAGGAGACGCTGAAAGAGAAGGAAGATTGGACTCCCTTGTTTCTGATAGTCGTCGAGATGAAGAGCTGTAAAAATCGGTGCGGTAGAGGGAGTGTGTGGGAGAAGAAGCGCAGGGGCACATTGAAGGGGTTCGATACCGAAGAAAAACATCAGCATCCCCTTCACATCTCCTGCACTATTCCGCTACAACCCTCTCTGGGATTGGCTCCCAGCCTCTCTCAGGAGCAAAGTGTCCTCCTTCCCCCATCTCCCCCTTTGATCCCATCCTCAATTTCGAATTTCGAAGGGGGAAAAAATTCCTACACAGAAACACATAAAACGGCATTTCACCTTATCGGAGGTACAAGCAAATTTTAACGGAAATGGCTCGTATAAAAAGTAGGGTTTGGGTGTGGAATCTTATATCTTCTTGTGTTCTCTCTCTCTCTCTCTCTCTCTCTCTTCTTTTATATGCACTTGGCGATTCCGTCTCTCTCTCTCTCTCTCTCTGAGGGGTTATGATGCCATTGGATAGAAAGCGTGCAAGCTACGGTTGGGAATAGAAGCAGGAAGGCCCTTGTACCTTACAAGATGGGATTACGGGGTGCTTGGCGCAGATCTGATACCCGACCATCAACGCTGGAGGCCATTTCCGAAAATACCATCGTTTTCTCCTTCTCTTTAAACCCCTTCCACGCACTCGTTCCAACTCTCGTCTGTGACTTCACCAACCTACACATTTGATTGGTTGAATGAGTATGGAGGAACGCACTGATACGCCTATCTTGAAAGGATGTTTTGCCTGCTCTCATGTGTGTACCATATATTTTTTATAATTGTCGTAAAATATGTCGTAATCGAAAACATGTCGAATATGGGTAGAATTTCCCAGAATTCATTCAGTTTTCTGGCTGCGAACTGCAATCCAATTCACCATATACATTTCTTCAGTATTTCTTCCACTCTTGACCTCTGTGGTGTAGTGGTGAGTGTAAAGTACTAGGAAGTTAGAGGTTCCAGGTTCTAACCCTGCGCAGTGACGGAATAACGTCTTTGTCTCGCGTTGGGACGGATGACGTTTTCTACTGATAATTTCTGAAGGTGATCTCTTAATTTTAGACTCCAGAGGTGGTGATCACTATTTACTGACGACTTAAGCCAGGCGTCCGCTCGGGCGGAAGCGAGGTGAAGCAGAAGACGCAGCGAAAGCAGGGAACGCTTTGGCCTCCAGACCTATTGTTACTTTTATATGTCTCAAGCACTGGCGTACGCAGGATTCTTTTCGGGGTCTGGTGTTGTAAAGGTGGATTTCTAGGAAGGGGGGCTGCATACACAAAAAGTTATTTCGTATATTTAGAATTTTTCACTCTCAAAAATGGCAATTAGGGTCACTCTAATGGTGGGTTTACATTTACCACTCTGTTTTTTCTTCGAGTTTTATCACTGCTTTTATTTGAAACTGTTGGTTTTCTGAAAACTTTGGAGAGGCTATAGCCCCGCCTCTACGCACACCAGCGTATCAGTGTCGATCGTACCCCGTCCCCTTAGCCTGCCCGTGACCCTGAGTAAGACATGGGTGTATCTTTGTATTTTTCTCACCATTCTCGTTCATGCTCTTAGCAATATGCGAAGATTTTGAAAAGCGGCGTAAACTATCCGAAAGTAAATAGAAAGTTAGAAAAGACAGATTGAACAGGATAGAATAGAATTTATTTTAAGTTTGAGCATTTACTGCTTAATTTCGAGGTTCACAACTTCGGCCAAAATCGAAAGCACGATGAATGAAAAAAAAAGTGGTTGCGCCTGTACGTATGCAACCCAGTATCTCTCTGATAGAATAGTGCATCAAGTAGTCTTAAGATTCAATTGCAGGTAGACTCATATATAAGTTGCATGAAATTGTGGCCAAATAAACACTGGTTCGCTATCCTGTTCTGATATAACATTTGAAAGCATTTCTGTTGACGAAGTGTAGTTAGAACGCATTCTATACTCGGGAAAATCCAACTGCGAATGGGTTGAAGGTCCGACTTCGCATCCCTTCTTCAAGATGTCCTGGAGAAGGTATTGTCATGCGATACCCCCTCCCCTCCCCGAAACACCTTTCCCTCTTTTTCCCGTCTTCGGCACGACAGGAAGCTGCAGCGGGGCTCGCGTGCCAGTATTTCACCCGCCATGACAGCTCCGATGGGTCCAAGGAACCTTCCGAGAAGTCAACAAGTCTCAACTCGGCTTAAGTGACGTCGGACATGCACTTTCTGGCGGAGGGGCAAGGGCGGGGGAGGTGAATAAGGAATGAGGCGATTTTTACATTGTACAAACTGCTTGCATTAACCAAAACCTGACGGGGGAAAAAGGTTGA